>NC_057724.1:23918960-23984800 GCF_004010195.1 Chiloscyllium plagiosum
TCCACCCTCTCCTCCCTGACCTATCACCTTCATCTCCTCCCCCACTGACCTATTGTACTCTATGCTACTTTATCCCCACCCCCACCCTCCTCTCATTTATCTCTCCACCCTTCAGGCATTCTGCCTGTATTCCTGTTGAAGGGCTTTTGCCCGAACCGTCAATTTTACTGCTCCTCGGATGTTGCCTAAACTGAAATTTTTCAGCTGTCATTGTAACCTCTAATCCAATATCCTATACAGCCAACTGTATAGGTTAGTGCACTAACCAATAAAGGCAATTGTACCAAATGCCTTCTTCACCAGCCACTCCACTTTCATGGAACTATTAACTTGCACCCCAAGTTCTCTTTGTTAAGTATAGAAATAAATTATTTTGTTTTTCCTGATTGCATCCGTACCATCTGCATCCTCACAGCAGCGGTGGTGAAGGTGACATTACAGAGGAGGGTGGCCAAAGCAGGACTCTTGGTGGGACCATGGCAGCTCAGCCTGGCAGCAGAGCAAGGGATCCTTGGCTATGGGAGGCCCCTTCATCTGGTAGTTCTGGAGTAGCCCTCCAAAAGCTACTGCTTCTAAATAAACCATTAGACTATAACCTGGTGCCATGTGATTTTTAATTTTGTATACCACAGTCCAACACTGGCACCTTCAAATCATTAACACAATTGTACAGCCATCTTCCCTTTATCTCCTTTAACACAGTGTTTTGTAATCACCTGTTCTCATACATACTGGACTGGGACACTGTTCCAGAAGGACTCTGTGATTTTTTTTATCATAAAGGAAATCCTTCACAAACATACTAATTTTGAATTCCAAACTCATTACAAACAACATGTTTCATCACAGGTTTAGTGAGCTGTCCAGAGCTGGAGTTGTGGAGGAGCTGAAGGAATTCTATACGTTTGACACTTCAACAAGATCTCAGCTCTGTGTGGTTTCTCTGGAAGCAGACTGCAGCAACAGTAGTTGGCCACTTGGCTACTAATCATGGAAATCAATCCCTACCCTGGCAAGGAATTGACATTTTCCTGACAACTAACTGCTCTTGCACAAAATGAAGATCAGAAGGAAGTAGGGTGATGGAGAAGGAGTTTAAACACACAATAAAAGCCTTTTTATAATAATTCGATATCTATATATTGCAAGGCTTCGGTCTCCCAAGAAGAAGGCTTGCTTTCATAGTCACTTCACAGTGACTGGTTGTTTTTGCTAATGTAGCATTCACAGTAATAGCTGTTAGTTCCTTTTTACTGCAGGTGCCCGCATGGCACTGTTATTACTGCTATCCCCTCTGAACCACCCAAAACTATGATGGAGGCTGGTGGTGATATGCATGGACAGCGTTGAATGCACACATCTGGAAACACAGCCTCTGGTACAAATTTGGCAGACCTTTTGAAAATGACTTGTAGATTGGCTGCCTCTGACAAGATTGTGTTCGACTCCTGTCACAGCCACTTCTAGGTTTCCAACCTCGAATTAAGAAGCACAATCCCCTTCCCTACTTCCACACCCAGCAAAATTTGGCTTAGAATGATCAGAAACCCCTCTCTCATCTCAAACCTCTTACAATGACAGCTGAAAAATTTCAAGCTTACACTGCTCTCTCATAAGATCATAAATAAGGTTGGATTTGGATGAGAAATCACATCCCTCACAACTGAAAATCAAGAGTTGGAATGTTTGGAACTAACAATTTTAACAACATAAATATTTTTAACAACTTGAGATATTTAATTCTAAACTTGTGCACTATTCTCATTTGTTACTATATAGACAAATCAAATTATTTCTCATAAAACTTATATATCAGGGCACAGTATGCACAATGAGTAAGAAATGAACAGCTCCATTATAATCTTGTCACTTTGCTATTGATTACTCTTTGTAAACACTTGCTACTTTGATTGACTGGAAAGCAAGATTCAGTACAAAAAGCCTCTGATTTGAGAGTATTTGCAGAAATTTCAAACTTTGCCTTTATTGGTTTGAGGCAAATATAATCCATCCACATTTCCCAGTGGAGAGAGAAGGAGCATTCATTTTGTTCAAGTTGATAGCACATCCGATCCTCCATCACCTGTCATCCTCCCTCCTGATTGACAAAATTATCTGCTGTCTCCTTTCCCATACCAAGGACATCAGAGTATGGAGTGAGTTATAGGGGAGTGATTAGGGGAGTGCTGAAATCAACAAGACTTGTTTGGTACTGAACCATAGAATGAAAACTTCTGAGTTGATGTATTTCATTGCAAATTCTGGATTGGGGTTATTAATCCAGTTTGTTACAGCTGTTATTCACCAAAATCTGGAGTTTTAGATAGGGTATGAGAAAGCTATACAAGATTGATCTTTACTGTCTCATGAGCATAGACTGGAAAACTTGGAATATCTGAAAGTTCCCTTATGGGGAGTCGGAAATTTACACATAGAACCTCATTTCAAATTCAACTATAAAGATTGGGATAGGAGGGACAACATCTTACCATAAATATCCTGCTGGAGGCAAAAGCCCGCATCACGATGGCCTATTATTTTGGATCATCAACTTCCTCATGCAATACAATTGATTTATTTTCTATTCTAGCTTCTACTTCATCAACCACCTCTCTGTGGGTAGCTGTTTTTACAGAAATAGCATTTTTAAATATGATCATAACTGCAAGGTTTTCTTGCTCCACAATGTTGACACTGATTTATAGTTATCTGCTGTCTGATCTACTCCTTGGATTGGGTTCTCACATGTGCCTTTACAATGTTAATGGAGTCTGCAGACCTCCTATAATAAGGGTGATGGACAGAGGACCACCACTAGCACCATGCTATAAGAGGTAGCTAGACCCTTGGTCACTATCAAGAAGGAAAATTATGAATTAATATTGGTATGGCATCCCTGTGAGAGAAATTAGATCTTTTTTTTTCCTCAGATGGTCATGAGTCAGTGGATTCACTTACCCAGAAAACAATGGATGCAGGGTGATTGAATATTTTAAATATACAATTTGATAGATTCTTGGGGACTGATGAACATGTCGAGGGCTATCAGGAGCAAGCAGGAAAGTGGAGTTGTGAACACAACCATGTTGTAAAATGCAATTGATCTGCAAGGGTTGCATTAAGAGATTGCATTAACAGAACTACACTGAACAAATCAGGCCCTGTAGATCCTGACTAAAATGAAGATGGAGGAAGCAAATCCACTTGATAGTGACCAAGAGTCGAGCTATCTCTTATAGCTTGGTGCTAGTGGTGGTCCTCTACCCATCATCCTTATTGTAGGAGGTGTGCAAAATCCATTAACATTGTAAAGTATAAAAACGCTAAGGGCATGTGTGAGAACCCAATCCAAGGAATAGATCAGACAGCAGGTAACTACAAGTCAGTGCCGACATTGTGGAGCAAGAAAAATTTACAGTTACAATCGTATTAAAAAATGTTATTTCTGTAAAAATAGCTACCCACAGAGAGGTGGTTGATGAAGTAGAAACTAGAATAGAAAATAAATCAATTGTATTACGTGAGGAAACTGATGATCCAAGATGATTTGCCATCAGGATGTCGGCTTTTGCCTCCAGCAGGATATTTATATCTGATGAAGCAATACTTACGTTTGCTTTTATAGCATAAAAAACAGATATTGGTAATGTAGTACTGAAAGATTTAACAGATGCTTATGGTGGCTCCAAACATAGGCACTTTTGTGTGTGGCCTGATGTTAAACTATTCTGTTAAAACAGAAGCACACTTCCATCAATGGGTCATACTTCAAACAGCCTCAGTTAAAATGGAGCAGAAGACCAGTGTACTCATAGGTCACATGCAGTAATAAAGGGATGATATCATGAGCATCTCTCTGAAAGATACACTGTATATGAGTTGTAAGATGTAATGCAAGAACAGCTTCTTCCAACGAAAAGCAAGAAATCCTGAACAGATATATATGTTTGCTTACAAACAATTGTTGTCAATTTTGATAACTATTACAAACAGGTTAAAAACAGAATTAACAGGATTAACGATTCAAAGATCAATATACTGTCTTGGAGATTTAATAATTCATCCTGATCTGGTGATCACGGTACTAGTCTGGAAAGATACATTTTGTTTGTGTTTCCTCTTGGTTGTGAACTTGATTATTGTTGTCGCTCAACAATATCACACAATAACCACCAACAAAATGTTCTTCCTCACTGCCCTTGTGCATGATTGACTTTGTTATAAATTGGTCTGAGCTGACTTCTGTTCCTTCATAGAACCCCTCCTGTGTGGAAACAGACTATCCGGCCCAACCACTCCACAGCGACTCTCCGAAGAGTATCCCACCCAGACTCACCCATCGCTGTAACTTCACAGTTCCCCTGGCTAATTCATCTAACCTACACATCCCTGGACACTACTGGCAATTTACTATGACCAATTCACCTAAACCTGCACATTTTTGGACTGTGGAAGGAAACCGGAGCACCCGGAAGAAACCCACACAGATACAGGAAGAACATGCAAACTCCATGCAGACAGTCACTCAAGGCTAGAATAGAACCCGGGTCCCTGGTGCTAACCACGGAGCCACTGTGCTGCCCCTTCAGAATGTATAGACAGAGAATGTCTTGAAATGACTTGTCAGTGAACTACAGTCTGTTGCCAAACACAATTAAATCTTGTGTGCTGAATATATTTAAAGGTAGCAGTCACTGTGTTAACAATGACACTCATAGCATTCCTAAACTGCTGAATAATGAGAAATTTGGCAAAGTTATGTACCAGAAGGATGTAATCCTTTCCTTTTCACTCAATAAGAATGTTATTATCTTCGTCCAAGGAGTGGATGGAATATTGTGTGGGACTAGAGACTCTCTCCACTGCTGGGGCTGATACATTTAGCATGTCTCACATGCATTCACAAGTTATTAAATATCCTGATACATCACTGGTCAGTACACAGATTCAAGTTATACTTGTCTCGTATGTTCAATACCTATGCGTTGCCTCATGTAATCTATACCTGACACCTTGGTGTTGTGCTTTCAGTATTTGATCATTTTGCCCGTGAAAATGATTTGTTGTGATATACCAAGTTCATCTTTGACTAAAATGAATGATGGTTCTCAGGTTAACTCTGCATATAGTATTTTACAACTCTTGCGATTGCTGACTATTGGCAGTTTCCAATTATAAATGTTTGCACTGGCTCTGACTGAAGTGTAACAAATCAACTTTGTGAATGCCTTCAACTTCAAGTTGTGTCACATGACCTATTCCACTGGAATGGGTGGAGTTCAAATTTCATGAATGTGAATGCACTGAGGTCTGTGCACAGTGATAGACCTGCCACTGCTGACCCTTTGGTATCTTCCAGGTAGAAAGTTTCAGGAAATGAAGAGGTGCTTGTGTATCAGCACTGCAGTGTGATTGTGTTAATGCATGGAATTGTGATACAAATATTTGATGAGACAGTCTCATAAATTGTACCATTGGAGCAAGATTTGTTATGGTGCTTCAAGAAGGATCAAGGTGATGTTATGGCACTAACTTTTATGGTGTCAGTTTTCAAATTGCACAGTAAAGCTGCTTCAGTATAAATGGTATAATGTAAAGGCATCTGATTGCCTTATGTCATTGACATCATATTTATCATTAATAATATAGCAAGGTTGGCCATCTTTTGAAATTTGCCTTTCAATTGGTTGACTGTGCCTTTCTGTGATGTGTTTGGATACATTCTTAAGATATTCCTTGCTGCTAGCTTTGAGATGTTTTACCATCTTATTTGTTGCCTGCGTTTTGTTCTGTGTTTACTTTGGCCTTGGCAATCAGATTTCCTGACCATGTGTGTCCAATGCCCTTTGGTGCCACATGGTTTGCAAGTGTGCAGAAAAAAAGACTGGCCAAAATTTTAATCAGTGTGACAATTCACATCTGTTACAGATCTTGTTTTGGCACACTTTTCTCTTCATAACAATCGTGTTGGTTGCCCCTAGAGCATATAGTTGTTGTGGCCAACATATCTGCACATAACATCTGGCCCTTTCATGCCCAGAAGATCCTTCCTGAAGGCTTTAATCAGAATTGAGGTGCTTACTGATGTGCTGATTCTCTTTGAGAGTTTTTCTTCAGAGAAACCATGCTCATGCCTTTTGTTGTAGCCTGTTACAACAAACTTGTTAACAGACTCATGGTGTTTCTGGTTGTATCCTTTTGATTTGCAAGCCTACATTCCCTTCCTTTCATCTTCATTAATACACATGCCTCATCTCATTAGACTGTCAAGACCTTTCCACGACAACGCTGGGCACAGCATGCACTGCAGATTCTAACATAACATGAGGAAGTTGCCAACAAATTTATATTACCAGGTATATGCTCAGCAATATTTCCAACTATGGATGAGTTCCAAAGCTTGTGTTAGACATGGGCAAGGGGAAAAGGCAGAGAGCTGACGCTCCCTCAGAATGGCATTAAGAATCTCTAATGGAAGTTGCGAAATTATGGGATTAATCCCAAAATTGTGGAATTAATTCCCATTTGTTTCCCTGCCATGGGGATTTGATAAATTGCCTGGTGCTATTCAGCCATTTATTTGTCTTAAGAATTCCTATCAATAAGTTCAACATAAACCATGTAGAAATTTTACAAAGCAGCAACTCATTAAATCTCAGCTAAAAGAACATGATTTTCATGAGATTAAATAATTGAATGAATATTAATATTGAACCATTGATAATGCGTGTGCATGCTTTTGAATGTTAACTGGAGCACTTGAAAAACAAATGTGAGAGTGACACATCAGGAAAACTGACAAGGAAATTAGTTTTCAAAACTTTTGTAAACATTTGAAGTGGAAAATTAATCTTTAATATATGCACAGACACAAAACTAATGAAAATGAAGAACTGTTAGAATTGTATATAAATCAGAGGAAAGTTTGATTCTTTGAAAACATTGTGTAAAATGCGCAAGCAGTTGTATCAATGTGCAGAAAGAATAAATGTAGTAGCCATAGCAACTGATTAGTTTGACATTTCACAAACCATTTGTACATCTGAAAGTGTTTGACCATGTCATTTAGAATTCTACATTGCCTGATCAGCTCCAAATGTAACAGGTGCCTATTATTAGTGGAAAGAAATTGCATTTAAGAGGTTATGCTACATTCTAAGTGTTACTTTCTATGATATTTTCAAATTTATGCCACTTTTGTTTCATTGCCAATGTGCATTGTCAATAGTTTATTCAGATTCCATCAATGCCATTTAATTTCAAAAGCTTGACATTGATTTGGTAATAATTATAGACAAGTAAATTCAAAACCTACCGCAGCCATATTCAGTCGGGACTTAGTAAGCATTGCTTTACTATGCATAATTCTATCATTGTCTGATCAGCAACAGCTAGTGTCGCTTCTGTATGTGAACATAACCAGATTATTTAACAGTTTCACATGGTGTGGCTAATGGAGGAGGTCTTCAAAAAGAAAAGAGAGTTTTCATCCATAAACTTATATTTACTTATATAAACTTATATAAACTTATAAATGCCGGAGGAAATATCACAGAAGCGCTTCACAGGAGGCTCCCAAGCACTGAGGATGTCACCTAGACAGGGGATGAAACGTCTGCAACACAAATTCCCAGCTCAGCAAACAGAACCACAACAACAAGCACCCGAGCTACAAATCTTCACCCAAACTTTGAACACTTATATTTACCATTTATGAAATCTATTTAAACCATGCTATGTAAAATGTATTTTTCTTAAAAGTCTAATGTTGATATACATATAAGCTTTGGCACTTATAGATAATTGAAACACTTAGCATGCATTAATGCATGCAATGTTGAAATGGAAGGTTGTTATGATCAACATGGTACAACATTTCATTCATGGGATTTTTATCCATTCAAAGAGGGATGTTGATCTTCAGTTGTTAGGCTGACTTCAATCTCTTCTTGTGAACAATGTTACGAGGATGTCATGTACAGAATATTCAATTCTAATTTCATCAACTGTTTCCTTCATTTGGATTTCTAAAAGGGCAACTTTTACCTGAAACAAAGAACATTGCCTGAAAAGTAAGATGGCCAAAATTAATTTGTTCCATTGTGTAGTCACAGAACATGCTATTGGCCCAGAGAAGGAGACCTCAAGCGAAATAATGAATCCCTCGAAGTGTGAACTGACTCCTTCCTTCAAAGGAAGAATGGACCATTTAAGAAGTTAGTAACTGAGATCTTGATTATCTCAATAGCTAACCAGAAATCAGAGATTAATTGACTGTCCTTTATTATTTAAATATAACAATAGATGAAGGAACCAACACTTTATGGGATTATTATGAGACTTTATTTGGAACTTTGACTTTGCAGTTTGGACATCAGACACTTTTTACCAACAATCTTGATTGCCAAGTGTCATAGAGTGACAGAATCATGGAGTCATGCAGCACAGAAATAAACCCATCTGCCATCACGTCCATGCCGACAGGGTATCCAAAACTGATATTGTCCCATTTGCCTGTGTTTGGCCCATAATCCTCTGAATCTTTCTTATCAATGTACCTGTCCAAATGTCTTTTAAGTGTTGTAATTGTACGCGCATCAACCACTTTCTCTGGCAGCTTATTCCATATAAGAACTACTCTCTTTATGAAAACGTTGCTTTAAAGTTCCCTCTGAAATCTTGTTCCTCTCACCTTAAACCTATGAACTCCCCTAAGTTAACAAAAAAACCTTGGCTATTTACCTTATCTATGCACCTCATGATTTATAAACCTCTATAATTTCATCCCTCAACCTCCTACACTCCAAGGAGAAAGGTCCCAGCCTATGACCAGATAAGGGAAGCCCTAAATGAGTTTTTTTGCTTTGGTTTTCTGAAGGTTTATCCTAGTCTGCTCCGGGATGTGAGAAAGGAGGTTGCTAAGCCGCTGGCGAGGATATTTGCCTCCTCACCCTCCACGGGAGTCGTACCAGAGGATTGGAAGGAGGCGACTGTTTTTCCACTTTTCAAGAAGTGTAATAGGGAAATCCCTAGCAATTATAGTCTTACGTTTGTGGTCAGCAAAGTTGTGGAAAGAATTCTGAGGGATAGGATTTATGACTATTTGACAAAGCATAGTGTGATTAAAGGCAGTCAGCATGGCTTTGTGAGGAGCAGGTCAGGCCTCACAAATCCTATTGAGTTCTTTGAGGAGGTGTCAAGACAGGTCGACAACGGTCGAGCAGTGGATGTGGTGTATATGGATTTCAGCAAGGCATTTGATAGGGTTCCCCATGGTAGGCTCATTCATAAAGTCAGGAAGTATGCGATACAGGGAGATTTGGCTATCTGGATTCAGAATTGACTGGCTGACAGAAGGCAGAGAGTGGTTGTAGATGGAAAGTATTCTGCCTGGAGGACAGTGTTGAGTGGGGTCCCGCAGGGCTCTGTTCTTGGGCTTCTGCTCTTTGTAGTTTTTATAAATGACTTGGATGAGGAGGTTGAGGAGTGGGTTAGTAAACTTGCAGATGACACAAAGGTTGGCGATGTCATCGATAGTATAGAGGGCTACTGCAGGCTGCAGCACGACATAGATAGGGTGCAGAGCTGGGTTGAGAAATGGCAGATGGAGTTCAACCTGGATAAATGCGAAGTGATGCATTTTGGAAGGTCGAACTCGAATGAGGTATATAGGATTAAAGACAGGATTCTTGGCAGTGTGGAGGAACAGAGGGATCCTGGTGTGCAAGTAGATAGATCCCTCAAAGTTGCCACCCAAGTGGATAGGGTTGTTGTGAAAGCATATGGTTTTGGCTTTCATCAACAGAGGTTAAGAGTTGCGAGGTTTTGCTACAGCTCTACAAGTCCCTGGTGAGACCACACTTGGAATATTGTGTCCAGTTCTGGTCACCCTGCTATAGAAAAAATACAGAGGCTTTGGAGAGGGTGTAAAGAAGGTTTACCAGGATGCTGCCAGGACTGGAGGGCTTGCCTTATGAAGAAAGGTTAAATAAGCTCAGACTTTTCTCTCTGGAGAGAAGGAGGAAGAGAGCAGATCTGACCGAGATGTACAAAATAGTGAGAGGAATATATAGAGTCAATAGCCAGAGACTTTTCCCCCAGGTAGGATTGACTGGTACGAGCAGTCATAGTTTGAAGATATTTAGAGCAAGGTATAAAGGAGACATCAGAGGTAGGTTCTTTATGCAGTGAGTTGTGAATGCAAGGAATGCATTGCCAGTTGAAGTAGTGGAAGTGAAGTCATTGGGGACATTTAAGTGACTGCTGGACATGCACATGGATAGCAGTGAGTTGTGGGGTGCGTAGGTTAAGTTACTATATTTTACATTAGGTTTAGATCTTGGCACAATATCGTGGGCTTAAGGGCCTGTTCTGTGCTGTACTTTTCTATGTTCTATGTTCTATGTACTATCCAGCTTCTCCTTATAACTCTAAACCTCCAGTCTTGGTAACATTTTTGTAAATCTTTTTACCCCCTTTCCAGTAAAATAACATCCTTACTATAGTAGGGTGACTAGAATGGAATGCAGTATTCCACATGTGGCCTCAACAATGTCTTCTACAGCTGTAACAAGATGACCCAACTCCTGTACTCAATGCTCTGACTGATGAAGGCAAGTGTGCCAAATGCCTTCTTTACCACCTTGTCTACCTGTGATACCATGATGTACCTGAACACCTAGGTCTCTCTGTTCGACAATACTTCCCAGGGCCCTAGCATAAACTATGCAAGTCCTGTTCTGGTTTGTCTTATTAACACATAACACCTCACATTTAAATTAAATTCCATCTGTTGTTCTTTGTCCCAGTGACCCAGTATGAGTCATGTGTGTCTTATGGTCAATATGGTAAGTATACTTTTAAGAGGCATGCTCATGGCATCATCACTATTCTTGCATGTGACCTGAGTATAAAAGTTTTATACTCCATCATACATCAGACCTGTTGAAGTATGGCATGCGCTTCTGTTACAACCTATTAATTTAAGGTTACCTCAAACATTTAGGTGTCTGAGGATAATATCATAAAATAATTAACTGCAATTAGATATGAAATAAGTGCATAGAGGCTGGTATCCTGTCACCAAGTCACTTTTTATTTACTTGTGCACAATACACTAGCTGTAGCTAGCCAGCCAGCTCAGAGCCAGTTTCTGAACTGAGGAATTTCTAAATCTCCTGATTATATTTTTTTTCTTTCTTTTTTTTTCTTTTAAGGGCAGTGCAAACACTCCTGTTTATTTATTTTTTTTTCTTTTCTGTGTGATCAAAAACAGTGAAGGGACACTCCTGTTAATTTTTTTTTTCTTTTTAACCCCCACACTACCGCCTAACTGCGGTAGTGCTTATTTTATCCCCAGCACCCATGGTGTGTGTGTGCAGGTGTGAGACACAGTGAAATCTCCTGATTATATATTTTTTTTACTCCTGTTTATTATTTATTTTTTTTATTTTTTTTTTGTTTTTCCCCTTTAACCCCCACACTACCACCTAAGTGCGGTAGTGCTTATTTTTTCCCCAGCACCCATGGTGTGTGTGTGCAGGTGTGAGACACAGTGAAATCTCCTGATTATATATATATATTTTTTTTCTTTTCTTTTTTTTTCATTTTAACCCCCACACTACCACCCAAGTGTGGTAGTGCTTATTTTATCCCCAGCACCCATGGTGTTTGTGCGCAGGTGTGAGACACAGTGAAATCTCCTGATTATATAGGTCAGCCAGGGCTTTCCTGATTGGCCCAAGTTAACAGCTCCAATCAAAGATCTCGTAATCACCAAGGTCCAACTGGTTCCAATTGTTACAAAATATCTTTGCTGGATTTTTCATTACCACACTACAGATACCCATTTCCTTATGTTTTGGGAGATAAAATAATCTCTGAAAACATCCTACTGGAGAGAAACTCACTCAATGGTAGTGAAAGCGGCTGATAAAAAAAAACTTGGTAGTAGATATGTTGAAAGTTAGTTGAATATGAACCAGTCAACAGCTTTGGACAATAGGGAATTCAGAAAATGGGATAGTTTCTCACTCTTAAACAGCATCACTATCTGAATAGAAACAGACCTGAAAATCCGTAGACAAAGCATTAACCACAACAAGACAATACTAATGTCTTTTGATTGCACTGTAAGACTTTCAAGGTAGAAAGTTATTTTATGACTATCTCAATTAAAGATGCTTTTTTCAAACAACTGCAGTGTACTTTTGAGCTGAAATACAGTATAGTCCACAGCAGGAGCTGATAATATTTCCTTTCTGAAAGTTGATGCAAATGTACCAGTCTTTTTAACAAGGATCCCTGCTAATTTCCACTGATATAAAATTAAGGAGCTTCTCTTTTAATTTACACTGACTTAAAGATATAGTCCAACATTTTAAAGCAGAATCATATACAGTAGAATCCACATTTCAGACCGGGAATCCAATGTCACTTTTACTGACTTCACACTATTCAAACAACACTACAATTATTACTTTTCTAAGGAGGAACCACCAGAGAGGCTCACTGAGTCGGTCACCACCAGCACAATGAAGCTTTTAGGAAGGATATTTTGGCTAAAGGAAAAGAAAAAATCACTGACACATTACGTGAGAGCTGACACAATATGAAACCAATGTGGCGGATCAACAGCAATAGCATGTTATACATACAAACAAGTAATGATATGGTCAAAGCACACCAAGCCAATAAGTTTGTGAACAGTTATGGATCACTAGACCTACCCATAAGCTGTGCATCTTTTCTTGATATCTGTAAAGCATGCAAGATAAAAGGATAATGGACATGTATGTGGAGAAATTCTGGTTCTAAAGGTCAAGTCAGACCACAGAACTAAATGTAGACTAACACAAGATGGTCCAACATCATCACACTGGCAACAGGGAAAATATTAAGAAGGTGCACAAATACAAACATGTCAGCAAGATTCAGAGTCAGCCAGGCAAAAGGTAAACATCAGAACTGATTGGACTGTTTAAACTGCTGACCTCACACACCATGTCGACTGCAAGCTTTTACAAACATCAATATAATATGTCCTGAAAAACAGGACAACATTAGGTTAGGGTGTAAATGACAGAGGAACTCATGCCAAATAAATTATCAACATGCATCCTCAAAGCTATGTACCTCACCAAGTGGCACTCCACAGTACAGCCTAAAATGCATCATCTCACAGATCATTTCCAACATATCATCAGTTCCGTACATGAGAAGAATCAGATTGTAGTGCAAATACTTCAAGCTCATCTTGGCTTTCTGAAATTTTTAAATTGGTAAATAAAATTGGGCGAACACTGTTAGAACTACTAGCAGACACAGATCTCTTTATCGTCACAATTCATAAGATTAAAATATCATTCACCATAGTGTAATAGATCGTGTTAGACGCAATTGCAAATATCTGCATCCAGACTGATTGGACACAATTTGCATTTTTAAAGGTGATGCTTTCCATTGTAAGGATGATGCAACCCTCTTAATAATCCTTCGAGCATGTACAGTGTATACATTCAAGCAAAGCTTTATTGGAATTAAGTGGGATGGAGTAGCTTGGTATAATTTGGAAGGTCAATCACCACACTGATGTAGCTCTGCGATATTGACTTCAGAGAATGATAACAGCATTAAGGTATGCCTAGGAACCTCAAACACTCACTTCAAAAGCGTCCACTCAAAACGTTAATGCTGAAAGAATGCAATCCCAATCTACTTGGATCAAGATTATTTTCTGAATAGATTTAAAATAGATACTGGTTTGTACATTTAACAGAAGAATCCAATAGCTGATACTATTTAGGATGCCATTGAGACAGTGCTGTTTCTGACAGTTAGCATTTGGACCATCAGTTAGCTAAGACTTATTTCAGCAACATATGAATAGGATCACTGAGTATGTGTCTGGCTCTGTTTACAAAGATTTATAAAAAGAAATTTACAGGGCAATTTATTGCCCATCCTAATTAAGAGTTAACCACTTTGCTGTAGATTTGAAGTCACATGTAGATCACAACAGATAAGGATAATAATTCCCTTACCTAAAAGGCATTCATGAACTAGATGGTTCCTCATGTTATGGACCAGACCAAGCCCCCTCAAAACATGTCAAAGAGATAGCCTAGACTCTAATTTGCTCTTATTTTAAAAGAGAGTGCCAGGCATTGTGTTACAGATGCAATTTGACTGGTCAAACTACCAGTCTTGAGGCAAAACACTCTTTATTCATACATGATAGATAAAATTCACACAAAAGAAAAAGAAAATGAAAAAGAAAACGAAAAGAGTTGGCTTAACTGTAACTTTATCGAAATGCTTAACAAAATAATAAATACATTAACCACTACTAATTAACTGTTCCAATATAGTATTATCCCAGAAACACACTCTTGGCAAAGGCAAATTCAGTAAAATAGATTGTCTCACATGCAATTCCAGCAGCAGGAGGAGAACTTCAGCTTTTAGCTGTAACAGAGAGAGGGAAAACAAATCCACATCCAACTTCAAGACCCTAGCAACTGCTGAAAGCTAAAACTAAAATCCTGGTTCTGTGGGAACTTGACTCCATCCAGGTTGCTTTTATTCTTCCAACTTATTGTTCCAAAACCCAACACTTTCCCAGCTGTTTACTTTATTGGCTTTGGAGCAGACTGCACTGTACCACTTTCCCAACCTCTCTTCATTACAAAAAAGGACCAAATACATCTTGTAAAGCAGTTGTATTATCACCTTAATAACCAATAATGGTTATCATTAGATGCTTAATTCCAGATTTTCATTTTACTGAATTTAAATTCCATCTGCCATTGCAGGATTTGAACATGAGAAGCCACAACATTACCTCAATCTCTGGGCTAATCGTCTAGTGATAACACCATTAGCCCATCAGCACCCCATTGATTATAATGTGATAACTGGTAAATCAAAGGAAAGACCTCACAACAACTTTCGCCTTCTGATGAAAAAAATAGATTAATAATTAAACAGCTCAAAATGTCAGGTTGGTATCACAGAGATACCCTTTTTCAGGTCCACTTACTCCATGAATGGAGGCTATCCCAATCTAGATACGTTTGCAAATATTAGATTCCCTGGAAACAGGCCCTTCGTCCCAACAAGCCCACACCAACCCACCCTCCTCTGACTAATACAGCTATGTGTAATTTAGCATGGCCAATTCACCTGATCTGCGGGAGGAAACCGGAGCAAACCCACACAGACACAGGGATAATGTACAAACTCCACACAGTCACCCAAGGCTTGAATCTAACCTGGGACCTTGGTGTTATAAGGCAGCAGTGCGAACTACTGAGCCACCGTGCCACCCTAAATGCTAAACAAATGTCAGTGCCACAGGATAAAGAAAATCTACTCTATGTTCTCAACTTTGTGCACAAGATGTCGCCACTGAGAGATTTGCTCAGGAAATAACTTCCCTGTGAATGGAAAGATGACCGTTAATATGTCCTAGATTCTCTGAAGCAGGTTGAGTCAGCAATCTTTACTTACTATGCTATGACACTTGGAAAGCCATGGACACATCACAAAATGGCTTACAGACAGATCCTCTTCAAAATGAAAAACCTATTACTATTATTTTGAAAAAGCTGCCATGTACGGCAGCCAGAAATTAGCTGCGGTCTTTTGGCATCATGTGTTTTGACACCTACTTATTTGCCAAGGAATTCACCATTGAATGACATCATAAGGCACTGGAAATGACTTGTCATAATCCATTCGAGTTAGCAGCACTACATTTCAGTGTCTACATGCCAAGTAGCTGATGAGCTGGTTCAGGGCTCGGGATTCTCTTTCAGTTATATCCTTTCTCCTTTTTATTCTTAAAATATTCAAAATGGTGCCAGATTGTGATGGCTGTTGAAGCTTTTCACTGTATCTTACTGTATTACTCACTGTCATTTAATCTGTTACACTTTGGCCACGCCTTGGATATATTGTAAGATGTACTTACAGTGTATCAGGGAAGATTTTTTTTAAAGACAACTTATCTAACCAAAATTACTGAAATTGATGCTTTCTCTCTCTGAATGCTAGAAACAAACAAACCAATCAAAAGGAAATTGTACAAAAACATTTCAATCAACCTGCAAAACCAAGAACCTTAAAATCAATTGCTTGATTATCAACGTTGGATTATCTACTCTTCAAGAATCATGTGAAATATGAACAATATACTTTTTAACCTTATATTTATTTGGACTCACTTCTCATTTCTAATCTATGGGTATGTGTCTTATTTAGTATTTTGTCCTGCATTGAGCAACAAATAAACCTTTGTTAACTCATGAAAGCCCAGTTAAATTATTTCTTTTCAAAACAAATTAATTTCATCTGGGAGAAAGGATACCTTGTGGTACCCAATCAAGAGGACAGGTGAAACAAAAAGGAAAACTAATTCATCCCTCCTCACCGAGAGTCGGATAATTTGGGGTATTCCACCTGGAACTGAAAATAACTTGAGGAATCTCACCTGGAGTCTGAGTGTACCAATTCCCTAAACTCCCTTTTGTTTGAAGACTTCAGTCATACAACAAGCAGGACTGTCGCTGATGCAATGAGAGTTTTTTTCAGTTGTTCTACGTTCAAGTTATTTAATGTTCGAAATCTTGATGGTGTTGGAAATATACATTGTGAATGCTAACAGGTCACTTGCAGTTAAAAGTCTTTTTTTTTAAATTGTACTTCCAAAACCTGAAGTCAGAGATTCTCTTGCAGGAAGACACATCTAAAGAGGTCACTTCTTGCACTTGGTATTAATTCAAGTTTGGATTTCGAATGTTAGCTGATGAAAGTAAACCATTCAATATATGTGCTTTAATAGTCAAATCATGCCCTATTACCAAAATACAGTACCATGTGTACAGATTAATATTGTTGGCAATATCAGACTTGAAACTCTGCCTATTTTTTGACAGGACCACTTCAACTCAAGGTGTCAACACTAGAGGACGTGAGTCAGCATCTCATGTTCATCTGTCTTGGTGGGAAATGTGAAGCATCAATCATAAACTCCAACCAGTGGCTTCAGATGATGCCAATTTCTTTTGGAAGATTGCCAGCTGAACAATATGTTTGCTGATCCTTTGAAAATTCCATGTCGATACAGATTAAGTGCTGATCAGATGTTACAAGTATTGTTCTTTTATTATGATCCAATGTAATGTTATTACTGGACATGTCAGATCTCCCAGCTATCTGGCTTGTTTTGTTTTGATTTTATGAGGCGGTCTTTCACTGAAATACAACACGTAATGCTGTAAATTTGGGTTTAACAATGAAACAAATATTAATTATGCAAAAGAAGTGAAGGTAAAATAGAATACATAATATTATTTACATGTAGTACAGCTTGATAAATTTGAGATAAACAGTCAAAAAATATCCAATTTATACCATTCGTTTGACAGTACTCAAATACTAGAGACATCACACCTTTAGGTATGACTTGGCTGTTTCTTAAAAGACGTGTTCTTGATGAGTTTGATGGCCTTTTTTCTTCATTAGTCACACAGCTAAGCTTAAAGCTTCTTAGTCTGAAATAGCCCCTTCAGGTTCTATCGAAACACTTCTAGTCCAGAACTTTCAAACTAAAACTCTTAGACGGAGATAACCCATGTCCTAACTTCTTTGAACTAATTCCATCCTCTGGAAAAAATAAATTGTTTATTACTTCTAATGTCAACTCAGACTTTGCAAACTAAAACCAAAAGCTTTCCAAGCTAATGGAAAATGAAGAACTGCAGAGGCTGAGGATCTGCAACAAAAATAAAAACAAAATCTGCTGGAGGAACACAACAGATTTGGCAGTATTTGTGAAAAGAAACTTAAATCATTAACTCTGCTTTCTCTCCACAGATATTCCAGGCTTGCTGAAATTCCCTCGTAATTTCTGTTTTGCAGTAGCATTCCAAGATGTGTTTCCTTCCAACTGCATTCTTACAAAAACCAAAAGTAAGCAATTGCTTTTCAATATTTACTGTGTTAATCATGAACTCTCACAAAATTCCATTCTCATTCTAGTGACTAACTTAAAAAAAAAACATGGCTTTAGAAATACTGACAAGTTAATCATTAAACCCTCTCACACACAAACCAAAACTCATATCCACTAGTTCAAAATCCAAACTCAACAATAAATGATATTAGATTGTATATAAATCGCACACATTTCATCACAGTTGAAAATATTCCTAGATAATCAGATCTTTCTTAAACATCTGTAAGCATGACTGTTAGTGTGTTCGCTAAGAATTTGAATGAAGTTCATTTAGAGTCATAGAGTCATAGAAATGTACTGCATAGAAACAGACCCTTCTGTCCAACACGTCTATGCTGACCAGATATCCTCAATTAATCTAGTCCCATTTGCCATCACTTGGCCCACATCTCTCCAAACCCTTCCTAGTCATATACCCAACCAGATGCTTTTTAAATGTTTTAATTGTATCTGCCTCCACCACTCCTCATTCCATACATGTACCACCATCTCTGTGAAAAAGTTACCCATTAGGTTCCTTTAAAGTTTTTCCCCTCTCACACTAAACCTAGTTCTAGACTCCCTTACCCCAGGGAAAAGACCTTGATCATTTACCCGATCCATGTCCCTCATAGTTTTATAAACCTGTATAAGGTCACCCCTCAGCCCCAATGCTAAGAGAAAATAGACCCAGCCTACTCAGCCTCTCCCTATACCTCCAACCCTCCAACCCTGGCAACATCTTTGTAAATGGTTTCTGGACCCTTTCGAGTTTCACAACATCCTTCCTATAGAAGGGAGACCAAATTGCACACAAATTTTCAAAAGTGGCCTAACCAATTTCCTGTCCAGTCGTAACATGACCTCCCAACTCCTATACTCAATGCTCTGACCAATAAAGGAAAGCATAGCAAATGTCTTCTTCACTATTCTACCTACTTGTGACTCTACTTTCAAGAAGCTATGAACCTGCACTCCAACGTCTCTTTGTTCAGCAACACTCTCCAGGACCTTGCCATTCAGTGTATAAGTCCTGCTCTGATTTGCCTTTCCAAAATGCAGCACCTCACATTTACCTAACTTAAACTCCATCTGCCTCTCAGGCCTCCAGTCTGAAAAGCAACCTCCACCACCACCCTCTGTCTTCTACCTTTGAGCCAATTCTCTAACCATAAGGATAGATCTCCCTGTATTCCATGTGCTCTTCCTTGCTAGCCATCTACCAGAAAGAATGCTGTTGACTGCCTTACTGAAGTCCATATAGATCACGTCCACTGCTCTGAATTCATCAATCCTCTTCATTACCTCATCAAAAAACTCAATCAAGGTAGTAAGACATGATTTCCCATGCACAAAGCCATGTTCACTATTCATAATCAGTCCTTGTCTTTCCAAATGAATGTAAATTCAATCCCTCAGGATTCCCTCCAACAACTTGATGTCAGGCTCACTGGTCTACAGTTCCCTGACTTTCCCTTAGCAGCTTTTTAAATAATGGCACCACATTAGCCAACCTCCAGTCCTCTGGCGCCACGCCTGTAACTATTTGTCCAAGTGTACAATTGTTCATGGCAGCATCTTTTTGTTTCCTACTTGAAATTCAGAGCATCAGTCAGAAAATGAGCCTGAGAGAAAACAGTGCTGCAGACCAATGATCAAAGCAGGGATGCAGTGTGAGAATCAGAGATGTTGTACCTGCAGGAGAAACAATGCTAGAGATCTGCAATTAAACTCTGTGAGCCAGAGAGAAAGCCTGGAGTGCAAATCAACCAAAATGAATCAAGAAATCACAGGACAGCAGGTGAGTGATTAGTTCCATGTAAAAATAAATCCTAGATGTGGAACATATAGCTGAAGGAGATCAGATTCAGAAGAGCAGAACAAGATGAGCATCTAAATTATCTTGACACTGCTGGGTATAAGACTCCTCCAGGTACAAGTTGGCAGCAAGTAGGTGTTCAATAAAGCATTTCCCAATCAGTTGCAGTCTCTCAATGATCCAGGTATTCTTTCCCACTAATGGCAAATACTGACATAGTCACCAGGATTGAGGTACCACAATTTCTGGCAATCTTAAATCCAGGAGTTTTTGTGTGGCTTGGTGGACTTTAGAATTGCATATACTAATGGTGCCTAAAGTAGTATAGTCCATTAATTCAAATCTTTTTGCTTAATTATCAACAACTTGCTTGGATTTTTATATCCAAAAAGTTACAAATCATAATAACAGGCATATATCAGCAACGTTCGTAAAAGGTAAGTCTGTCAACCAGGCTAGATGTCAGCAATAAGATCAAGACTTCATTGCTATAAATTGGTTTCACTGGAAATAAAAAATGCTTTTTGTTATTCTCCTGCTCTATTGTTCCCCTGACTTCATGAGTTCCTTAACTCTGACCCAAGTCTCCCTCTCTGTTTTCTTCTTCACTCCAAGCTCCTTTCTCCCCCTCACCCAGCCTTATTCCCTGCCATGAAAAGGGAAGTGTGCAGCATAGAGGGAGCCAATACATTAGGACCATCAGAGGGACCCTGCAAATCTGTATTCGGTGCAGTGAATGAATCTTTGAGTCATATTGTTTCCCATCAAAGTGCCTTAAATCAGAGGTTTTGCTGTCCCCCTCGTGCACACATTGAGCGACTTGCCCCATCCAGTCTGGGTGTGGTTGCTGCCATTTTCTTTTCCATTGCATACTTTCAATTTCCAGCACAATGGAAGGTGATAGCAAGCACTCTTCAGCCACAGGATTCAGGCCTTCAGCTCTACCTATCATTGAGGTCCTGAGCATCCAATCACTTCCTGTGAACATACAGGCTTTGCAGCTTCCCAAGTCCCACTCAACCCATCTACAAAGGCCTGCACCTGCCTCCCTTCTGCGCCACCTCAGCCCCAGGCATATGAGGTGACCATGCCAGATATGCTCATTTGTTCTATGCCTTGAGCCAAACTCCCTCCTGCATTATCCTGTTCCCATCCAGGTTTTATTATTTCTCCCCCTTACAAATACAGTTGCCCCCTTCATAATTAATGTGGCATTGTGCCTTATAACAAGATCTATATCCTCTTGACTGAGCGTTGGTGACCAACAATGCAAGTTGCCCGGTTGTATGACTGAATTAATTAGGTTATCAACTTCCATTTCAAGAATTTCTGACATTTAACTTGTTTGGTGCTTTAGTAAGACAGGGAGCTGAAGGAAAGGATTCAGAGAAGCTGGACAGAGGAGTAATCGGGGGCAGAGAAGCTCATTAGTGCTGATGCTCAAGGGACAGATTCCAGGAATATTTGAAAATTGCTACCAAATACTTCAAAGTATTTAAAGGTTTTATAATCTTTTATCTTTAAAAATGTCTTAACTGTATTGAATTACTAATGATCACTCTAAAAAACCTCCCCTGTAAACAAGCGCTTAAAGTATTTGAGTCACTTCACCGTTCAGAGTCTTCTTGCAGACAGAAGTGTCCAGTCTCTTCAATGTTCCCTGATGATGATACCTCCTCAATTCTGGGAAAGCGTTTTTCCTTCCATCTTCTCTCCATCGCTTCTATATTTTCCTTTACAATATGGAGACCGAGGATGTTTTTTTCAAATGCTATAGCAACACTGTCAGCCTGGCTCATTTATTTCCAATTTAGTGTTATCTTTAATTTTACATGTTTGAGATAAAGTCAGGAAAGTCAGTTTAGATTGGATTTGGTCCATAGTTAACAGCTTTGAATAAAATGGATATATTAAAGCATAATTAGTTCAATTTATTACCCATCAGCTTGCAACTGTATAATGATTCCAGGACCTGAGGCAACCTGAACTTTATGACAATTGTTGGCTTGCTTTCCTCTTTTGTTTGATTCCAGCATGTCTGCCAGATAAACCTCCACCACAAATTTTCCTTTTTCCTTTTATTGGTGAGTCTCTCAATAGAACTAACCCGGCTCCTGTTCTCAGAAACTCAAATACAACCATCCACTAAATCATTTGACTATCTCTAGCAAGCACAGTTCTTAAAACCTCTCTGAACTCTTGCAACCTCTCTCTAGATCTTTCATAAATCTTAATAAGTTTGATTTCAATTTGTGATTTTCCCATTGCTGTTCTCTCACATCTGTGTTCAAACCATTGCTTTACCTTTGATTATAAAGCAAATCTGGTTTTGTAGATTTTGAGCTGATCTGATTGACAGTATATTGCAAGGATCCCCTTATGGTTGGTGCCAATAGCTTAAGAAAGTTTCAAGTTCAGAGTTTGCAAGGGCAAATTTAAATTGCTAAGAAAATAGGGAATCTGTTTACTGATTGTAGAAACACTAATTAACTTGCATTGATTACAAATACAATACTAAAACAACTTGTACAAGGATTAAAAACGTAAGATGCGGAAAATACTCATCAGACTAGTGTGATGGAACAGACCAAACCTTCTTAAAATATACTAGGAAGATAGCCTGGACCCCAAGATTTTCTTATTTTTAAAGGCAAGTCTAAGGCATTGTGTTCCTGATGTAATTCAATTGGTCAAACTGTCAGTCTTCAAGCAAAATACACTTTATTCTTACACTATGGTTAAAATTCAAATAAAAGAATGAAGAATTGGATTAACAATTCAAGTGGAAAACTTAACAGAATAATAGATTATGTAACTACTAAACAACAACTGTTCCAATGGAGTAACATTTATTAACACACTCTTGGCAAAGATAAATTCAATATAACAGATTGTCTCACATGCAATTATAGAAACAGGATGAGAATGAATGTTTTTAGTTGTAACAGAGAGAGGAATAATAACTTCTACATCCCATTTCAAGACCCCAGCAAGTGCTGAAAGCTAAACCTAAAATCTTAGTTCTGTGGAAGCTTGATTCCACACATTCTTGCTGCTTCTGTTGTTCCAACTATAAAAAAAGACCTCACAAGCTGTTTACCTTATCGGCTTTGAGCAGACTCTGTAACTCTGTCTCAACTTCACTTCATAAAAAAATACAGGACTCAATACACCTCTTAAAGCCATAGTATCATCAGACTAGGTTGCATCCATAGTTGGAGACAGAGATGGACTGGACCTTCCCAAGATTTGGACCCCTGTAGAGATGTGTTTGGATCTTAGAATATTAGGGGAAGTCACATCAAGATAGATATGGGCTCTTTTCCAGGAAATATGGTCAATTCTACGGAGGGAGGGCAGCCAATTAGTCCAACTGAGACCTCACCTAACAGCCATCTTTTGAAGGTGCTAATATTTTTCCAAGATTGGAGCAGCCTTCCCCTACAACTCCCTGCATTGTGAAGTAGCCACTTGCCCAATCAAAGAGGCTTCCTATTGGTTAACAAATGTGAGAGGCGGACTCATCAGTATTGAAGGCTTCATGCTCAAATGAGGAGTCATTGGGATGCAAGTCATAGGGTTGCATATCACTAATCCTTTGGAGAGATTTTCCCTTAATCTGACATATTTATCAGCTTTAGGCCTCTTGGTTATATTTTTTAAAAATTCAACATTAAAAGTGTGCAACACCAGCTAAGCCAGCGTTTATTGGCTATCCTAAATTGCTTTAGAGAAGTAATGGTGTGCTGCCTCTTTGAACTGCTGCAGCTCTCTGGGGCTAGATAAACTGACAATACTGCTAGTAAGGAAGGTCCAGGATTTTGTCCCAGGCGTGAAATCATGAAATCTCTGCAACCAACCTGGGATACCTCCATGTTAAGGGCCTCCATGTTTGCCTGCTTACCTTGGCAACACCCATTTCTCACAGAGTAGCTGCCATCCTGCCTCAGGAATGTCATTTAAGTCTGAGACCAGGGTCTCATTTCAGTTCATTTTTCAAATCAATAGGCTTCTAGAACTGGGAGTTGTTAGTTATAACACATTAAGGCAATACAGAGGAAGCGCAGCATACATTGATAACCACATTGTCTCACTTCCTGTCCTGCCTTAAAAGTTCAACAACTTTGCATCTAATCCCAATCCTCCCTTTGCCTAAATATAATCATTTTCTGATTCTTCTATTCCCCTTCCCAATTTCTCCATTTCTAATTCAGGGGATAAGCTATCAACTAACATTGATAAGAAATTCACTCACATGTTTAGTCTTTCTGTGACTTTATGTCCTGGATTGAATTCACTCTAATCACCCAGTTTCTCAATTTTTGTTGCATTTGTTCTCATTCTGCCTTTTGATCACTTTGCTGAACATCTCTATTCTGTCCACAAATGTGAGCCTGAGATTCTAGTCACTTGTCATTTTAATCCTTCTTCTCACTCTGACCTCCTACACTATTTTAATGAATTCCGACAGAAATTCAAGGAACAGCATTTCATTTTTTGATTCAGCTATTTACAGCTTTCCAAACTCAATATTGTGTTCAATAAATTCAGATCATAACCACTGCTCCCAATTTCTCAGATAGCAAATGTTGATAATGGTTCTGTTGTTGCATGATCTCTATACTTACACTTTACTTCTTGGTTCTTTATATATACCATTTCAACCTAATTCATTTCCCCTTTTATCATTTAATCAAATGTGCTTTCCATCATAAAATGATTCTTCCTTTTTCTTCAACTTATCTCCTCACATTTCCCAGCATCTGCATTTAATTCAAATCTGTTAGATCCATAGTATCTGCAATTTCTAGGAAAGGTCATTGAACAGAGACTTGAAATCTGTTTCTCTCTTCAAAGATGCTGTCTGTTCTCTTGACTACTGCCAATATCTTCCAGTCCATCATCTAAGTGCTTTCTTTCCATCAGAATTAAATTATGCTCAGGTATCCTTAGTTTGTTCACAAAACACAGCCTTCCGTTCATCCTTGACAAAGTTAGGTGTACGCCGTGAGGCCTAGTCGGTGGCATTTTTGCCTTGGAGTTGCAAAGTTCAGACTTCAAGTCCCAATCCATGGTCTGGGTTTTATGCTGATCCATTCCCCAACAAACTGGTGTGTTTTCAGCAGGAGAGAGACAGAGCGAGTGTAGAAAATGACAATCAGCGCACCCAAAATCTTCCCCCGCACTCATTCTGCACAACACAATCGGTATTTAAGGCACTAACTAGGCCCTTCATCACCACCTATCTCCCTCTCCCAAACCCCTATAGCCAATTCATTCATTAATTGTTCCAAGTGTGATCATTAGGATGAAGCATTAAACTGAGAATCCATTTGCCTATTGCCATGGATAAAAACAATCCAGTGCAGTACTAACGGGGTATTTACAGATAGGGCTATCTTTGAATGAGATGTTAAACCAGTGGTCCATCTGCCTTTTCATGTGAACATAAAAATTCCATGGTACTATTGCGAAGAAAATCAAAGGTTTTATCTGCTGTGTCCTGGCCAATTTTCATGCTCAATCAATTTTTTAAAAAAAATCAGGTCTTTGTCATATTGTAGCTTATAGAAGTCTATTGTGGAAAAACTGGCTGCCTAGTTTCTGACAAACTTCATTGCCTGCAAAGTGCAATGACATGTCTCATGGCCATGAAAAGTATTATATAAATATAAACATTTCTTTTGTCTTTTTAACCAAGCTCCATCACTAATTAGAACATAGCGTTAATGCCAAAGAACCGTTGTTTTCACAGGGTAATGTGCTGTGTTGAATATCCATTGTTCTTTGTAATAAACTTCATTGTATTCTGATAATTCAGCATGATCATTGCAAACAACATTTTTACATCATTTTATTGGATGCAAAACTGTGCAAATGGACTATCAGAGTAAAAGAACACCCCTATAAAGTATGCATGAAAAACATATTTTTTCTAATGTAAGAAATGGACAGCTACTCAGTACGGAGCCAATAAAATCAGATTTTAGATATGTTAAGCCTCTACTTGTTAACTGTGGTTCTCAATAGAAGAGAAAATCATTCATCCACCACCTGCCATGAAAATGGAAAACTAATATGAGATCTGACAAATTGTGAATCCTTTTCCTCTGTGTTATTTTAAAGAACCAGTTATTTCAAATATAAGTGATTGAAAATGTGGTTATTTTCAAAATAATTTGGCATTGCATAGTTCATGTCATTGAGTTTGATATTCTCTAAAATATCAAAGGAATAAAATTGCATTCACACGCTTGAGAATGCATCTTATTCTGTTGTCAATACGTAAACCATCTAATTTTCATTCTTTTACCTACTTAGAATAATGATGTTAGAATTGCTGGATTCCCCTTGGGTCCACAAAGTTAGAACAGTGCCACTGTGTTTAGACAGGTTCATGTGAATTTTATTCATAAATCAAAAATAGGAGCAAATTCTTCTGGGGGGAGGAGGGGTTGAATGTATGCAACCATCCAGAAAGGAATGTCAGCACTTTAATAAACTCAGGCTGCATGCTTCATTTTCACCAATCGCTCATAATTTAACCCTGATCAGAGGAGTTTGCAGTCCTCTTGCAAGCTGCCAACCAAACGACAGAGAGGATTGGATGAATCAGGAGGGCAGTGGCTTATCACAATCAACAAGCCACCCTACTCACAGCTGATATCTCCCTCCCAGGATCCAATATGCATATAGGGACTTACATCTCCGTGAATATAATTCCATTTGAGCCTTACGGTGAGATCTTCAATCGCTTCTTCAGGCTTTTTACACGGACCTAACCGCAAATCCCCACCACTAGCAAAACCCTCCCCACCCCCATCCAGAACGAAACATTCAAATTTCAACTACAAAGCCTCTGAACTTCAACCCACCATACCTCCAGTCTCCATTAACATAGAAACATAGGTAAAATATCCCGTTGAGATGGGATGAGATTGGGAGAAAATGTGCCTGTCCACTGTAATCTAGACACAGCAGCCTGGCACGCTGCATTTTGTACAGTTGAAGCAGGCAATGTGTTAGATGCTGAAGATGGGGAGAAATGGGAGAACTCTGAGGAGAAGGCCAAGGACTTGGAGAGGATGAAGTTCTCCCTGTCCATAGCTGAACTCAGCTATGTCAAACACAACAAGTCAGATAGGAGAAGATTGACACCAATAGATAAGAGCTTGGTGCAGCAAACCATCATGGAATGTGAAATACTCATTGCTCATCATCCCAACACTCGGTTTATATTGTGGAGGCAAATTATTTGTTTCATTTGAGCTTGCTTTTGCTGGCTGTAAGTAAAGGTTTGTGTTTAGAATTATTCAATTGCTTGCTTTTGTGTGGTGTTTCCACATTGGCCAATGACAAGCTTTGGTCATCAGTAGGAGTTGAAGACTGACTAGCGATAACCATACAACAGTGTTTAGATGGGATACAGCTAAGGGGAGATAAATTATTTAGTCGGGTGGTTACACAGGGACAAGAGAGAGAGAATGGAGTTTTATGTGGGAGGCAGTGTCAGACTTGCCAGCTATGTACCAAGAGCTGTGTGACTTTGTGACTGTTGTGCCATTGCACTGCTGGTGAAGGACAACATCAGATCACCAATTTTTACACAGCAATCTTTTAAGTTTGGTGCAGGCAGCAGTGTTGCCGATCTATTGGCAGAGATCGAATGAGTGGCAAATTGAGGAACAGCACATGGTAGAATCGCTCTGGAAATGGGCAAAAGAGGAACCATAGGGGCAGGGTAGGTAAGAGATGAGGTGAGTTTGGCAGGTTATGGTGAGAGATCTTGCGATATCTCACAGAGAGAAGCCCTTCTTGAAACTCAACAAAACTGACACTGTGCCACATCAGCATAAGATTCAACCATTTGTGAATTCAGATATTCGTGTTTGCAAGTTTCTAAGCTTTATGATCATGTAATTGTTTCTTGAAGGCAGTGAATGTAGCATTAGCTCATCTTTCCTTCTTCCTCTAATGGATCTGCAAAATACTAAATTTCAAAATACAATGTTCATAGTGGAGATAAAACATAACTGATTTGTGACAAATTCTTTACGTGCTGACAATCAAAGTATTTTGTCTTGCAAAGTGACACTCTGCAACAACTAAATTGCTCCTCTATAGTGTAAAGAAATTGCTGAAATGGGTTCTAGCCAGGAAAGAATCATTTATGATTTACAATTACAGAGAATGTTCAGCACAACAACAAGCTATTTAGCCCATGACAGTCCATGTCAGTTTATGTTCCACCTCTTGTCACAGAACAAAGAATAAAGAACAAAGAAAAATTACAGTCCTCCAAGCCTGAGCTGATCGAAATCTACTGTCTAAACCTGTCTGTCAATTCCTAAGCATTTGTATCCCTCTGCTCCCCACCTACTATGCATTTGTCCAGATGCATCTTAAACAAATCTACCATGCCTGCCTCTACCACCTCTACTGGCAATGCATTCCAGACATGCACCACCCTCTGTGTAAAGTACTTGCCACGTGTATCCCCCTTAAACTTTTTACCTCTCATCTTGAAAGCATGACCTCTCGTTATTGAATTCTTTACCCTGGGAAAACAAGCTTATCTCTATCTACCCTGTCTATACCCTTCATGATTTTGTAAACGTCAGTCAGGTCCCCCCCTCAGTCTCCTTTTTTCTAATGAAAACAAACCTAACCTACTCAACCTCTCTACACAACTAGCACCTTCCATACCAGGCAACATCCTCGTAAACCTTCTCTGCACCCTCTCCAAAGCATCCACAAACTTTTGGTAATGTGGCGACCAGAACTGTACAGTTTTCTAAATGTGGCTGAACCAATGACTTGTACAATTTTAACATGACTTGCCAGCTCTTATACTCAATACTCCATCCAGTGAAGGCAAGCATACCATATGCCTTCTTGACCACTCTATCCACCTGTGCAGCAACCTTCAGGGTACAATGGACCTGCACTCCCAGATCTCTCTGCTCATCAAGACTCTTCCATTGATTGTATAATTCACTCTAGTATTAGACTTGCCTAAATGCATCACTTTACATTTGTCTGGATTAAACTCCATCTGCCACTTTTCTCCAGTCTATCTATATTCTCCTGTATTCTTTGACAGTCCCTTATGCTTTCTGCTTCTCCATCAATCTTCAAGTCATCTGAAAACTTTATGATCATATCAATAGTGGCCTCTTCTTGATCATTTATGTATATCACAAACAACAATGGCCACAGTGTCCTCCCATCATTCCCAGTCAATTGCATAATCCTCTCTTTCCTGCACTTTCACAAGGATCCAGCAGCAGAGCAGAATTGGTGGCATCATTTTTGGAAAAAAAAATTAAATGAAAGGCAATGATATTGGCCAAACAATTATAGAAATGTTGTAATATGCAAAAGGTTTCTGGTATATTTGCTCGACTTCTCTGTCAAGCCTGGTTATGATAATTGGTTGACCATAATGGGAAGCAATGTAATTTGATTTTGAATTTATATGATATTTTATTTTTCAAATAATGGGAAACTATAAGTACTTTATATATGTTTCATTTCATTGGTCCTTCTGACTAAAGATATTCAGGCTCTGAGATAATATTGGAGTGACAAATGCTTTAATTATAAATTTGCTCTCAATAAAGTTTTCTAACGGATGCACCATCCATTTGATTTTTCTTTCAAACCTATCAGCGTAAGAAATTCAGATATAGCAATTTGTTTTATGGTTTAGTCAATATCAGGGACCAAAGCCAAAGATTGAAGATAATCTTGAATTTGTTAGCTGGCAATCGAAAGCTTGGACCATGAAGTTTGATCATCTGGAAACAGATTCCATAATTATCCCATTCTCCTTGTTCCTATACAGATAATAACACTCATGCTCTCTAATCTCAAACATGATTGCAGCAAGCACTCAACATTAAATACACAGCCAAGTGGCTATGTTCCTGAGGAAGATTTTCAAAACATTGAGAGATTAATTAAAACTAAGACAGACAGGTCGAATGGAAGGGCATTTCGACTGGACCAGGTGCTGAAGATTATTCTGAAATGGATTTTGACTTGGGATATTAGAAGGAAAAGACATACTAAGGATAAAGATTTGGAGGACTGGATGAAGCCAGATTGAAAAAGATGCTTTATCTTCAGAGAGGTGCGGCAGCCCTTTAATGACAATGGAAATGGAAGCTACCGCAATGAATACCATAACGTCCTGAATGGGGTGCTGTAAGAATTTAATAATTTCACACAAGTATTTGAGATCAATGAATGGATCTTCCAAAGCTTTATCCCATCCATACCATTGGCCTTACACTCTGCTTAATGCACCACACCCCATCACTCACCCATGGGCAATCTCCAACCCTTAACAAACCACACTTCCACACCTTCATTGATACTTTCACCTCAACCTCACATATTTAGTACTGCTGTAAGTCACATTCACTCCTCAGCTTGCACACAGCCATTCAAGGAACAGGGAAGGATGCATTTGTTCCAAAGGAGGACATTTTAGTGTCTATGGCTGAGGGTGTGGTCAATGCAGGACTGAAATAATTGAAAGTGACAGCATCGTCATAGTTAATTCTTCTTCTGATATTCCATTTCCTAACATCCCGCAAGCTCTACTGATCTGCAAGCTACAGATGGTCTAACCATTCTTCACCAATACACCCCACCAACTCCCCTCATTACAATGCTATCTTTGTGCTTTTCTCCTTTGTAATAATGAAGAACTGCATCCTGGCCTGGCAGAGGTGGAAGAACACCAAGTGGAAGAGGAAGAAGACAATGACAATTGCCAATTATCGTCATTTACCTTCACAATCCAGCTGTTAGCTCTGATACTGACACTGGCCATATTTAAGAGGGTGTTCGAGAAGCAGGATCTGGATGTGGTTAGATGTTGACCATAAATAAATTACAAACAGCACAGGTGGAAGGGATACCATAGGTCACCAGTTATAGAGCCCTACTGCATGGAGACAGGGCCTTTGGCCTGAACTGGTCAATGCTGACCAAAAGGTCAATCCACGCTCAACCCATTTCCTTGTATTTTGCACATATCCTTCTAATCGTCTCCTGTCCATGTATTTGCCCAAATGTCTTTTAAGTATTGTTAATGTACCTAGCTCAACCACTTCCACTGGCATTTCAATCTATATGCGTACCTCTCTCTGTGTAAAAAAACGTTGCCCCTCAGGTTCCCTTTTATTCTTGTCCCACTTGCCTTAAACTGATGCCGCCTAGTCCTCAATTCCCCATTCCTGGGAAAAAGACTGAGTGCATTCACCCTATTCATGCCTCTCATCATTTTATATACTTCTATAAGATTGCCCCTCTGTCTTCTACAAGCACTAGCTTGTCCAATTTCTCCATTTAACTCAGACCATTGAATCTTGGCAACATCCTTGTAAATTTCTTCTGCTCCCTTTCCAGTTTAATAACATCCTTCCTATTGCCAAGGTGACCAAAACTGAACACAATACTCCAGGTGTGCCCTCATCAACATCCTGTACAATTACAACATAACTTCTCAACCTTTATTCTCAATGCCCTGACTGATGAAGGCCAGTGTGCCAAAAGCATTCTTCACTGCCCTGTCTACCTGTGACTCCACTTTCAGAGAACCGTGACCCTGAACTCCAAGGTCCCTCTATTCCATTACTCTCCTTAAGGCACTACTGTTCACCATGAAACTCCTACCTTGATTTGACTTTCCAAAATGCGAGACCTCACACTTATCTATATTAAACCTCATTTGCCATTTCTCAGCCCACTTCTCCAGCTGCTGAAAAATGTGCTGCTGGAAAAGCGCAGCAGGTCAGGCAGCATCCAAGAAGCAGGAGAATCGACGTTTCGGGCATAAGTCCTTCTTCAGGGCTTATGCCCGAAACGTCGATTCTCCTGTTCCTTGGATGCTGCCTGACCTGCTGTGCTTTTCCAGCAACACATTTTTCAGCTCTGATCACCAGCATCTGCAGTCCTCACTTTCTCCCACTTCTCCAGCTGATCAAGGTCCTGCTGCAGTTTCTGATAACCTTCCTCACTGTCGACGATACTGCCTATTTTAGTGTCATCTGCAAACTTGCTAATCATGCCTTGTACATTCTCATCCAAATCATTGATATAGATAACACCAGCAATGGGCCCAGCACTGACCCCTGAAGCACTCCACTAGTCACAGGCCTCCAGTTATTCAAGCATCCTTCCACTATTGCCAATCAAGCCAATTGTGTATCCTATTTGCCAGCTACCTCTGGGTTCCATACGATCTAACCTTCCAGAGCAGCCTACCATGTGGAACCTTATCAAAGGCCTTACTGAAATCCATATCAATTATGTCTACTGCCCTCATCAACCTTCCTGGTCATTTCATTAAAGAACTTTAACAAATTTGTGAGGCATGAGCTCCCACTCACAAAACCATGCTGACTACTCTTAATCAAATCCTGTCTTTCCAAATGCATGTATATCTCATCTCTCAGAATCTTCTGAAGTAACTTACGCACCACTGATGTTAGACTTTCTGGTCTATGGTTACCAGGTCTTTCTTTGCACCATTCTTGAATAATTTTCACAACTTTCACTTCCCTCCAGTTTTCTGGGACCTCACCCATGGCGAATGATGAAGCAAAAATATCAGCCAGGGCCCCCACAATTTCTTCTCTAGCCTCTTGCAGAGTTCTTGGATACATCTGGAGATTTATCCATCTTCATACATTTTAAAACAACTAACATCTCCTCTACTGTGAAATGGACTGTCCCCAAGATATGACCATTAACTTCCCCAAATTTCCAAGTCTTCATGTCTTGCTCCTCAGTAAACACAGAGGAGAAATATTAGCTACCACCCAATTATTTATGCTACATATGGGTTCTGCTCCAGAGTTTACAGATAAGGGCTTATTTTGGTCAGGATACAGAAAAAAATGATTGTGCATGCTGTACTGGCAGGTCTATTAGAAAGCCTGGCGACGTTATCAAATAACATAGGGAAGGTTGATATCAGACCTGCACACAGCATTTTGCAGATTCTTGAGCTCATTCTTTCCAGCATGGAAGTGGTAGCCTCTCCGTTATACCTCATGGTCTCAATCGTGTTGCAGCATAAGATGGCTAATGTCTTCGTTTTCATTGCGAAATAAGCAATGCCACCCAATGTTAGATTACTGCAGTGGAAGCTTACACTGAATCTATGCAACTTCAGTCTGCAGTCACAAATTCTCAATCTGCAGAGAATATGACTGTGAACACCAGTGCTCATAAGGGCACAGCAGAGTCTCACCATCTGTCCTCGGGCACATTACTAGGATGTTGAAGCACTACCAAATTCAAACATGGGTTTATAGTTCAATGCTCAATTCCAAGGGTATGGACTAAATGTATTATCTAACAGTAGGGTTTTCCAGGCCTTCTGCTAATGTTAATACATGACAAAATTTATTATGTTATGCATCCATGTTTGAAAAGTCTATTAAGACCGTGTTATAGTGCATGCATCCAAATAATTTGCTGAATGCACTGATTATGAGTAACATCAACATATTTAATTTTGTGAATTTTTTCATTAAGTCAAATTAATTCAACCTCCACTGAAAAATATGCAGAGTCACGTTTGTGTAAGTCTGACATTTTCATGAGCTTCTTCCCATTAGGAGAGACTGACGCTTGAATAAAATCAACTCTCGATGAAGCACCATATTAAAAATTGAAGCATTAAGAGAAGTAAGAGATTCAATGATCTTGTGTTTGCAGAACTACAGTATTTCACACTGAAGTCTAATTACACAATGATACAGAGAAAATGACATTTTAACAAGAGAACATACAAAGCCTTTCATTTGAAGTAACAAAAGCTCTCCTCCTAGACTCATTATTTTGTGGTGAACTTGATGGCATTCAAATTGCAGTATTTAATAAATGAAAGAGCTCTCGCACCATGAAGCTGAGGTGGAAATTAAAACAGGGTACTTATTTTGTCACACATACAACCATGATAAGTTCACTTAACAAAGTAGGAGGGAAAGACTTGAAACTTCAGTTCAGTTGGATGTTCATTTTGCTGATACTTGCATTTCTAACTCTGAACATAATTACATGATATGAGAGAAGTTGTTTTTTTCTTTTGAAAGAATATGTATTGAATTTTCAGCAACATTTCTTGTGAAAGCGTATGTGCAAGCCAGCCCAAATATGAAACGGGTGACCTTTTCTTTAGCCACATGAGAATTATAAATAGAAAGACAATTGTTGCTTGACTCTAAGACTGGATTTTCCATTTGTTTTGGCTGAGAGGAAGGCAGTTGAGAGCAAAATAATATTGGGGGACTGTTTAGTTTGTTCCCTTGCTGCTTCTACAACATGCTACTTCAACTGAAAATAATATAATGTGTTGGTTGTTAACATGTCATGTACCTTATAATTAATGCATTAAAAGTGCTAGATTTTAAGATTGCATTCCATTTCTTGCCTGCAGCTTTCTTCTGATGGGATGGGGAGTCAAGTGAAAAGGAAGTTTTGTTAATGTAATCATTGATTTTCTTATAGACTATGTACAAGTTTCTAATGTTAACTGCCATCCATTGTTATATTATTTTTGCCCCAATCCCCTCTAACAATGGCACCTTAATGTTAAGGATACAGCACTGGAGATCAACAAAATTGTCAATTAAACAGGAACAGGTGGATTATATGCTGGGGTCAGTGGTCTTGTTGACAGAAAATAAAACTATGCCAGCTATGCAAAATTTAATATATTCATAATTAAAATCAGAAAATACAGGACAGATCTGGCAGTAATGGCAGAAAGGGAAACAATGCAAGATTTTAGGTCAAGACCTGCTGCCTGACATGTTGAACCATTTCAGCATCTTCCATTATTATTTCACATTTTCAACATCTGTAATATTTGGCTTTTAAGAGATTCATTTTGACAAGCTGAACTGGGTTCTCGGTAAGTTCGATTCAGAATATACTGTTCTATGACTGTGAATCCATCATTAATGTTGACATGTGAGTCTGACCAGTTGGAAACAATCTTGTCAAGGTATTATATTTTTCTTCGAGGTTCCACCTGAGATCAAAAAAAAAGTGACCTTTTCTGACAGTGCTGGAGTGAAGATTAATGGAAGTTGGATGAATTGCATATATACATCTAACCAGTTCACTGCTGAAGCCAAATATGTTTGAGAGGGTAAAATAGAGCATCTAATGTTTAGTTTCATTTTGTCAATGCCTTCCTGTATTCAGTAAAAAATAGTTTTAATCTCATTAAATAAAATATTTATGAGACAAAATTGAGTAGTTAACAGCAGCGAACTTTATCACAAGTTCTTAAATAGCATATTACTTTTGGTGTACCATCCGTGAAAAATTTATTTTATTGACAGACACAGATTCACTGGCTACTAATGTGAATCAGTTTGAAGATATGTTATAGCATCTATTCATGCATGAACCGAAGATGATGAGTGTTACCATTTCCACTGCCTACCTTTTACCATCTTTCTCTATGGTTTTCTTGCCCAGTCTCTCTCTTTTTCTCTTTAGCATTGGAAACTTAACACGTTGAGGAAGGTCAGTTGTTCAGTATGGAGGTCTTCCCATTGTCAGTGTTTGCAACAAACACTCCCAGGTCAAATTATAGATGTTCGGGTACAGAGTAAAGCTTTGTCTGCTCTGGGAATTACAGCTACAGTTATATAGCTGTAAATATTTTTCAAAATGCTTCTAAAATGTCAGAGACCTTTCTATAGAAAGAATAGTTAAAAATATGTTTTAAAAGTCCTCTTGAACAATGTTTTGGCCAAGGATGTCTCTTTCATAACAAGAAGCAGAATTGTTTGCAGAACAATTCAATTATTTGTTACCTTTTCTTTTGAAACATTTCCAGACCTTCAAAGTTATTCTACTGAGGCGTCAGCTTCAAAGTATCTTTTGCTTGTCTGTAGTACGCTTTGCCCACTAAGTCACATGGATGATGCAAATTAGCTGCCAGGTTTGGTAACCTAAGAACTACAGAACAGATCAAAGTAACTAATGATTCTCGCATTACATTTGATCAGCCTTCCTCTGAAGAGCGTGATGAAATAAGCTTGCAGATGGTACAATTATAGGCTTTAAGTCGCAAAGAGATTTTATTGTGGCATTCCAGGATTTTACAGCTGATCAGGTAGGATGCGGTGTGAAGTAAGCCCTGAGTAAAGTATAATGTACAAGCTGTTAAGGGAGATACCGATGCCTCTGATCCTAAGAAGATCTCTATGGTAAAATTGACTTGTCAGTGTTGGATTGTACAATTAGAAACATTAATGGAAATCTCCACAAACACAAAGCTATAATGGTTCTGATTTTCTTGATTACACTGGCATCAATATCTTGGGCCTCATGTTTTGCAAAATACTTTTACTTCGACTAAGAGTTTTGATTTAAGCCTGGATGATTGATTTTGTGCCTTTTTTTCTGCAGAACTGACAATGGTGTGGCTTATTTCTTACATACTGCAGTCTCAGCAGTTCACCTGCTCGTTCTTATTTTATATTATCAAACATAAATCTGTATGTATTGCATATTAACTCTTGTACAAAGCAAACACCTTGCATGTTTGATGATTGACTAAGTACACTCTCTGGGTTTGTAATAGTTCAGGTACGTGCCTCAAATCTGCCTATGTAAAAAACAGCGATATCCAGCTGCTCTTTTAAGCTGATATGCAGTAGCTTTACTTAATATTTGATGAGTAAAATATCTTAACAGTTTAGGCTAGGTGCTGCAATGGTGTGGTGGTACATTGACCAAGTTATTGGCTTCACCACACACCTACATTTTCCAGTGACTCTTGAGCTAAGCTGACATCACATCCATCCCACTTGCAAATCTGAAAATTTCAAAATCCAACCGGGACTCAGTCCAGAGGTGATTAACTTTGAGAAAACGCACCTGTTCTTTTATTAAAAAATAAAATTCAGATTTATTAACAGGCATGAGATTTTATTTTCCATTATAGAAATGGTTGTGAACCAAGACACATAGTACAGGCTTTAAGAACATGCACAACCTCAGTTTAGAATTTTAATTTTTTGGAAACTGCAACATTCTATTCTAATTGTTGGGTTGTAATGTCAGGCTAATTTCTGACTGAGTTCTCAGATGAAGGAAACTGATGTTGGTGATGCATTAGGTTAGGATTATTATGCTGGAAAATGTGAAAATGCAACTTCTTAAAAAAATTCACGACTGAATCAAGATGGTGGACAAGAATTATTTTGCCTCTGACCTGTTAGTATAGTTAATTCATTAGTGAGTACAAAAAAGGACAGAAGGAAACTTCCCTGCATTATTTAATGGCTTTCCAGCTCTTTTGGACATGAAGAACAACTGACAAAAATGTACACCAATGAACTGGCTTTTATCAAAGGTTGGAGATCCCAATGGCATCAAAGTAAGCCACTTCCCTCTGGCATCCAACAGCCAGTGAACTACAATTACGTGTTGCTATATTCCAATGAATGCAGGAATCTATCACTAGCAGTGCCTCATTTCCCATCTTAGCTGTTGAATTAAACATTCACTGCACATCCTTTTAATTATGCAACCTTCATGTAATTGAATTCAAGCACAAATGAAAAACAACTGCAACAATGGGAATCTGAAGTTTGAGGAATAATACCTCATTTTGCACCTTGGCACTTTGCAACAGGTCTCAGCATTCAGTTCCATAACTTCAGAAACTGCTCTCATTATCTCTGTTCTCTATCTTTCTTACATCCTCTACACCCTCCCCTCCCCATATCTCTGCCCCTCTAGTTCTGTCTTGTTTATGTTACTCTTAGTAGAGAGGACCCATTCTCTTCCCATTTCACACGAACTTTCCATCTCTTTTTCTCTTACACCACCTTAACAACCCCTTTTTGTCTTTTGAGATGGGACTCTCTACCATTGGCTTCCGTGCTTCTTGCCCTCTTCAGTCAAAAGTATTTAAAAAATGTGTGTCCAACACCTTTCAGTTCTGAACGAGAGTCGTACTCGGCTTGAAATATTAATTCTATTTCTCTCTTCACGGATGCTGCAAAACCTGCCGGGTTTCATCAGTAATCTCTGTGCTTATTTTAGATTCCCATTGTTGCACCTATCTCTCAGTTGTGCTTGAATTCAATTACATGAAGGTTGCATAACTAAAAGGATGTACAGTGTATGTCTAGTTCAACAGCTAAGATGGGAAATGAGGCACTGAGATTGATAGATGCTAGAGGACTGTCATTCCTGTATTCACAACTGTCTGCTTTGAAAGAATGCCTGTTTGCCTGACTGGCCTGAAGATCCCACAACCTGTCTAACAACAGCTGACAACCAAGCAACTGAACACAGGAGACTGCAGAGACCAGGGCAGAAAGAAGACTCTGGGTGTTCTTGTGCTTTTAGCCATGCCCCATTCTAAAAGATGGCAAAACATCATAGTCATGCCTGACCAAGCATGAATGGAGATTACAGAGGAGGGAAACAGCCCAGACATTACCACCTCCTCGAACATAAGCGCAGTCCGCTGATCCTGAAATTGTAGACACAGGATTTAATCAATACCTTGACGAGCCACACATGCCCAGTGGTCATGTAAAAGGATGTCGCTAGAAAGTAGCAATTAGTACAGCTCAGCACAAGAGAGTCTGCAGCATCCTCTTCATGCACATATTGGATTAAGTGTTGCTTAAAAAGACACTTGGAGATTTGGCCCAAACTTGTATGACAAATAGATCAAGCCATACTAAAACATAGTAGCAGCAGTGCAGACATGATTCTAGGGTAGGTGGTATTTCTCTGAGGAAAAGGAAGAACTATGAGGCAACTTTGAATGACAACGAGGCAAGGTTGAGGAACCATGAGGCAAAAACCCGAGAAGTCTTCCCAAATTCAGTAACTTGAGAATCCAAAGTGATGTCTGATAGTCAAAGTCTTCCTGAAGAGAGATAAAGTATGCTTTGAAGTGGCAGCACATTCATACCACGTAATGCCAATCACTTCCACTTTAAAGAACCATTGAAGAATCATTGGAGACACAGCAAAGAAATCTGGCAATCGAGAATGATTTCAACCATCAAGATACAGTGTTTGGAGGCAATACCCTTTCAATTAAAACTTATTCTTCAGCAACACTTAGCAAAAATAGTAAAGCTATGAAGGAGCCTATTTATGGCTGAAACTGAACAAAGTTTTGTGGATTTGTCATGCTTGTATCCAACTAGGTCTGCTACAGCCACTAGCACACATTCCAGCTGAGACAAAGGATGCTCCATGCCAAGCTGATGCCATTCCATTTTGTGAGGAGTTTCCTCAGCCTTTCCATACAAGATTGGAAGTTATTTTATGAAGATTTCCAATGACTTTTTCAGTCTAAGGTTTTACGCCAAAAAAGATTGGACAACTTTTAATGTAAGTAGCTGCTCAGAGTTTGACCAACTTTATGATTAGATTCCCTACAGTGTGGAAACAGGCCCTTTGGCCCAACCAGTCCACACCCACCCTCCGAAGAGTAACCCACCCAGACCCATTTCCCTCTGATTAATGCACCTAACACTACGGGCAATTGAGCATGGCCAGTTCACCTGACCTGCACATCTGTGGACTGTGGGAGAAAACCAGATTACCCGGAGGAAACCCACGCAGACACGGGGAGAATGTGTAAACTCCACACAGTCACCCGAGGCTGGAATCGAACCTGGGACCCGAGTGCAGTGAGGTAGCAGTGCTAACCATTGAACCACCGTGCCGCCAATCATGATCCTCCTCTGGTCATGTTAAATAAGTTTGGACATCTTTCTTCAGAAAGATTCCCAACCTAGAGAGGAACTGAAAATATATTTTCAGGCCCAGTCAGTAAGGAAACCCAGTGGCACCTCACCTTTCCATTGCTGATGCAGTACAGCAAGACCCCTCTGATACTCTCATAAAAACTAAAAGACCTGCAGACATTGGAAATCAGAAACAAAAACAGAAATTACACATAAAGAGATTCCTTTGAAGGGTCAATGGACCCAAAATAATAACTTTCTCACCACAGATGCTGCTTCGCTCGCAATTTTTTTTTCGCTGATATTCTCTCAGATCAGAATGACCATCAAGGCTCCACCCTTTCTTCAGAGATGGAAATGGGCACAAAGTCTAGGTGGATTCGTGCCATGTTAAACAGGTATCCTCCCAGTACTGCACATTCAGTACAGCCAACTTCCAGCCACATATTCCTCAGAGTACTCCCATGGAAGAAAGTTCCACTATTTATCTAGTGGGCGGCACGTTGGCACAGTGGTTAGCACTGCTGCCTCACAGCGCCAGAGATCGGGTTCAATTCCCGCCTCAGGCGACTGACTGTGTGCCGAAGGGCCTGTTTCCACACTGTAATGTAATCTAATCTAATCTAACCATTACAGTATTGCCCCTCAGTTTGTGAAGGCTCCTTTATTTCCTCTTCTGTCATTGCCTGGCAATAGCCTTCGTGCATCACTCTCCCCTGCACCATAGATGGCAGGTAGAGATAGCAGTGAACTGTGCCCTCCTTTCCATCCCTCTTTAACTAAGATGAGATCTGAAGCCTCTTGGTTCCTGTGTACCATCGATAAAATTAGAAATATGCCTTTAAAATGTTAATTAAGTCACACGCTTTAAAATCTTAATTCATGTGTTGTCACCTTAACACCAGAAGCCTGCTCCCCGTGCCTTCTGGTGCGAGTGAACAAGGAAAGCAACATCATAGCACTGGGACTCTAATATGTTAACATCCCCACATCTCTCAAACTAATCTCACCAGCCCAGCAAAATTTCAGCCATCAGATACTGTGGAAAACCACCAGGCAGGTGAACCCATGGGTTCCTGATAACAAAGAACTTAAAGGAAATTAATAAAATGTGCTAAAAATGAAAATGAATAATGCGGTGTCAAGTGATAAAGCTGCCTTTCAAAGGTAAGGTCAGAATGAGTTGGAGGAAAGTCAAAGTAATTGTAAAAAGAGAAAAATTGGTAAGGCTCTTGATAGTGTCCAAGCAGTATATAACAAAATGGAATTTATTTAAGGCTCTACAGAGGAGACTTATATGAGATGGCCCAGTGGTATTAATCACTAGGCTATTAATCCAGAGACCTTGGTAACGTTCTGGGGACCTGGGCTTGAATCTTGCCATGGCAGATGGTGGAATTTGAGTTCAATAAATGTCTGGAATTAGGAATTCAATGCTGACTATGAAACAATTGTCAAGAAAACCCATTAGGTTCACTGACACCCTTTAGGAAAGGTAACTGCCATCCTCACCTGGTCTGACCTACATGAGTACAGACACCCAGCAATCTGGTTGACACTTAACTGCCCTCGAGAAATGGGTAAAAAATGCTGGCCTGGCCAGTGATGCCCACGTTATGTGAATGTATAAAAAAACAAAATGGGTAAGGCTGGGTCATAGTAGGAGGTGAAATAGAGATTTGCCCATACTACCCAGTGTGTATATGGAATTATTCTTGCACATTACACCCATATGCTCAATTCTTATTCTCTAGCTCCTGCAGTGAAAACACAATGTCCAGAGAGATAAATGTCTCTAGCTCATAATATTCTAACTGTTTTCTTCAAGAAGCAAAGGAACTTCAGGATCAATCATGGCCCAGCTGCACTTCCAATTGATTAACCGTAATCTTGCTCACTTTCATCAATCAACAATGCAGGTACACATTTTATCCATTATATTGTTGATCAGGTAGCAGCAGGTGATGCACAGGTCAGTATTGTAAAAGGTTCATAAAATAGTGATGAATAAGAAGCTAAAGGATCAATTAATTTGAATACCACTCTAACGTAGTCATATGAAAACAAATCTTAGAGCCTTTGCTTTCAACTTGTAATGTTGAAACAGACAACTTGTATGAGAAATGGACTTGATCCTTACTTGCATTACTTAAGGGACAGATAAATGTTGAGGAGTACTGCAGTCTCTCATTAACAAGCAGCAATATCAGTGCCAATAAAGGTGGTAATCACTATTATACAGGTCTATAGGTAATTCAGGAGTAAATGAATAGGCTCTGACAAAGGTCTTGCATATGCAAATGAACTGAATGAAGAATGATTGGATAAAGGAGCACAGAACAAGCAAATGTCACTAATATCAGGAATTGTTTTCATTTAAGTACTGGACCTCTTAACAAGTTAACATCTACAAAGAGGAGTTTGGAATGAACATATTAAATATTCATATATAACCACTACTAATTACCTTGCTGATTGCATATGGATTTATCGACCTATCAATATGAACTCAAAACTCAAAACAAAGCAAAGATGAAATAAAATGGAGTTGTGAGGTGGGATTACCTTTTCTTTCCAGTAAATATACATAGAATTGGACGAGTTCCTTGAGCTAATCTTAGTGTCAGTACAAATGTTTAAAGTAAAGAAATGTTTTTTCAACATATGTTTAGTCAGTTATTAAAATACAATAGACCTTTCCTATGGTTTATGGCAGTACTTCTGCAAATAAAGTTTTTCTTTGAAATATTACTCACTGACTTTACAGCTTCAGAGTTGAATTCCAGAGAATGTGTATGAAATAAACTCTGTTCTATCACCATGATTTGAATGGGTGAAGATCAGATCCCATTGTTTTACACTGGGCTAGTTGTCAGAAGCTATTTGTAATGGCAGAAACACATGACAGAAACTAAGGGAAGATTGCTCACTTCCACAATCAGCTGAAGAAAATCCGGTGATAAGCAATGGACCAGAAATGGACCACAGTCAGAATGTGCTGAGGACAGGCTGAATTGCTGGAGATTGGGACATTTGCACCTCAATGGAGAGACATTGACTGGAAGCTCCCCTGGATGACAATCTGACTGTTGACAGTGCCAGGGATCAGTTATGGCTACTGCTAAGCTTACAAAGAAGTTCTTGAAGGAGGTCTGATCAAGTCAGTCAAGGTTTTGAATGGGGAGCATTAACCCACCTTAGGGAGGGGTGCAAGGGGAAGAGAGTATCAGTTTTGAGGTATTGCTGGATAGGAAGAGAGAGAAGTTCTTGAAGGAGGTCTGATCAAGTCAGTCAAGGTTTTTGAATGGGGAGCATTAACCCACCTTAGGGAGGGGTGCAAGGGGAAGAGAGTATCAGTTTTGAAGTATTGCTGGATAGGAAGAGAGGGTGCTGACCTCTTGGGGGTATACTTGATGGGCTTCCAAAAATAGTACCCACACTTCCTTCACACCATCTGAAAAGCTTTCGGAAGGTCTGCCTATTCCTCTGTCACCACCCTACCCTCTGACCCCAGCTGCACACACTACCCACTTTGTAGCATGACAGGGAAGTATTGTATGCACAACATGGTTGGGTTGCTGATTTCAATATTACTCACCCTCCATATTATGGGGGTGACCTTGATGATGGGTAGGAAGGTGATGCTTATTTGACATATTTCATATCCCCCATTTCTGTAAACACTCTCAATGGGTGCATCATCTTCATTCAGATCTGTTGTTCTTGAGTTTAAGAAATCGTTCCTTCTTTTGAAATGCGCCCGGTTTTCACTTGTTTGAATTGAGGACAAAGATTGCTGACACATTGCTAAAGTAGGAAGTATTTTTGGACAGTTTGTTTTTAAATCTCTCAGGTACCATGCTGTACTGAGAGAGTTCCAAAACTTCAAATCAATCACCCAAAAGAAGAATCACAAATGATAAATTCCTTTGAGTGATTCTATTGTATAAAGACTTGATAAGCTTATGCTAAATTCCTTGCTGCTTTACCAACAACATTAATCCATTCATGGTAAGTAGCTAAAAGCATTAAACAACAACATAACATGGACATTTTCTCACTAGTACCTATTTTAATAACTACTTGTAGCACTCAAGTAAAATGGGCCTTTTATGATCTTTTATCTGCCATTCTGCTATTTTGTTCCAAGTGCTAATACAATTACCTTAATGTATTAAGCATCTGTCCATTAATAATCATTGATGATTTTTTTAGGCTACTGACTTCAAAACTGTTGGCTCCAGTTCCATTTTTGATCAATTAATCCACAGTGACTATGAAATCATGTTGGCGGTCCTATGTATTGGTAAAGGGTAGAACTCAGTTTATTTGAAATAAAATATCTTCTACTTAAGAGGGATTATTAAACGATATAAATAATTTCAACTTTAGCTAGGTCACTTCAAAATGATTTTTAATATTGGTCCTTTGAACACTGATGGATATCAGGGTCTGCAGATTCAAAAGAATGGCATCTCAATTAAATGGAGCAGATAGTTACATCCTTAAAAAGAGTGGTGCTGGAAAAGTACAGCAGGTCAGGCAGCAAGCGAGGAGCAAGAAAATTGATGTTTCGGGCAAAAACCCTTCATCAGGAATGATGAAGAGCTTTTGCCCGAAATGTCGGTTTTCCTGCTCCTTGGATGCTGCCTGACCTGCTATGCTTTTCCAGCACCACTCTAATCTCGACTCTAATCTAGACTCTTATTTCCAGCATCTGCAGTACCACCACCCCCCTATTTCTGCCTTATCACATCCTTGATGACTGTTACCACCAGAAATCTGACTGTCTAACTCCTGACCAATTTCTGTTGGTGGTAAGAACAGGCCAACACTTAAACACAGCCATTCTGCTATTTTGTTCCAAGTGCTAATACAGTTACCTTAACGTATTAAGCATCTGTCCATTAATAATCATTGATGATTTTTTTAGGCTACTGACTTCAAAACTGTTGGCTCCAGTTCCATTTTTGTTAACATTATTGCTGCTCTTTTTTGTCAATCCTGGAAAGAAATCATCAATATTCAAAGTACTTTGTATATCTAAATACAAGTATTGATTGTGTAAATTCAAAGCTAGTTACATTTTATTTGACCAAAATATTTTTAATCAAATATACACCTAAGAATTGATCTGTTTATTTATATTGAATAAAAATCTATTTGCTTTCAAATAATTTTCATTGTACATGGAAACATGAAGCTCTACTCAGAAGCAACAACAATTCATTCGATCAAATCACGATAGAACTTGCTTTACTGTCAGGAAGTCATTCCAAGGATCGTCCTAAATGGTTTCTTCACAGTGGTTGAAGGGCTTGTTTAGGAGTCAGTGTGGTTTCATGCTTCTAAAAGAAACCACAAACATGTTTGTCATTCTGCCTGTAATTCAAACAAAAACAAGGAACACCGTTAACCACTGCACCTGCCATTTCCTCAACGATTACAGTTTGGTTAACTGTAATGGTTAACAGAGTATCCTCTTCATTTTGTCTGCCTAGTATTCACTACCATCCTTCACCTATTTCATGATAACATCCAAGGTGTGATTCTCCCCAGCAGAACCATCAACACTGAAATATCGGATTAAACAAAGTTTATTGTTGCATCAAAACCCTATTTTCCTCACTGCAGTACTGCATTTCACCTCCATCAAATGATGCACAAGTGTAGAGAATATCTGCAGGACAGATACAAAACTAATCAATCTATACTGCCTACAGCCCAAACTATCCCACCTTCAGTCATGGAGCTCAATACACAGATGACTCTTGCGTGCATGGCCACCGAGAAACTCAGCCGCAGGTCATTGTTCCTTCCTTCTCAGAAGTATATGGCATAATGGGACTTTGATTAAACACACAGAAAACTAAATCATCTTCCAATGTGCTCTAACTGCACCATCCACTGTGAAGATCCACAGTGTAAACCTGAAAAATATGGAACATCTTCTGTATTCCATTAGGAACTTCCCCTCAGCAAACATGGATATTTTAAGTTTGCAGATGACACCAAAATTGAAAGTGTAGTGGACAGCAAAGAAGGCTATCTCAGATTACAATAGGATCTTGATCAGGTGGGTCAGGGCTGAGGAGTGGCAGATGGAGTTTAATTTAGACAAATGCAAGCAAACCTTAGCAGGACTTATACACTTAATGGTAAGGTCCTAAGGAGTGTTGCTGAACAAAGAGACCTTGGATTGCAGGTTCATAACTCCTTGAAGGTAGAGTTGCAGGTAGATAGGATAATGAAAAATGTGTTTGGTATACTTTCTTTTATTGGTCAGAGCATTGATAATAGGAGTTGGGAGGTCACGTTGCAGCTGTACAGGATTTTGGTTAGGCCACTTTTGGAATATTGCGTGCAATTCTGGTCTCATTCCTATCAGAAAAGATTTACAAGAATGTTGCCGGGGTTGGAGGAATTGAGCTATAAGCACAGGCTGAATAGGCTAGGGCTGTTTTCCCTGAGGCATTGGAGGCTGAGGGCTGACCTCACAGAGGTTTATAAAATCATGAAGGGCATGGATAGGATAAATAAACAAGGTATTTTCCCTGGGGTGGGGCAGTCCAGAACTAGAGGGCATAGATTTAGGGTGAGAGGGGAAAGATATAAAAGGGACCTAAGAAGCAACTTTTTCACATGGAGGGTGGTGCGGGTATGAAATGAGCTGCCAGAGGAAGTAGTGGAGCCTGTTACAATTGCAACATTTAAAAGGCATCTGGATAGGTATATGAATAGGAAGGGTTTAGAGAGATATGGGCCAAGTGCTGGCAAATGGGATTAGATTAGGTTGGGATATCTGGTCGGCATAGACAAGTTGGACAAAGGGGCTTGTTTCTGTGCTGTACATTTCTATGACTATGACTCTATATGGTTATGAAATTCATTATAGTCTCCAATGTGCCAGTTTAGCCTTTAGCCTTTATCCAACACAGGAAAAGAGGACCAAGAGTCCTGAACTCAGGACAAAGGTTATTGTTTACCGGGCTACAGTGATTGCTGCATTCCACTTCTTCAGGCATCTACTGCCGGCATCTGGAAAATACAATTGCACTGATTTCATAAGATTCTCCAGATCAATAAGCCAATTGTTCAGCATTGAGGTACCAATCACTCAAAACCAGCTCTAATGTCCAGAACATGTCTATGCCTGACATCAGACCCCCGAAGCAAATATTTTAGACAGAATTTCATGACAGTGGAAACTCTTCAGAGATGTCCTCAAAGCACCCTTGAAGAGATTACAAATCTCCAATGATTCTTGGGACTACTTGGTTCATGACCAACCAAAATGAAGGAAGTTGATTCAAAAAGGCACTGATCATAGAGAGACTTCACCAGGGAATAGGCACAAACCTCCAACTGGTTCAATTGTCAGACCCTTCACATAGCTGTCCAATGCATAGTATTTTTTGTTGTTCATACATTGATCTCACTAACCATTTCAGAACCCATTAAACACAACTAGAGGAAAGTCATTCTCGAGCCCAAGGGACCAATAGAAGAGGAAAAGATAAGTCAGAGAAATGATTCAGCCCACGTCATCAAATGCTGTTTATTTTCACATGGCTGCTTATGGGACCTTGCTGTTTGCAAATTGCTTGCCATATTTCTTACATTAAAATAGTAACTACACTTCAAGAGTATTTGACTGACTGCAAGGGCTTTTGAAAGGTCAATTGTTCGGATACAGACTTTATAAATGAAAGTCTTTCTTTCATTTATCATATGTTAAATCATAGGTTGTGTTATTGGAATTATTCTGAACAGCTTTTTGATGGTAGATAATAAGAGCTTAATTCACAGGTAGCAAAACCATCTCCAAACGTCTAAGTCTATCCATGATGTCCATTTCCAATGACTTCACAAATTGAGTTAACAATTAGTTTGAAATTTACAAATGATTTATTTTCTGGTTACATACAATGACATTTAAACAAAAGCTTGGTTCTGTTACAAAACTGCATCACTATCATACAGGAGACTGACGGGAAATGTGGGCTGTATAACGATGGAAGGGAATAGGTGTTTTTGGGACATTGCAGTTCAGTCAGTTGGCTAGACATTTAGCCTGTGGATCAGAGTAACACTAACTGCATCGGGTTTAATCCCTATTCCAACTGAGGCAATCTTAAGGCTAGCTTTCGCCTTCACCAACATAGCTGTAATTTTGCAAATGATTTGACGGATAGGGAAGAGCCTGTTACCTTAGTAAAGGAAATGTGGATTTAAAGCAATTGACAGAAGAGTGAGAGAGGAATTACAATATTTTTCCCCACCCAAAGGGTAGTAGGGATATGGAACTCATTATCTGCAAAAATGGTTGACTAACAATCTCTTACAACATTTGGGGAAAAAAAAATCATTTGTTTATATATTTGAGATGCTGTCAAATAGAGGGCTAAATATCAACTGCTTGAAAGTGGCTAGCACAGACATGATGACTGAATGTCTGTGTATCTTTCTATATCATTTATCTGCCATTATCAAGTTGTAGTCTGACTGTGGATCTATTTAAATGTTGCTCGATCACAATTTTGCTCAGGAATACTGCTTAAAATGTTGATTATCAATACAAGTAACTTTGCAACATTTAGAGACTGACTTGAGAATCTCATTTTTCACAACAAAATGAAGGGAATGACATTTCATAAAGGTAGAGATAATGCGCAGTGAATTTATTCCTCTGCCAAAGTAACACAGTGTGGAAGCAATCTAAACCTTTATGACCAGAGGGTATAATGGTTATAAATTGGAACATTCTGAGGTAGTTGGTAATCATTTGTAGATAGACAGCTGATTCAAAAGTCAGTGCAATCAACAAGAAATTATTGCATTTCCTTTCTCATCCCTTCTTCTGACATGTAAATGCAGCATTATGTGTTAGTCACAAGATTAGAACAGCATTAGTGGCAGTATTGACTTCTGAAGGGAATCTCTGCTGTTCTGTATATGTCTGTCACACATGTGCCAGGAGTTGTTGGAATAAGTGCAACGTTTTGAAGGGAAATAGGAATTTTCCCTGCTGGTGTTCAGAGGTATGGTGTTCACACTGCACAGGAGGATTAATAAATTTAGGGAAAGTTATACTAGTCAAATTGCTCATCAGCTGCTTGAGATCTCTTGAAGGATTATTCATGGAAGTAACATAATTAAAAACCAACAGAAAGGTTTCATCAGAATGCTCCCATTGCTATGGTGTGAGGCTGACTTAATGGAGCAGGGGTGAGGTTTGTTGAATGCAAGAGTTATGTTCACTTAGCTGGTGCATCAGGTTTGTCTGCTTCACTACCAACCCTTGCTTAGACACCAACTGTTCAGATCCTCCCTTCATCTTCTGCTCTCACCCTAAATCTTAAAATCGATTCCACAAGTCTTACAAACTTCCTTGAACCTTCTGATCTTTTCTGTAAACCCTCTGTTCACCCCGAGGAATCACCACACACACTATAGTAATGCAGGTGAGGCCTCACCCTTGCGTTGAGAAGACCAAATTTGTGAGGCTGGAAGATGTATCCATATTGTACAAAAAGGTAATCCTCCAGCAGCGAACCATAGACTGTCTTTCACAATAAAAGGTTAAAAATTATCAGATTGGGAAAGTAAAAGAATGGAATTGAGTCTTGGGGGAGCTATGATTTATGCACAACTGGCTTCCGGATAATTGAAAGGTTATTGATGGAACAATGTAAAATAAACCTTCAAAGTAGGTTTTTGTTTGTGCTAAAGGTAAAGGGGTACGTTGGATTTTGGGATTGAAATTACAAGTTACCAACACAGAGTGTATTTAGTTAATATTTATTTCATTCCTTGGCTGCAGTAAAAATGATGTTATATTTGCATTTGTTAAGTGGGATTTGTCTTTTTAAAATATTTGACTCTATTCAGAGATCACCAGGCGGTTTGGAAAAAGGTGCTATATGAAGGCAGGAGATGATGAGATGCAGAATCCGAATGAATCATATTAGAAACATATTACAAACATTTGCTCGATTAATGAAGTAGTAAAAGTTTGTATTTTTGCTTGTTACTGATTGGATGCCCATGTTAAAATGACGGGAGATGAAATGGAGTGTTTGTAGAATGCCAGTTGGAATTAAAGGAAGGCTCTTCAGCAACTATTTAATCATGTAAGTTTCAGTACATTCTCAGAGGAGGAAAGAAAGGGAGTTTATGCAAATAGACCTTGCTGTTTCTTATGGCACTTAGAAGGACTTGGCTGACCAGCTAGAGACTGGAAAAGGTCTTTCCCGGTACATGCCTTAATTAAAATGTGCCTCAGTTTACATGAGTTTATTAAACTCCACTTGCTTTATCCAACTGGTCATCCATCCAAATTAGTAATGTCAGGGAAAGGTTGAGCTCTAACAGTAAGCCAGGTCCAGCCTTCCAGGCCAATAGTCTAAGCCTGGTCACATAATCCAGGAGACACGTTGGACAGTTTGGAAATCCCAACACACTGACTCTGTGGAAATTGCTCAGGAAATTTGAACTTCAGACAGGTAATTCCCTTGCTCCCATAATCACCCAACAACATCACCAACTCGGAGTCAGTCTGAGACTTCACCTATTTGGATAGTTTCCCAGGAAATGTTAATCAGATTAAAACCATGTGTAACTCTGAAGTAACTGTATAATTGATTCCTCTCCGATATCCCTTCAACACACCACAATCATTTTGTATGAAGCCTCAATTCCCCTCATCAGTCCCCAGCCTATTTAGCCTCTCCCTATAGCTTAAACCCTCAATCCTGGCAACAACCTTGTAAATCTTTTCTGAACTCTTTCAAGTTTCACAACATCCTTCCAATAGGAAGAAGACCAGAATTGCATACAATATTCCAAAAGTGGCCTAACCAATGTCCTATACAGCTGTAACATGACCTTCCAACTCTTATACTCAGTGCTCTGACCAATAAAGGAAACTATACCAAACACTGGGAAGTTATAAACAAAAGGTCCAAATTTGCTGCCTGCTCCTAATTTTTTCTTTATTTAAACATGCCATTTAGGCTTTACATTTTTGGTTGGAAATTCTAATGTTAGCCTCTTCAGAAATGCAGAGTATTGTTTAAATTCAAGTCATTGCTCATAGAGGTGGATCATCGAGGCAAATTCTAGTGAGTTAATAAGCCTTTTATGATCTCAGTGAATTAAACAGTGTTCAGTTATGATGATAAGGTAAATGGGTAACAGGGTTGGGAGAGGAGATATCTGTTGTCTTGTTGCTTCCAGGACACCCTCAGTTCACTACTTACTGCAGCACTTGGGCAATTGCTCGTTAGCTTTGAGCAAGACACTTGTCTTTCACATTCAATGCCTCTGCTGAGTTGATGACTTTCAGAGTCCTCTGAGAAGTTGCTTCCTATTGAATCTGGATGACCTTTCTCTCAGTCACTGCATCCTCAATATTCTTCACAACGAATGCTGCTCTCAACAGCACAATCAGCAATGTGCATCCATTTCCCTTGCTTGTATGATGATTCCCAATTCCTCCGCCTCCGCCGTATCTGCTCTCATGAGGACCAATTCCACCACAGAACACACCAGATGGCCTCCTTTAGAGACCACACCACCAGGGATATATTTCCCTCCCCACCCTTTTCCGCCTTCCGCAAAGACCATTCCCACCGTGACTACCTGGTCAGGTCCACGCCCCCCCTACAACCCACCCTCCCATCCTGGCACCTTCCCCTGCCACTGCAGGAATTGCAAAACCTGAGCCCACACCTCCTCCCTCACCTCCATCCAAGGTCCTAAAGGAGCCCTCCACATCCATCAAAGTTTTATCCGCACATCCACCAATATCATTTATTGTATCCGTTGCTCCCGATGCAGTCTCCTCTATATTGGGGAGACTGGACGCCTCCTAGCAGAGTGCTTTAAGGAACATCTCCGTATCACCTTCATCCCCTCCCCCACTCACCTATTGTACTCTATGCTACTTTCTCCCCACCCCCACCCTCCTCTCATTTATCTCTCCACCGTTCAGGCTCTCTGCCTATATTCCTGATGTAGCGCTTTTGCCCGAAACGTTGATTTTACTGCTCCTCGGATGCTGCCTGAACTGCTGTGCTCTTCCAGATCCACTAATCCAGAATCTGATTTCCAGCATTTGCAGTCATTGTTTTTACCTAGGTCCAGATCTCTGCAAATGAAATATTCTTTGCAGATATTTTGGAGACCTAGAAGTAGTTTGAAGAAGATGCTTTGATGTGGCTTATGGTTCAACTTCACGGTCACCTTATTTCTTTCAAACAGGAATTAAAATACACACAAGCAAATACAAATGCCAGGCACTCTTTCAATCTGAGTGCAGTGTGATTCAAGTTACTATATGAGCTCCCTAAATTTGGCTGACACTTTGGCTGCCTAAAGGTTGTTCTAAGACCTGTTTTGCAAGCTTAAAGCTACAAGGTAATTTCACCATCGATATTGTGGCATTTCAAGCATTGGTATTTTCGCTAGTTTCTGAATGGAAGCTGCTTCAGTCTTGCTGTTGGGTCATGATCTTGAGCCACTTTCCACATATCTGCAAAACTCAAGATGTTGCATGAAACACTGGTGTCTGACAATTCATTATCACTTGATTGCTTTCCTCTATGGTCAAAGTTCTAAAAGTCACATACCTTTTAATATACTTTCACCTTACCTATTCTATGGAATAGAGTAATTCAGCAGAATCAAAATGGCTTTTCTTCAGCATCCATATTTGTGGGTTTGCTTTGCCTCTTTCTATTTAACACAGTTATTTAGCTTCTTTCAATTAGAAGACAGCTTTCCCCACACTATACATGATTTATTTTCTTCTGCATGTGTGATATCCTAATTGCAACCAAACTTCTGTGCTTGCTCTTTCTCGTGGTTTTTCACAAATGTTATTTTCTTTTTCTGATATTTAGTTATCTAAACCTGAAGAGTCTCTCAACATATTGTAAAGACCATCAATTCACCCATTAATATACATTAGCAGATGATAGATAACTTCAGAGCTTCTGAATGCATTGATTGCTTCCTTGAGAGTAATTTTCCCATCTCTCAGCAAAGTGTTCTGACATTAGATACACATATGTCCTATGTTAGCCATCAAGACTGGTGGTCATTTTAATTTTGTCTGATATCTCCTTTCAGCAGCAGGGACTAGAGTAATTATAGCCAATCAGACTAACCCAACAAAATATAGAATATAAATTTATTGCCATGTGTACTTTACTTTTATATTTAAAAAAACAGTGTAAAGGTTTATAAGTCACCCAAACATGGTGCCTACATCAATGACTAAAGTCATATATGAAAAGTTGTTCAAAAAGTAAAATTAAGACAAAGTTCATCACAGTTCAACTAATGTCTCCTGGGCTCAGGGAAAGTTGATTAAGGAATGATGGAATATCCTGAAGATTCACCAAGGTCAGACCATCACACCAGGACATTGGAAACTAGACTAGAAGCAACCACCAAAGAAAGCCATTAAGACTGCCAATCCTGGATGTGTCTGCCTGTCGGGCCACTTGAATACCTGGATGCTGAAGCTGAAGAAGGCCTCCACAAGTGGATGAAGCATCTTCACTGAGGTGGTGGGGTGAAAATTGTAACAGGTCAGAGTTGAAGATTGCAGCCTTTATTCTTGTTCACAATTTCATTTTTTCGCACACTAAATCTTAGCTTCACACATCATGTCCTTGAAATTCTGATCAGAGTTGAAAATCCTATTTCTGATCATGGGATGTGTATCAAAAAACATCTACTTACCTTTAAATGACTTCTGCAGAGAGTGCTAGATTGGGGTCTTCTGTTTTGAAACTGTTCAGGAATCCTCAAATCTAAAAGCAGAGAAATCCTGCTCCCATTGACAGCACTCTGAATCATATATTGAAGTTTAATTGTGCAGCAGACATACTGAGCTACTGTGAAAGGATGACAATGTAATGAAAGTGAGAAATAAATTGGGAAGTTGTCATCTTATCAATATTGGATAAGGAAGGTGCAGATGGGAGGTAAAGTCTTGTTACTGAAGGCAGACTAGGTACCAAGACCTGATGACCTGTACTCAACACTTTTAAACAAAATGACTGCTGTAATAATGAAAACATTGGTCAAAATATTCCAGAACTCAGTTGATTGGGGAAGACAAAAAAGAAAAACAGTAAAGCAATGCTTCATTTCAATAAGGGAGGGAGACAGAAAACAGGAAACAACAGGTCAGTCAGCCTAGCACCTGTCATTGTGAAAATACTGGAGGCCATTATTTACGAAGAAATAACAAGACATTTAAAGAAGTGTAACACAATCAAACTGACTCAATATGGTTTTGTGAAAGAGAATTCATCTTTGACAATTTTGCTGGAATTCTGAGCGTGCAGCAAACAGAGTTGATAAAAGGGAAGTGGCAGATGTTGTGTATTTGGATTATCTGGAAGCATTCAATATTCACAGTGGGATATCTGGTCCATATGAGGTTCAGATCTGAATGGGGGATATCAGGGTTGTGTTGGGTCAGCGAGGTTTAAGATCAGGGAATGGAGTTGGGGTATTGGGTTGTCTTGGGGAGTGATGTCAGGTTGAGGCGCATCAAATTCAGCAGGATGAGTGTCACATTTGATGGGGTCCAATGGCAGATGTTATCGGTAGGTCTCAGGAGATGGATGGGGCAGTTGGCAAGCATGGGCTATTGATGAACTGGGGATCAGCTTAATAGCTATCCAGGAGTTAAAGGATGGTTTTTATCTTTTAACATCTTCTGGGTAAGCAGGAAGCTTGATAGTTAGGAATATCTGATTTCTCCAGTGTTTAGGGGCTTTTTTGAAGAATGCCAGATGAAGGGGGAATTGCCAATTGAACGTTTCAATGTTTTTTTCTTTACTAATTCACAGGATGAGGGTATCGCTGGCTAGGCAGCATTTATTGCCCATCTCTAATTGCCCAGAGGGCAGTTAAGAGTCAACCATATTGCTGTGGGTCTGGAGTAACATGTAGACCAGACCAGGTAAGGATGGCAGTTTCCTTCCCTAAAGGACATTAGTGAACCAGATGGGTTTTTCTGACAAAGAATTTCTGGTCATCATTAGATTCCTAAATCCACATATTTATTGAATTCAAATTTCACCATCTGCCATGGTGGGATTTGAAGCCAGGTCCCCAGAACATTACCTGGGTCTCTGGATTAACAGTCCAGAGATATTACCAATAAGCCATCACCTCAGGCAATTCCCTCCAAGTTTGGCCTCATTAGGATTTCCATAAGGTGCTGATGCAAAACTCCAGTTAATGTTGCCACAACCATCCAGCATTTGGAAGGCTTGGGCCCACGTTTCATGCAAACTGGTGAAAACTCTTACAGCTGAGGTAGGGGTCATGACTGAGGCAAGCTAACTGGTAAAACAGCATTTTTCCAAACACCTACCACAGAGATCATCCAAGCACTCTGATATTGCACTGATACCACACTTTGTAAGCCTCAGCTGCCCCCTCCATATAGAATTCAACTCGTTACTCCTCAAAAAGGTGACACGCATTTTAAAATATTTATAATTAAATGCTGCAGTGAAGCTGTATTCCACTTTTTAAAAAAAATTATAAAGTTGATGCTGGTGTCCAAAAACAATGTATATCTGTGATACATTATATTCAATTATTGAAATTTGACCTGGTTCTTCTTGAATTTTTAATTTAAAAAGGATCAGTTAATTATTCACAAGCATTTGAAAGGATTGTTGAGAATTAGTTACATAACTGCTCAGCTGAAAATATTATAAATTATAAGCACTTTTAAAATATTTGTTAGTCCTATAGTTCCTTCTAAGCTGGAGATTTGCAAGCTAGAATATTTTACTGCAGAGGGCACTTCTTTGGGGAATTTTTATAATTCAATCACAGTTGGTTATGGACTAGCCTCAATCTAATATTCATAAACTGCAGCAGGGTATTTCACCATATATTGCATTTGTTGGTTATTGTTTTAAATTGCATCAAGTTTTTTTTTCATGTTTTATTGAAGATAATCCTTTTGAGTGCCTCAGTCAGTACAGTAACTTACAAATGATATTCAGAATAATGCTATGGAGAATTAAAAGCTTCTAGCATGTCAGATTATTAATACACCTAACTCTTGATCTTCAGTATAGGCTTCCTTTCATTATTTATTGTAACCATCAGAAACTTCTCCCTGTCCACCTGCTTCATAGTCTTGCTTATAATCTTGGAAGAGTCAGAGACACGTTCTTAGTTTCCAGAGGATGAAATGAAATCACCAATAATCCAAGTGCTCAAAATAAAAAAAAGTGCAACAATAAATCTTTAAGTATATGTGCAGGCTGGCGTCACTGTAAATTGATGATTTTGTTTGATCCAAAACAGAGCCAAACCATACACCACTGCATGCAATCTGGTTTCTTAAACTGAAAGGGGAAATTTCATCTTGTAATTTAATCAAAAACCATTCTTAAAACAAATGTCAATGTTTGCTTGGTCTGTTGTTACACAAAATATTGCAGTTAAATAAACTACTAGGAGCTTCTCAGTTACTTATTGTTCTTCAAGTGAATTTAATTTGGTACATTTTGCATTCTTCATAATTCTGGAATCCCTGATGTGCATGTATTCAACTAATCTTATCGATTCACAGTGGATTTGGTTTCAGTTGGAAAATGATCTTTCAAGTTTGACCAGTCAATTGAGTAATTGTAGCTGAATTAATGTCTATAACAAAGAATCTATAAATGAAGCCAGAAATACTTAAAATACAAATTTAATTTCTTTAACAGGTGGCTATTTTAATTAATTGATATAAATGTGGTCAGTGTTATTGATGTCATTGTACTTTTTAGGAATTAACTCTGGTACCAGAGAAATTGATCTTGACAGAACTTTCACAGTAGATTTGTTTTAGGAAATGGCAAATAACCATTATGTTGTTAGAGAGGGTTGTTAAAAAAAAATGGTTGAGCCATTGATTACTTTATCTGTCAATGAAATAAAGTGCATAGTTTAGATACAATTTTTAAAAATTCATTTGTGGGATGTGGACATCGCTAGCTGACTAGCATTTATTGTCTGTCCTGAGCTGCCCTTGAGAAGGTGGTGATGAGCTGCTTTCTTGAATCACTGCAGACAACCATCTATGACTTGATCTATGATGCCATTAGGGAGGGAATTCCAAGATATTAACCCAGTGAAGGTGAGGGAACAGTGACATATTTCCAAGTCAGGATGGTGGGTGGCTTGGAGGGGATCCTATATATCTGCTGCCCCTGTCCTTCTAGATGGAAGAAGTCATGGGTGTGAATGATACTGTCTAAGGGTCTTTGCTGAATTTCTAAAGTGCACCTTATAGATACACACTGCTGCTACTAGACATCGGTGGTGGAGGGATTGGATGCTTGTGGGATGCTAGAAAAGTTAAAAAGTCTTAAAATTGATAAATCTCCTGGCCCCGATGGGATACACCCTAGAGTTCTGAGAGAGGTGGCTGAGGAAATAGCAGAGGCATTGGTTGAGATCTTTCAAGCGTCACTGGAGTCAGGAAAGGTCCCGGATGATTAGAAGATGGCTGTTGTAACCCCCTTGTTCAAGAAAGGATCAAGGCAAAAGATGGAAAATTATAGGCCAATCAGCTTAACCTCGGTTGTTGGTAAAATTCTAGAATCCATCATTAAGGATGAGGTTTCTAAATTCTTGGAAGAGCAGAGTCTGATTAGAACAAGTCAACATGGATTTAGTAAAGGGAGGTCATGCCTGACAAACCTGTTGGAATTTTTTGAAGAGGTAACAAGTAGGTTAGACCAGGGAAACCCAGTGGATGTGATCGAATTTTGCCGATGATACGAAGTTAGGTGGACAGGTAGGTAGTACTGAGGAAGTGGGGAGGCTACAGAAGGATCTAGACCGGTTGGGAGAGTGGTCCAGGAAATGGCTGATGGAATTTAACGTGAGCAAGTGCGAGGTCTTGCACTTTGGCAAAAATAATAAAAGCATAGACTACTTTCTAAATGGTGAGAAAATTAATAAAGCCAAAGCACAAAGGGATCTGGGAGTGCTAGTCGAGGATTCTCTAAAGGTAAACATGCAGGTTGAGTCCGTGATTAAGAAAGCGAATGCAATGTTGTCTCTTATCTCAAGAGGGTTGGAATATAAAAGCAGAGATGTACTACTAAGACTTTATAAAGCTCTGGTTAGGCCCCATTTGGAGTACTGTTTCCAGTTTTGGTCCCCACACCTCAGGAAGGACATACTGGCACTGGAACGTGTCCAGCGGAGATTCACACGGATGGTCCCTGGAATGACAGGTCTAACATATGAGGAATGGCTGAGGATACTGGGATTGTATTCGTTTGAGTTTAGAAGATTAAGGGGAGACTTAGTAGAGACGTACAAAATAATACATGGCTTGGCAAAGGTGGATGCTAGGAAATTGTTTCCGTTAGGCGAGGAGACTAGGACCCGTGGACACAGCCTTAGAATTAGAGGGGGTCATTTCAGAACAGAAATGTGGAGGCATTTCTTCAGCCAGAGAGTGGTGGGCCTGTGGAATTCATTGCCACGGAGTGCAGTGGAAGCCGGGACGCTAAATGTCTTCAAGGCCGAGATTGATAGATTCTTGTTGTCTAGAGGAATTAAGGGCTACGGGGAGAACGCTGGTAAGTGGAGCTGAAATGCGCATCAGCCATGATTGAATGGCGGAGTGGACTCGATGGGCCGAATGGCCTTACTTCCACTCCTATGTCTTATGGTCTTATGGGTGTAATGCCAATCAAGCGGGCTGCTTTGTCGTGGATGGTGTCAAACGTCTTGAGTATTTTTGGAGCTTTACCCATCCAGGCAAATGGGAAGTATTCCATTACACTCCTGTCTTGTTGTAGGTGTAGGTTTGCTCACTGAGCTGGAAGGTTCATTTTCAGACATTTCGTCACCATACTAGGTAACATCGTCAATGATCTTCTGGACGAAGCACTGCTGATGATTCCTGCTTTCTATTTATATGCTTGGTTTTGTGTTGTTGGTGATGTCATTTCCTGCAGTGATGGCATGTCCTATGATGATGTCATTTCCTGTTCTTTTTCTCAGGGAGAGGTAAATTGGGCCCAAATCTATGTGTTTGTTGATAGAGTTCTGGTTGAAAAGCCATGCTTCGGTCTTGTATCTTGTAGATGGTGTACAGGCTATGGGGAGTCAGGAGATGAGTTACTCACTGCAGTATTCCTGGCCTTTGACCTGCTCTTGGAGCCACATATATTCATGTTTCTGGTCAATAGTAACCCCCCCAAGATGTTGATAGTGGGAGATTCAGTGATGGAAACACCATTAAATCTCAAGGGGCAGAGGTTAGATTGTATATTATTGGTGATGGTCATGATCTGGCATTTATGTGACTCAATGATACTTGCCACAATTATCAAATTTTATACTTAAGATATGGTTTGCTTTATTGATATCAGTTCATACATGTGTTCTGTTTCATTACTGTAATTTTTCTCTCCTTTTCTAATATTGGTAGCTGTTGTTTTCCACACATTTCCCTTTTGTTAATTCAAAAGATGAAAATAATATTCTGTACAGCAAATATTAAAAGATGAACGCTCACTCACATTTTACACAAACAAAGAGGGACCATTGGCAAAAATAAATTCATATTTTGAAGTATGAGAAAGCCAGAAGCCAATTCACCCACTCAGTGCATAGAAGAAAAGTATTGATCCCACAGTGGAGTCTGTTGATTTTTCAGCACACAAGCTGTTGAATGTGTAGTTTAATCAGCCAGAATCAATGGGTCAGATAAGATCAAGCAATGTACTACAGTTCTTTTTAAGCGAAGCTAGTGTAATGAAGACAGCTTAGATGCTCACTCCTTATTCAAGTGAGGATTAGTAATGTAAGCCCATTTGATTTGTCAAATAAAAACTCAGCACTGTCGTCATAAATACTTTTCAGTAAAATCATGTTTTCTCATCAATAAAGCCAACTTTAAATATAAAGCATCCCAAAGTACTTACTGTCCTGAAACAGGCCACTCAACTCATTGTATGCACAACCAGCCTTCTCCAACCCATCTGCATCTCAACTCCTCAGCAAACTCTTTGATTCCACTCCCTTTATGTTAAACGTAGCTTCCACTATACTATTTACTTCAACTTTCCGGTGATAATGAGTTCTTTATCCAGTTTGTGTTGTATTTTTCACATTATTCCTGGCAGCTGTTTTCTCACAAGCAAGATGTATGAGAATTAATTTCAGGTGAGATGGAAGTTCAAGCCTATCCTTTTATTTTGTGCATGGATCCAACAAATTCTGAATATTTCTTCACCAAGATATCTTTTGAAGCAATCATGGAATAAACCTTTTGACAGTAGATTCACACAACATATTTTGATAAAAAATTAACTGCCCCTTGACTTCCTCTAAAGATGTTTTAACAAAGGCTAGCACCATTGCGTTTGCTTAATCAGCTTTCCAGTCGAAGAATAATCTTCAGGATGAGACAGTATTTGTACCATTTCACATCACAATGGCAAGTTGGCATTCAGCTTCTGATCAAAACTAAGGAGGCTGAGAAGATCACATGAGTGAAATCTATTGTACCCATAAGATTCTTTGAATCCCATTCATTACCCTAACTCTGTTTTCAAGTACAATCGCATGTTATTGTATAACAATCATGCAAACTGAGGGCAGTCATTTGTATTCAGTAGCGAATAATTTGAAAATTAACCCATTCCCTGGGAGCATAATTGTAAATATAAGTGCAGGATGAGATTAAAAGCGTGTTTATCATGGCAATATCATTGCTGAGTAATCCAATAGTATACTCTCAGACATACGTTCAAATCCTATAATGACAGCTAATGGAATTTAATTTAATAAAATCCTGGAATTCAGAACAAGTCTCAACAATATTCATCATAAAAGTTTTACCAAATGTTGTAAAAGCCTTTCTGGTTCACTCATGTTCCTCGGGGAATAAACCTGTTGGCATTTATGTGACTCCGGACCTGCAGTGATTTGGTCTGTTCTTAAATGACCCAGCAAGCTGTCTTTTCAAGAGCAATCAGGTGTAGGCAACAAATGCTGTCCTTTCAAATAATATCATCGCATGGTTTTTTAAGCAAGTCTTAGGTGCTTGTAAAGGATGAATTAAAGGAATATTTGATTGGGTCAGCTTTCTTCCATTCAACGTGTCAGTTGCTTTATCTACAGCAGTCTGTTTAGCACTGATCTTTAAAAGTGGAATGATTCTGCACACAGTCTGATAATTGGTAAATTCTGTCAACTGTGGATCTTTCTTCCAGTCTGTCATCTGGAACATTTAGCCAATGTTTGTATTTATCAGTTGGCCTACTTGCACTGCTTATAATGATGTTTTTTTTTCCATCATTGGTTCCCTCTGGCATATATATGACTTTTGGTGCTAACTATTAGTTGTTGCCCTCTGCGATAGATGGCCTTTTACTGCATCTCAGTATTTCTATCTGCACAGCAAGTGCACAGTGCCTCATAAATTTCTTCGACTTGTCCAGATTCTAAGTATGCAATCAGTGATTTTAAACCTCGAGGAATGCACTTTAACAGACTGGCTGCTGTGATTTGAAATTCCTTTTCGCAATCACTAACTGTAACTTTACTCAGATCTTTCAATTCTTTCTATCCTTCAACTTTTTTCAATACACCACATTCCTAGGACTACAATTTATTTCAATGCTTTTATATAATTCTGTAAGGTTTGCTGAGGTTTCTCTGAAACTCCAGCCTGCCTGAATGAATGAATGACTTTCTGTCTGCATGCAAGGCATTCAAGTGCTTAGAAATAATTGAGGTAATTGTAGTAACTTCCCAATTCAGTGATGATCACCCATTATTAATGGACATTTTGGATTTCTTCCAAAAGTCAGTTGATCTGGACTGTAGACAAAACCTTTGGTAGTGAGTTCTTTGCATGGTCTGACTATACCAATGTGGATATTAATTTGGTCTGCTAGGACTTTATGAAGCATTTCATCTAGAACCTGATGATTTCCTTTACACTCCATTACCCTTTCTCTGCTGCAGTCATGACTATAATTTTCAAATTTTCATACACAACCTAAATTCATCATTGTAGACTACCCTCATTGGTTCAATTCCTAACTGACAGTGTCCCAGCCCAATCCCTATCTATTTGTCTGTTATCTTTTGTCCTTACTACATATTATGGTGGACTGACTATATCAAGTTGTCGTGTCTAAGAAATGCAAGATGAAAATGCTTTTTTTCCTCATCCCATACTTCCAAGTTAATTGCTAAAACTTTGTTAGGGTCTCTAAAAAAGGCATATCATATTTACCACTGATCCCTTCTATCAGTTGAAAGCACTCATCTTGCTTTACCCCTGGATCTCTCAGTAGGATTGTTAACACGTAAAATGACTGAGAGGCAAACTGCTGACATGGTTGACACGGAGACTTTGATATCAAAGGGCAGGAATAGTTATTGGGTGTTCCAGGCTTTCAATGTTTCAAAAGGAATTGGAAGGGAGGTAAAAGAGGTGAGGGAGTGGCATTACTAATCAGGAAAAGCAGAAAGGGAAGTCATCAAGGTGGATTTGTCCACTGAGTCAGTATGGGTAGAAGTCAGAAACAGGAAAGGAGCAGTCACTTTATTGGGAGTTTTTTATATCTCTTGTAACCCCCCCCCCCACAATAGCAACAGAGACACAGAGGAACAGATTAGGAAGCAAATTTTAGAAAGGAACAGAAGTAACAGAGTTGTTGTCATGGGTGACTTCAACTTCCTTAATATTAATTGGAACTTCTTTAGTGCAAGTAGTTTGGATGGAGCAGATCTTGTCAGGTGTGTCCAGGAAGGATTCCTGACTCAATATGTAGGTAGGCCAACTAGAGTGGGGAGAGCATTTTGGTGATAGTGATCACAACTTCCTGACTTTATTATAGTCATGGACAGGGATAGGAACAGATGTTATGGGAAAGTATTTAATTGTGGGAGGGGGAATTACAATGCTATAAGGTAGGAACTATGGAGCATAAATTGGGAACAGGTATTCTCAGGGAAATGCACAACAGAAATGTGGAGGTTGTTTAGGGAGCACTTGCTGCGAGTGCTGGATAGGTTTGTCCCACTGAGGCAAGGAAGGATGGCAGGGTGACGGAACCGTGGGTTACAAGAGATATGAAACATCTAAACAAGAAGAAGATGGAAGCTTACTTAAGGTTGAGGAAGCAAGGATCAGACAGGGCTCTAGAGGGTAACCAAGTAGCCAGGAAAGAACTAAAGATTGGACTTAGAAGAGCGAGAAGGGGGCATGAAAAAGCCTTGGTGGGTAGAATTAAGGAAAACTTAAGGCATACTACACTTCTCTGAGGAGCAAGAGGATAGCCAGAGTGAGGGTAGGGCCAATCAGGGATAGTAGAGGAAACTTGTGCCTGGAGTTGGAGGAAGATAGGGAGATACTTAATGAATACTTTGCTTCAGCATTCACTAGTGAGAGGGACCTTGTCGTTTGTGAAGACAGCATTAAAAAGGCTGATACACTCAAACAGGTGATGTTAAGAAGGAGGATGGGCTGGAAATATTGAAAAACATGAGGATAGGTAAGTCGCCTGGGCCAGATGGGATACATGCAAGGTTACTACGGGAAGCAAGGAAAGAGATTGTTGTGCTTTTAGTGGTGATTTTGCATCCTCACTGTCCACTGGAGTCGTGTCAGATGATTGGAGAGTGGCAAATATTATTTCCTTGTTCAAGAAAGGGAATTGGGATAGCCCTGGGAATTACAGACCAGTCAGTCTTAACTCAGTGGTGGGCAAATTATTGGAGCGGATTCTAAGAGACAGGATTTATGATTATTTGGAAAAGCACAGCTTCATCAGAGATAGTCAGCATGGCTTTGTGAGGGGCAGATCATGCCTCACAGCCTTCTTGAAGTCTTTGAGGATGTGACCATACACATTAATGAAGGTAGAGCAGTGGATGAGGTGTACATGTATTTTAGCAAGGTGTTTGATAAGGTTCCCCATGGTAGGCTCATTCAGAAAGTAAGGAGGCATTGATACAGGGGAAACGGTCTGTCTGGATACAGAATTGGCTGGTCCATAAATGACCGAGGGTGATGATAGATGGAAAGTATTCAGCCTGAAGCTCGGTGACCAGTGGTGTTCCACAGGGATCAGTTCTGGGACCTCTGTTCTTTGTGATTTTTATAAATGACTTGGGCGAGGAAGTTGAAGGGTGGTTAGTAAGTTTGCCAATGACATGAAGGTTCGTGGAGTTGTGGATAGTGTGGAGGGCTATTGTAGGTTGCAACGGGACACTGACAAAATGCAGAGCTGGGCTGAGAAGTGGCAGATGGAGTTCAACCAGATGGAAAAGTGTGAAGTGATTCATTTTAGAAGGTTGAACTTGATTGCAAATTATAGGGTTAAACGCAGGATTCTTGGCAGTGGGAAGGAACAGAGGGATCTTGGGGTCCACATCCATGGATCCCTCAAAGCTGCCATCGAAGTTGATAGGGTTGTTAAGAAGACATATAGTGTGTTGGCTTTCATTAGCAGGGGGATTGAGTTTAAGAGCCATGAGGTTATGCTGCAGCTCTATAGAGCTGTGGTTAGACCACACTTGGAATATTGTTTTCAGTTCTGGTCGCCTCATTGTAGGAAGGATGTAGATGCTTTAGAGAAGTGCAGAGATTTACCAGGATGTTGCCTGGACTTGAGGGCATGTCTTCTGAAGAGAAGTTAAGGGAGCTAGGGCTTTTCTCATTGGAGTGAAGAAAGATGAGAGGTGGCTTGACAGAGGTGTTCAAGATAATGAGAGGCATAGATAGAGTGAATAGTCAGAGACTTTTTCCCAGGACAGAAATAGGTATAATGAGGGGGCATAACTTAAAGGTGATTGGAGAAAGATTTAGGGGAGATGTCAGGGGTGTGTGTGTATGGAATGCACTGCAAGCAGTGGTAGAAGAGTCAGACATATTAGATACATTCAAGCTACTCTTGGATAAGCACATGGATGATAGCAAAATGAAGGGTATGTAAGTTAGTTATATCTTAGAGTAGGATAAAAGATTGGCACAACATCGAGGGCCAAAGAGCCGGAACTGTTCTATACTCTATGGTTTTGACATAATAACAAAATGCTGGAAATCGTAAATATAAACAAAAAATGTTAGAGAAGCTCAGCAGGTCTGGTACATGTGTGGAGCCTTAATGTTGAGTCCAGTACGAATCTTGTTCAGAATTGAGAAGAGGTGAGATTAGAGATGGAATCCAAGGGCAGGGAAAGGGAGAAAAATGTCAGATCGATGTTGGTACATACACGTTTTGGGAACTTGTGTTCCTTAACATCTGAAAGGAAGAGACAACATTTCTTGTTAAAGCATAGATGAGATGAAGAATGAAATGGAATTGAGGACTGGAACAGCTTTGAGATACTGCAAGGCGGTGCTGATGAAGACGTTGAGAGCATGCATATGGCAGTGTATGGTACTGAGTGCGGATCTCAATGTGGTGGGCACAGCCGTCGCAGGAGCATTATATGTTTTGAAGATCAACTTGGGTAGATTCAATAAAAATAAAATGAACTCCAGTTAGAATCTAAGAGAGCTAAGATGGAACTGGAGACAGTCACTGAAGAAATAGATGCGGCATTGAAGGTGAGTTCTGGTAAACACTTTGTCAAATATTCAGGAGGAAATAAAATCAATGAACATAGAGTCATAGAGATGTACAGCATGGAAACAGACCTTTCGGTCCAACCCGTCCATGCCGACCAGATATCCCAACCCAATCTAGTCCTACCTGCCAGCACCCAGCCCATATCACTCCAAACCCTTCTTATTCATATACTCATCCAAATGCCTCAAATGTTGCAGTTGTACCAGCCTCCACCACTTACTCTGGCAGCTCATTCCATACATGTACCACCCTCTGTGTGAAAAAGTTGCCCCTCTCAACCTAATCCTATGCCCTCTAGTTCTGGACTCCCCAATCTCAGGGAAAAGACTTTGCCTATTTACCCTATCCATACCCCTCAATTTTATAAACCTCTATAAGGTCACCTCTCAGCCTCCAACGCTCCAGGGAAAACAGTCCCAGCCTGTTCAGCCTCTCTCTATAGCTTAAATCCTCGGAACCCTTTCAAGTTTCACAACATCTTTCCGATAGGAAGGAGACCAGAATTACATGCAATATTCCAACAGTGGCCTAACCAATGACCTGTACAGCCGCAACATGACCTCCCAACTCCTGTACTCAATACTCTGACCAATAAA
>NC_057724.1:23986066-24012789 GCF_004010195.1 Chiloscyllium plagiosum
CCATTTCAAGACATCCAGCACTTCCTCCTCTGTAATCTGGACATTTTGCAAGATGTCACCATTTATTTCCCTCCAGTCTATATCTTCCATATCCTCTTCCACAGTGAAAACTGATGCAAAGTACTCATTTAGTATCTCCCCCATTTTCTGCAGCTCCACACAAAGGCTGCTTTGCTGATCTTTGAGGGGCCCTATTCTCTCCCTAGTTACCCTTTTGTCCTTAATGTATTTGTAAAAACCCTTTGGATTTTCCTTAAATCTATTTGCCATGTCCCCTTTTTGTCCTGATTTCCCTCTTAAGTATACTCCTACTTCCTTTATACACTTCTAAGGATTCTCTCGATCTATCCTGTCTATACCTTACATATGCATCCTTTTTCTTAACCAAACCCTCAATTTCTTTAGTCATCCAGCATTCCCTGTACCTACCAGCCTTTCCTCTCACTCTGACAGGAATATACTTTCTCTGGATTCTCGTTATCAGAGTTCTGAAAGCTTCCCATTGTACCTACCAGCCTTTCCTCTCACTCTGACAGGAATATACTTTCTCTGGATTCTCGTTATCTCAGTTCTGAAAGCTTCCCATTTTCCAGCCATCCCTTGACCTGCGAATATCTGCCTCCAATCATCTTTTGAAAGTCCTTGCCTAATATCATCAAAATTGGCCTTTCTCCAATGTAGAACTTCAACTTTTAGATCTGGTCTATCCTTTTCCATCACTGTCTTAAAACGAATAGAATTATGGTCGCTGGCCCCAAAGTGCTCTCCCTCTGACAGCTCAGTCACCTGCCCTGCCTTATTTCCCAAGAGTAGGTCACGTTTTGCACCTTCTCTAGTAGGTACATCCACATACTGAATCAGAAAATTGTCTTGTAAGCACTTAACAAATTCCTCTCCATCTAAACCTTTAACACTATGGCAGTCCCAGTCTATGTTTGGAAAGTTAAAATCCCCTACCATAGCCATCCTATTATTCTTACAGATAGCGGAGATCTCCTTACAAGTTTTTATCTCAATTTCCCTCTGACTATTAGGGGATCTATAATACAATCCCAATAAGGTGATCATCCCTTTCTTATTTCTCAGTTCCACCCAAATAACTTCCCTTGATGTATTTCCGGGAATATCCTCCCTCACACAGCTGTAATGCTATCCCTAATCAAGAATGCCACTCCCCCTCCTCTCTTGCCTCCCTTTCCATCCTTCCTGTAGCATTTGTATCCTGGAACATTAAGTTGCCAGTCCTGCCCATCCCTGAGCCACGTTTCTGTAATTGTTATGATATCCCAGTCTCATGTTCCAAACCATAGAGCATAGAACATAGAACATAGAACATAGAGGAATACAGCGCAGTACAGGCCCTTCGGCCCTCGATGTTGCGCCGATCCAAGCCCACCTAACCTACACTAGCCCACTATCCTCCATATGCCTATCCAATGCCCGCTTAAATGCCCATAATGAGGGAGAGTCCACCACTGCTACTGCAGGGCATTCCATGAACTCACGACACGCTGAGTAAAGAACCTACCCCTAACATCTGATGATCCAAAAATGTGAATCCTTCTCCCATAAACCAGCTCCTCAGCCATGCATTCATCTGCTCTTTCCTCCTATTCCTGCCCTCACAAGCTCGTAGCACTGGGAGTAATCCAGATATTACTGCCCTTGACGACCTCCTTTTTAAATTTCTACCTAACTCTCTGTAATGTCCCTTCAGAATCTCAACCTTTTCCCTTCCTATATCGTTGGTTCCAATGTGGACAATGTCCTCTTGCTGGCCCCTCTCCCCCGTGAGAACATTCTGCACCCTCTGAGACATCCTTGATCCTGCACCAGGGAAACAACACACCATTCTGCTTTATCGCTGCTGGCCACAGAAACGTCTGTCTGTACCTCGGACTACAGAATCCCCTAACACAATTGATCTGTTGGAAGTCGACGTACCCCTCATTGCATTTGAGTCAGTCTCAATACCAGAAACTTGGCTGTTCGTGCTACGTTCCCCTGAGAATCCTTCACCCCTACATTTTCCAAAACAGCATACCTGTTTGAAATGAATCTCTCCACAAAAGACTCCTGCCCTAGGTGCCTACCTCTTACCCTTCCTGGAGTTAACCCATCTATGTGACTGTATCTGAGACTTTTCCCCCCTTCCTATAACTGACATCCATCACATACTGTTGCTGTTGCAAATTTCTCATCGCTTCTAACCGTCTCTCTAATTGATCCATTCGATCTGATAAGATTTGCATCCAACAGCATTTATGGCAGATATAATCTGCAGTAACCCTTAAACTCTCTTTAAACTCCCACATCTGACAATAAGTACATATCACTCCACTCCTGCACCTGCACAATCTACAGACCCAGAAAATAACACCGTCTTTTTCCTCGACAAAACACTGCCCCAGGTTAAATTAATAGTTATGGCTTATATTTTAAGTTTAATCAAGAGACATAGCTCCAAAAACATATAATCAAGAAGAACCCACTCTCCTCACTACTGCAGCCTTTCTATTGGACACACTTAAAACAACAATTGACTTATCTGATTCTGTGTTGTGAACTTCGCAAAAACAGGTTCCTCCAAGATTAGTTGTGAATTTCACTGTTTGTTAATTTTCCCAGATGCACACTGATGTCCAGCGACACAGGAATTCAAAACAGCAAAGGCAGTAACTGTGCAGGTTTTTCTCTCTCTCTCTCTCGCACTGACCTCACCATGTGCTTCCTTTGTCTGTTTTCTCCCCTTTAAAACTGCCGTTGTTTTGACTTTTTTTTCCAACATTCCAAAACAATGCAACAGCATATAAAACAGTAATTGCTGCTCCTGGAATTCAAGGAAATCACGTCCAGCAGCTAATATACCTCAAAAACAGGAGCAGCTCTTACAGCCAGAAATTTTTCCCATCCTCCATCTTGCAACACACACTCTCTCATGAAAAAGCAACAAGATTCAAACAGAAATCTTGTCAGAGGGACAAGCAAAATATCAAGAAGAGCTTAACTGGAAGAGAAGTGGAAATAAACTAAACACTTGATTAAAACCAAAATATTGCAGATGGAGGAAATTTAAAATAAAAGCAAAAAAATGCTGGAGAAATTTGGCTTGTCTGGCAACATCTATAGAGAGAGAAACAGAGTTAATTTTTTGAGTCCAATGTCACGCTTCTTCAGAAGAGTTTCAACATTATGAACTATTTTCTTTTAAACTCCTACCTCCCGATGCCAATATCACCCTCTTACTATTTTGATTTTTTTTTGTTATTTGGTCACAGGATGATGTTGTTGTCACTAGCCAAGCCAGTATTAATTGCCAAGATGGTAGTTAAGTAAGAGTTAACCGCATTGCTGTGGGCTGGAATTATATGAAAGTCAGACTAGGGGTGGTATGGTAGCTGAGTGGTTAGCACTGCTGTCTCACAGTGCCAGTGGCCTGGGGTTGATTCCACCCTCAGGTGCCCGTCTGTGTGGAGTTGCACATTCTCCCGGTGTCTGCGTGGGTTACCTATGGGTGCTCAACTTTCTCCACAGTCTAAAGATGTGCCGGTTAGGTGGAATAGCCATGCTAAATTGTCCATAGTGTCCTAAGACATGCTAGGTGGATAGCCATAGGTAATGCAGGATTACAGGGGTAGGGAGGGAGGTGTGAGTCTGGGTGAGATGCTCCACAGAGGGTTAACAGGACTAAATGGCCTGCTTCCACTGGAGTGATTTGATGATGATGGTCACCAGGTAAGAATAGCACATTCTTAGTGGATATTAAGATTCACTAAAAGGATATTAGTGAATTACATAGATTTTTCTGACAATTGGCAACAGCTTCACTGTCATCATTAGGTTCTTAATTCCAGATTACTGAATTAAAATTACACCATCTGCCATCATGGGAAGCAAACCTGGGTCTTCCGAACATGACTCAGATCTCTAGACAGGCTAGTGATAATACCACTAGGCCATTACCTCCCATCAAAAGGGAAGTTAGGACTTAAGAGAACACAACAATATCCAGATTTAAATCATCCTGACTTCCCACAAACAATGCATTGTCATGTTCCATGCTCAATTTTATTTCAACCCTTGTTTCAGACATGGCTTGCTCGACAGGAATGGTACTTCATTTCACAAACAATCTGTGCTGAGAAAATAGACGAGGGAATCAGCACATGCTTTAGAAATTTCAAAAATGTTGCTTCCCCTCAAAACTGAAGCAGGTAGAACTCTCGAGTTTCTTCAATTTACTTTGTTCTTGGTAACATTTTGCTCAACACACTATTGAATGAATCTTCAACTAAAACATTCATGACTCGGCTGAAGATTTTTATAATTATTACAATTCCCTCTGCTTGATCAGTATCACAGTCTTGTCCTTCTAACCTTTCCATGTTGAGCATAATTTCAAGAAAATCTGTTATTCCATTTGAATAATTCATTCCATAATGTCACTTGAGCTGCATCTAAAACACCTTTTGACCATACCATGTACATTGCTGTGGTTCTGTCTTCATTTAGAATTCCCCAATTCTTATCATCTGTTATAATTACCAGAAGCATTTCTATTCTCATTCTTTTTTACTCTTTCCACATTTAGCACTTTCACACAGTTCAATTATTTAAAAGCAAGCATTATTTTGGGAATAATAGAGTAGAATTTTTGCGATATACATATTGCCGATAAAATTCCATTGTATATGGTGTTCAATCATATATCCATCTTGGTACTCAAATTTATCAATGTCTAACCATGACTCACATGCATTTAGTCGGAAAGCTTTTCAAAAAATAAATATTGTCCATAAATTTGAATAGATTATCCAAACCTTCCTCAGAGTCCAAATCCTAAAACTTTGGCTCAGAGTATATGTGAGCCTGATTCTAGTAGGAAGTGATTGGGCCAAGATCTTACTTGGGTTTCTTTGTCAAGAACATAAATTGTGTCCATATAGCCACTTCAAATTTTCATAATTCATACTATTAAGCTTCACAGAGCAGTGGTAAGAAGGAACAGCCTAACACTTGGTTTTAGCCATTCTTCTCAAAAGTAAATCAAGTTACAATCTTAGACTCACCTTATCATTTAGAAAACCATCTAATGTCAATTTGAAACTAGGATGATCTGTGATTAGAAAACCAAGTCACATTCCTCTGCTGGATATAATTTACTGACTGCTAAATATTACAGCTCACCTCACTCTTCACCCAGTACCACAGACTCCCCCTATGTATATGCTCAGACATAATAACAATGATCAGTTTCTTCTTAACCAAATTAAGATATGAACACATTTAACAATGTGATTAGACAGACATTAATTGGATAAGGGAATGCAAAGGAGAGAAAGAGGAGCTGCTAATGGAAGCAAAGGGCCCACAAATGTCTGTGTGAAGTTTGCACGTTCTGCCCGTGTCTGCGTGGATTTGCTCCGGCTTCCTCTCAGTCCAAAGATGTGCAGGTTGGGTGGATAGAGAAGTTAATGTTACTGTGTGACTTTAACATCTAATGAATACCTCTGGTTGACATGTGCAAAGTTTTGAGGGGCGTAGACAGGATGAATAAGGAGAAAGTGAGGACTGCAGAGGCTGGAGATCAGAGCTGATAAATGTGTTGCTGGAAAAACACAGCAGGTCAGACAGCATCCGAGGAGCAGGAGAATCGACGTTTCAGGCATAAGCTCTTCTTCAGGAATGAGGAAGGTGTGCCAAGCAGGCTAAGATTAAAGGTAGGGAGGAGGGACTTGGGAGAGGGGTGCTGGGAATGCGATAGGTGGAAGGAGGTTAAGGTGAGTGTGATAGGCCGGAGAGGGGGTGGGGGCGGAGAGGTCGCGAAGAAGATTGCAGGTCAAGAAGGTGGTGCTGAGTCCGAGGGTTGGGACTGAGATAAGGTGGGGGGAGGGGAATTGAGGAAGCTGGAGAAATCTGCATTCATCCCTTGTGGTTGGAGGGTTCCTAGGTGGAAGATGAGGCACTCTTCCTCCAGGCGTCGTGTTGTCATGGTCTGGCGATGGAGGAGGCCAAGGACCTGCATGTCCTCTTTCCCTTAATAGAGGGGCCAAGAACTATGAAACACAGTTTAAAGTGTAAAGAAGCAGAAGGTTTAGAGGGAATTTGAGGAAATGTCTAAAACCCAGTTGATTTAACCCCATCTGTCATAGTAGCTCAGTGGTTAGCACTGCGGCCTCACAGCTCCAGCAATCTAATTTCAATTCTGGCTTGGGTAACTGTGGAGTTTGCATATTCTCCCTGTTTCTGTGTGGATTTCTGCCTGGTGCTCCAAATTCCTCCCACAGACCAAGTATGTCCAGGTTAGTTGGATTGGCCTTGCTAAAGTGCCCCATATCATGTCTAGGCATGTGCAGATTAGGTGGATTAGTCATGGTTACTACAAGGTCATGGAGGTAGGGTGGGGTCTGAATTTGGGTAGGATGCTCATCAATGTGGACTTGAGGCACTGAAAAGTCTGTTTCGGCACTGAAGGGATTCTATGATTGAGGGTATCTGCAGCTCAATGCCTGAAAGGATGGTAGAGGCAGAAACCTTCAAGATCTTTAAGAACTATTTAGATGAGTACTTGAATTGTCATAGCATATAAGGCTTCACAAAACGCTTTGAAAAGTCGAATTAGAATAAATTTACCTGCTTGGACGCAATAGATTGAAAGGACTCTTTCTGTGCTTTAAGACTTTAGAACTCTGTACGACTCCTTTCTTGAGTAAGGGTATTACATTTGAGTATTGCTGAAGTAAAGAACACATTTTGTCAAAGCTTTTCATCTTGGATTCATCAGGACAGCATGCGAGAATACCAATTCAAGGAGAAAGCCTTTTATACTGCATGACAGGAGAGTGCTGAATGATTGGGAAGAGACTCTGATTAATAAAGCTTTTGCCTTAGAGGATACATCAATTAATGCTGATTGACAGTTAACTAAGAGGGTTTGATTAAATTTTAAACCAGACAGGTTAATTCTGATTGGTTCATTTTTCAGGACTATGCCTTGACCAAGAAATGGCAGTCCCTATTGTGCTGAGTTGAAACATACACAGTGTCTGTACATATCCTTTCTGTCTCCAAAGGCCAGAGCATGAAATTGTTCTGATTGCCTGAAGTAATGCAATGACTAAAAGTACAATTTTCCAGGAATCAGTCTCATCAGCAGTATTTTAGAATAAAAAGGTCTTGCTTATATATTTTTCTTACATCAAAATATCATTTGATATGAGCAGTTAACTGGCACAATGTGTATTCACAGTTGCAAATGTGGTTAACATAAAAAGTATATGTTTTTAATCAGAAGCATGTCTTTAAATCACCAAAATGAATTTTAATCAACTTGGACAAACGTATATGACTTTCAATGATCTACACTGATCAGTTTTAAATATGTTTTCATTTCTTTATGATTTTATCCTTTATGAAAATGGACACCATGCTGATTGTTTCAATATGAGTGTGACATTTTCTTACTGGGGCTGAATTCCATTGCAACCTTTTAAAATTAGTGTTTTGATTATGGAAATCAAGTTATGCTCCACTTAAACAGTATTTAATTTTCTGTCACCTTTTACACTGATGTACCTGATTTCAAGTATAAAGCCATCGAACAGTATCTCAGTTGCAAAGACAAGGCCATAATACTAATAGAGACATTTCTTAAAGGTGGAAAACGTGATTATAATGTAAATCATTATTGCAGCAACACAAGGTTATTGATTCCTGACCACATCTTGAATGATTCTTTTCCAGGTTTTGTTTCATAAATTGTAAATTATTTCTGAAAGATATGATGAGTATATATGAAAATGTAAAGGTGAATGCATCAATATTAGATGGCATATATATTTTGGTGAGATAGCATGCATATGTATGTTCAAATATTGAAAAGAGCACCTCACTATCTACCTTCTCAATAAGTCTCATTTGGCTTGTCAAAATTACTACTGAATCTGCTGCCTGCACAGAGGAACAGCTTCTCAAGCCTTTCATTTCCACACAGATTGCAGAGACACTTGATAATGGAACACCAATTTTCTGAATAATGGCCTCTAAATTATTTTAACAATAACCACATAGACAAGATTATTTTCCTCGACAATTACGAACAAGGTTGGAATTATTTTCAATCACTCAGACAGACTACTTCGAGCAGGTTTAAATTAGATTACTCATGTTAGATGTTCAATCTGTGAAATTCATTTCAGAATGATTTTGGTTCTGAAGTTATTTTTCAACACTTTTCTGTCCTTCTCCACTCCTCCTCTCCCAAAGTAATCGACTGTGTCTGTTCATACAGATTAAAAGCGTGGAATTTGGGAGAAAGCAGCAACTGGGTGTTGAGTTGATGGTCAACCACGATCATGATGAATAGCAGAGCAGGCTCAAAGGGCCGAATAGCCTCGTTCTGCTATAATTATCGATGTTTTTGTTTCCATAGGACATTTACCTCACTTGCTGAAAAGGTGACGAGGCATGTACGCTAACTCTTCTGAGCAACGTCTGCCATAAACTCCTTCAATCAGGCAGTTGGATGGTGGGTCTTTCTCTGAAATCAGAGACCAGCAGCACTCACACTCAGTAGCTCCACTGAGAAACTCATTGCTATGGTCAGAAGAAGAACAAACATAGTGATGACCAAGGTAAGTACTTGTTGTGGCAGTGGAATGCTTCCAAGGTTTAAGGATCCAGCGAGAACAGGTAGTCAGAAGCAGGTGTATGGCTCTTAGCAGCCACCCCTAGATGTAGGTCCATATCTAGAAAATCCTCTCCACCACTACCAGGCTGTCCACACTTCCTGATGAAGGGTTTTGCCAAAAAACATCAATTTTTCTGCTCCTCGGATGCTGCCTGACCTGCTGTGTTTTTCCAGCACTACTCTAATCTGGAGTCTAATTTCCAGCATCTGCAGTACCCACTTCTGCCTGTCCAAACTGTTTGACCAGCCTCATGGACTGATTCTTTTCAATGCCACCTGGAGATGAGATAATTGAAGCCTGGACAGGACTGGGCCCTCAAGTGCTCATTGACTGGTCACTTTAAGGGCATCAGTTCCTTTGATGGAAGATTATTACATTTTGAAGATTTTGCGATTTCTTGTGCATAATTGATGACAGTCATCAATTCACTGCAGGGATCAAGTAAGTCTCTAGAGGAGAATTAAGGCAGTATATACTTAAAGAAGGAAATCAGGAGGGCAAAATGTGGACATGAGATAGCTTTGGCAAATAGAGTTAAGAAGAATTGGTGACAGACTAACTAAATAAAGTTAGTAAATGCCCAGAGATTTAACAGAATGTATGTGACAGGAACATACAGAAGTTGATTGGGGAGGGTATTCACTGATAAAAAAGGATGGTTGGGAAGTGGGAGGCCTTTAAGAAAGTGATAATAAGAGTTCAGAGATAGTATTTTCCTGATAGTGTGAAGGGCAAGGGTGGTAAGTATAGGGAATGCTGGATGACTCGAGAAATTGAGGCTCTGGTTAAGAGAAAGAAAAAGGCATTTATCAGTCAAAGACAGCAAGGATTGGGTGAATCCCTAGAGGACTGTAAAGGCAGTAGGAATAAACTTAAGAGGGAAAACAATAGGGCAAATGTGGACATGAGAGAGCTTTGGCATATAGAATTAAGGAGAATCCAAAGAGATTCTATAAGTACATTAAAGTCAAACGAGTAACTAAGGAGAGAATAGTTGAAGATCAACAAGGCTGTCTATCTGTGGAATCAGAGGAGATGGGTGAGGTACTAAATGAGTATTTTGTGTCAGTATTTACTGTGGAGGAGGATATGGAGGCTAAAGAACGTGGGGAAATAAATCGTGATATCCTCAAAAGTGTCCACATTATATAAGAGGAGGTGTTGCATATCTTAAAAAGCACAAAAATAGATAAATCCCCAGGATCTGGTCAGGTGTTTCCCAGAATTTTGTGGCAAGCATGGGGAGAAATTGCTGGGCTCCCTTGCTGAGCTATGTGTATCCTCAATGGCCATGGGTGGATACCGGAAACCTGGGGGTTGCCTAATGTGGTGCAATTATTCAAGAAATGTTGCTAAGAAAAGCCAGGGAACTGCAGACTAGTGTGCCTTAGATCAGTGGTGGATAGGATATTGGAGGAGACTCTGAGGGATAGGATTTACATGCATTTGGAAAAGCAAAGACTGATTAAGGATAGACAGCATGTTTTTTTGTGTGGGAAGCCATGTCTTGCTAACCTGATTGATTTTTGTTTGAAGGCAGAGCAGTAGATGTTGTCTCTATGGACTTCAGTAAAGCTTTCAACAAGGTTCCACATGATAGACTAGTTAGTAAGGTTAGGTCATGTGGATCCAGGGGAGGCTCGCCAATTGGACACAACATTGGCTTGAAGGTAGGAAGCAGAGAGTGGTGGTGGAGGGATGTTTTTCAGACCGGAGGCCTGTGACCAGTGGTAAGTCACAAGGAGCAATGTGGGGTCCACTGTTTTTGTTATATACCTATCTAAATGATTTGGATGTGACCAGAGGAGGTGTGGTTAGTAAGTTTGCAGATGACACGAAAATAGGTTGTGTAGTGGACAGTGAAGAAGATTACCTCAGAGTACAACAAAACCTTGATCAGATGAGCCAATGGGCTGAGAAGTGGCAGGTGGAGTTTAGTTTAGATAAATGTGAGTTGCTGCATTTTGATGAGATGAACCAGGACTGGAATTATACAGTAAATGGTAGGGCCCTGGTGGAGTGTTGCCAACCAAGGGACCTAAGGGTCGACATGCATAGTTCCTTGAAAGCGCAGTAGACAGGATGGTGAAGAAGTGTTTGGCACGCTTGCCTTCATTGGTCATAACTTTGAGTACAGGAGTTGGGATGTCATGTTGCAGCTATACAGGTGAGGCCATTTTTTGGAATATGACATGCAATTCTGGTTGTCCTTCTATAGGAAAGATGTTATTAAACTTTAGAGGATTTAGAAAAGATTGACAAGGATGTTGCTGGGACTGAAAACTTTGAGCTTTAGGAAGAGGCTGAATAGGCTATGTTTTTTTTTTCCAGAGCATTGGGGACTGAGATGAGATCTTACAGAGATTTACAAAATCATGAGGGGTGCGGGTAGGGTGAATAATCAAGGTCTTTTTTACTTGGATGGGTGAGTCCTAAACTAGAGGGCATAGGTCTAATGTGAGAGGGGCAAGATTTAAAAGGGACCCGAGGGGTAACTTTTTCATACAGAGGGTGGTGTGTGCCTGGAACAAGCTGCCAAAGGAAATGGCCGAGGCTGGTACAATTACAGTATTTAAAAGACATCTGGATGCGAATATGAATAGAAGGGGTTTGGAGGCATGTGGGCCAAATACTGGCAAATTGGACAGGATTAATTTATGATATTTGGTTGGCATGAATGTGTTGGACCAAAGGGTCTGTTTCTATGCTGTACAGGTCTTTGACTCTATGACTCTAAATGCACAATTCAGTACGACACTGCTTTCAGCCACTCGAGATCCACTGAATAGTGTGTGCCATGGCTACAGCTAGATTTCTCTGACATAAGTTGAGATACCCACAGTGGGGGATTTAATACTCCTGTTTATCATTTATAGTCAAAGTAGTATAACAAGAGCCACATGCAACTCTTGTGGATTCTGTAACAAAATCCCTAATGTGACATCAATGAAGGAGTTCATGAATTTGTAGATTCCTGGGTTGGGAGGACATCTTAAAGTTACTTTCTGTCCTGGCTTCAACAAGTTACAGCACTGAAGATTATACATGCCTTTTTCTTCTTATCTTCTGTGATTCAGTGCTAAATCCAGGCAGGCGATGTCATATGTTTGATAAATTGTACTTCACTAAGCATAGTTGGTATTTTGACAGAAAAATGAGGCGCTGCTATGGGCAAACACAAACATAATTTACACTGCTTAATTGTGAAACTTGCATTTTTGTAACACCTTCCTTGTAATAAAACATTCCAAGTTGCTTCACAAGAATGTAATCAGGCAAACATTGACACTGAACCAAGGAGATGTTAGTACAGACGATTAACTACTCAGTTAACGAGATATGTTTTAAGGCACACTTAAAAGAAGAGCAGTGAAGTTGAAGAAGAGGACTTCAAGGGATTAGGACATAAATGGATGAAGGCATAGCCATCAATGATGGACTGTGACATACAAACTGTTACAAGAATTCAGACTTGAATAGAATAAATAATGACAATGAGAAAGGCATAAAATTATAAAATGAATTATCTAATTGAATTGAATTATGCTCCAAAAGCACAAGGAAATGAATAGTACACTACTAGGTGATGAACAGAGATTAACACCTTACAGGATCTAACAATGCAAACCTCAACACTGATCTCTTTTCATTCAGTTGTGTTCTCACTTTATAAATGCCCCAAAGAAGCTGAATCCTCCCTAACCACAGAATCATTGGCCAGTCTTACATAAACTACGAGATCAAACGTTTACACATCCAGTAGTCTGCTTGATATCTTTCCCATAGACCACAGCCTTGCTTTTCAATCCCTTTATATTGCCCACAGAGAATAACTTGTCTCTTTCACACAAGGATTCTATCTTCCCCTCAAATATTTTAACACACAGCCAGGAGACTAAAGGGTTACATAATCCCACACTCACAATTCATAGTTCCAAAAGGATAAGTGGCCACCTATTTCAAACGGAGAGGAGGAAATAGTTTCTGAGTGTTTTTGGAATTGCCTTCCTCAACATCAGTGAACATAGAATTTTTAAATATTTTTACGGCAGAGGTAGATAAGTTCTTCATTACCAAGAGAATGAAAGATCATTGGGGATATGCCTGAATGTAGAGTTGAGATTAAAATCAGATCTGCCATTATCATATTGAATAGTAGAGCAGACTTAAAGTTGAATGAGCAACCCTTATTCCTTGCCCATTTGTTTGTTTGTAAAGTTTTCTCTTGATCAGCGAACATCACAATTCAGACCTTATGATTGAGGGAAAATCAATGACGCAGCAGTTGAAGATGGCTGGATCTTGAACACGAATTTGAGGAACTCTTGCAAAGATGCTCAGGAGTTGAGATGACTAACTTCCAACAACCACAACCATCTCACTTTGTGCTAGGTATGACTCCAAACTGTGGAGAGTTCTTCTCCTGTCTCCTTTTTCTAAATCTTCTTGATGCCGCACTCAGTCAAACACAACCTCAATGTTAAATACGGTCACTCTCTCCTCGGTTCTGGGGTTGAACTCTTCTGTCCATGTTTAAACTAAGGCAGTGATGAGGTAAGGAGCTGAATTGCCCTGCAAAACCCAAACTGAGCATCAATGAGCAGGTTAGACAATAAGGTCATACAACGTAAGAGCTGAAGTAGGCTATTCAACCCACCAAATGTTCTCCACTGTTCAATAAGACCCTGATTAATTTGATGATCCTCAACTCCACTGTCCTGCCTTTTCAATTCATTTAAAATATGTTGTGTCTTGGCCTTGAATATATTAATAACCTGGACATGAGAGATCTCTGCAGTAACAAAAATCCCAGAGAATCATTAACAAACACAGAAATTGCTGGAAAAGCTCAGCACCTGTGAAGCGAAATCAGAGTTATCGCATGGCGTCTAGTCTTCCCTCCTCAGAACTTGATCTGCCAGATTGTTGCCCACTCACTCAAACTATCTATATTACTGTGCATCCATCCCTCTTCTCCCGCCTTCACAGCATTCTTCCTGACCTATCTTGGATCATTCAATTCAAAACATTAACTCTGATTTTTCTCCACAGATGCTGCCAGACATGCTGAGCTTTTCCAAGAATTTCTGTTTTTGTTTCTGATTTCCAGCATCTGTAGTTTTCTTGTTTTCCCAGAAAATCGCTACTATTTGAGAGAAGGAAACAAAACTCCTTATTTCTCTCTTAAATGGGCAATTCCTGACTCAGAAATAAACCCTCTGGTCTTCGAGTTCCAATAAGGGAAAACAACCAATCTGCATCCATCTTGTCAAGCTCCCTAAGAATCTTATATATTTTCACAATGTCCTTCCATTTGTCTTATGAACTCCAATGACTGCAAGACTAACCTACTCAATCTCATCTCATGAAAAAGTGTCTCCATAGCTGGTATCAGCCTACTGAGCCTTCCCTGGACTGCCTCAAATGCCAGCATGTCTTTCCATCTATAAGTGAACCAACATTGTTTGTAGAATGATAAAACAAAGAACTGCAGATGCTAAAGAGCTGAAAGAATCAAAATAAGAGGTTGCTGAAGAAATTCCGTAAGTCTGGCAGCATCTGTGGAGAGAAGACATTTCAAGTTCTCAATACATACTGGTTGATTTTCTTGCATTTTCTTCTACTCACTATGTATGCTGCAAAAAAGAACAAGACATGCTGTTGAAGTTTTTCCTCACATTAGCATAGAATCGTAAAATAGGAGCTCATGGTATAGAGATAACAGGTTCGCATAGATAGAAGAAAGTCTGGCTGAAATTACAAGTATGTTTTAATAGGTCCTTTCCCAATTCACTGGGTGTGAAACGCATAGCCCCACAGGAGTCAGTTCTTGACCCACAGCTCACAATTAGTATCTCTGACTTAGATAAGGGGAAAAAAAGACAAGATAGCTAATTTTACAGAAGTTACCAAGATAGGTCTGAAAGAATATTCTGAAGAGGATAGAAAGGGATGGATGCATACTGATATAGATAGTTTGAGAGAGAAGGTCATAATCTGGCAGGTCAGGTATAACGTAGCAAAATATAAAAGTTGTTCATTTTGGCTGAAAGGATGAAAAGCAGAATATTGCTTAAGTGGGGAAAACTGCATTGTTCTTGGATTCTGAGGGATCATAGTGTTCTGGTTCTAGAGTCAGAAAAAGTTAGAAGGTACAATACATAATCAAAAAAGCTAACAGAATACATTCTTTACTACAAGAAAATATCATTAATGCAGGACACTGGTAAGATCACATCTTGAACACAGTGTGCAGTTTTGGTCTCCTTATTTAAGAAGAATGTTAATGCTTCAAGATGGTTCAAGGGAATTTTTACAAGATTGACAAATTGAGAAAAGATTGGATACACTGAGTTTGTTTTCCACTGGAGTTTATAAGTGTAAGGGATGACTTGATTGAAGTATGATTGAAGATTGAAGATTCTCAATGTCTTGACAAAGTAAACAAGAGAATGATGGTCCCTTTTGCTGGTTACTCCAGAATTGGGAAAAAAAAATAAAAATGAAGGGTTGCTCTTTTAATGCAAAGATGAGGAGAAATTGTTTTTTTTCCCTCCCCAGAGTAGGTGAGGAGCTTGAATATTTTTATGATGGAACTAGATAGAATCTTGTTAGACGAAGGCATCCATAGATTCTAAAGTTAGATGGGAGTGTGAAATTCAAAACACAAACATGATTTTATTATATAGCAGAGGATGATTAAGGCGCCAAATGACCTATTTCTGGTTCAGATTCTTACGTTCCTACGTTTATATCTAAAGAGAACAATTTGACTAACATGGAAAGAGGGCCATCAAGGATGGACACCTCAGCACCACACTCTACCGCAAACCCACAGACAACCTCACAATGCTACACTTCTCCAGCTTCCACCCAAAACATATTAAAACAGCCATTCCCTATGGACATACCCTACGCATACACCAGATCTGCTCAGATGAGGAGGAACGTGACGGACACCTGGAAGCACTCAAGGATGCCCTCACAAGAACAGGGTACGATGCTCAACTCATCGACCACCAGTTCCGACATGCCACAGCAAGGAACCGTAATGACCTCCTCAGGAGACAAACACATGCTGCAAATGACAGGGTACCCTTTGTTGTTCAGTACTTCCCAGGAGCTGAAACATTATGCCATGTTCTTCGTGACCTGCAACACATTATCAATGAGGATGAGCACCTCACCAAGACCTTCCCCACACCTCCACTACTTGCCTTTAAACAACCGCCAAACCTCAAACAGATCATTGTTCGTAGCAAACTGCCCGGCTCTTAGGACAACTCCATACAACCCTGTCATGGTGGACGCTGCAAGATGTGTCAGATTGTGGACATAGATACCACTATTACACGTGGGAACACCTCCCACCTTGTACATGGCAGGTATCCATGTGACTCAGCCAACGTTGTCTATCTTATACGTTGCAGGCAGGGATGCCCGGAGGCATGATACTTTGGGGAAACCGAGCAAAGGCTACGACAACGGATGAATGGGCACCGCACAACAATCAACAGACAGGAGTGTTCCCTCCCAGATGGGGAACACTTCAGTGGACCAGGACATTCAGCCTCGGACCTTCGGGTGACCATCCTCCAAGGTGGACTTCGGGACAGGCAGCAGAGAAAAGTGGCTGAGCAAAGGCTGATAGCTAAGTTTGGTACCCATATGGAGGGCCTCAACCGGGACCTTGGGTTCATGTCACGTTACAGGTGATCACCATTGCACTACACAGACACACAGATATTCCTACACACACACACTCTCACATACACACGGACACAGGTACACACAGACGCGCACATAGACACCCACACACACACTTTCTCACACTCACAACCCCCACCCCAGACAGACACACACACAGAGACAGACAAAGACCCACATGAATCAATCTAAACATCAGGTCATAGACAGAGATCACAGGGGGCTAACACCTTCAACATATTGTCTAGCTATCACCATTATTAACAGCTAACCCGAGAATGCCAACTTTAAAAAAAAGATTTTGTGATTTACACATGAAAGAAGTGAAACTATCATTGTATTCTAACAGATGAAAGGCTTAACAGACAATCAATTTTTCAATGTATAATTTCAGTTACATCACACTGTAAATGTTTGCTATAAATTCTGTGATACGATCGAGCCCTCCACTATCACCTGATGAAGGAGCATCGCTCCGAAAGCTAGTGTGCTTCCAATTAAACTTGTTGGACTATAACCTGGTGTTGTGTGATTTTTAACCATGGAAAGAGGGTGCTGATTTGTTGTCAAATGAAGACAGATCTCTACCAATCCAAGTCAATCATGTCAGCACCCCTTTCTTATGCTATATAAATTGTTGTTCCCATTAGATGGGATACTAAAACCATAAGACAGAGGAGCAGAAATTAGGCCATTCAGCCCATTAAGTCTGCTCCACCATTCAATCATGGCTGATAAGCTTGTCAACACCATTCTCCTGCTTTCTCCCCATAGCCTTGGATCCCCTTGATTCTCAAGAACCTATCGATCTATTCTCGTGATCAGCATTCGTGGGAAGAAAGTGAAATTAACTCATAGTGCCAAACTTGCTGAGTTTCGTCAGTAATTTCTGCTATTGTTTCAGATTTCCAGCATCCTCAGTTCTTTGTTACAATACAGTTAAATCATACTGCCAGACCTGCTTAGTTTCTATTTCAATTTCTGTTCTTCCTCCCTCCAAAAATGCTAGAGCATCAATTTCTTTGTGTCATCCATGTCAGTTATTACTCAGCCAAGAAGTTCACTGGCTCAATAATAACAAGAGTCTGACATTAAAGTTACAATGTTAAACTTTGGATATGTGCATTTAAGAATGGTTGACTGAAGTCTTCCATTTGTCTAGATTATTTATTTTCACATACTCATCTTTTTCATAGAATATCTGCTTTCCTCATATTTTGATCTGATATTCAGACATCTCAACATGGATTATTTATGGGCAAAGTTTTTATTTTAAATTAAATGTCGATTTCAGATTAAATTTGTAAGCCATGCAGCATTCTTTAGGTGTTCTCCTTTGCTGTAAAAGTAAATGACTTCTCATTGCTAAGAAACTGATAGATGGTTTCTATTGCTTGCATTGGGTAGGTGGTGCCTTGCTACATGATTTGGGATTTCCATTGTCACTGGGCTGGGTGGATGCAGTGGGGTGATTATTTTGTTTTCTTCCTAGAACATTAGAATGTCTGAAGTAATGCATACTGATATGTATTATCGCATGACAGGTTTATTGCACAGAATAGTACTACTTAACAATTAACAAGGTTGCCTTGCAGGCATATGCAGTTCTATGGTTTACATTAAATTTAATTGAATCATTAATAATCGAACTTCAGGTAAACCAGTGTGTTTTATGTTTCAAACAGAAGGAGTGCATAAAGATAACAGGAATATTAAAAATGGCTGAAGAGAGAGTTATGGCTGCTCCAAACCTGAGAGAAAATAGATGTTGGGGAAGTATAGTCATCAAACTCTTGAAGATATTGAAGAAGAAAACAAAATATTCAAGGTCAGTGTAACCTAGGGTTCTGTAAAAAGGGCATGACAAGAATTTGGGCTTGTGTCCCATTTGCAGACTTCATATGCTTCATTTAAGGCAATATTTATCTTTCTTTGTTGTGAGTACATCTGAATGAGAAAAGTTAAGGATTGCAGCAAAGTTCTGAACAAGCAAACTGCATAATGGGTTAAATTGAAGCAAAGGACTACAAGTCAAAACAAGTTACATCAAACTTGTTTCATCATTCACCCTCTCCTCTTCCCTACTCAATCCATACAGTTCCCCAAGGAGCTACTTTTTAAACTGAATTGGCTGTATATATTATGTAAATACAGAAAGACAGTTTGACTTGTTCTGATATGTAATCCTGTGACTACCAGCTGTAGCCTAGTGAGACTTGTTGTGCAGTGGAGCCTAATGTACTGGTTAATCTACTACAAGCATGAAGTAAATGCATGAGAAACAATTCACAGAGGAATGACTAGGCTGACTCTACACATTAGAAAGTGTGCTTTTAAAAAAAGGTCAAGCTATTAAACTTATTTTCTTGAGAGAAAAAAATACAACAAAATATGACACATACTGAAAGAAATAAAAGGGTTAGATTAGAGTGTAAAAAGCAACCTAATTAACTTGAACAAGGAGCACAGTTGTAGAAGTTTTTAAAAAATCACAAGCCTTGAGCAAATGGAAAGATTAAAGAAAAAATTGTCCCTGCAGGATCATGAACATGCAAAACTGAACCTGAGAAAGAGCCCTTCAGCATCCTGAACACATTTATCACACTGCGGAGCAAGCCAAGCTTTCTTGTTTTATTTTATCTGAATTAAATAGATTAAGCCAAATTTTAAAGAAAAATGGCTTTTGTTATCTCAAAAGATTCTAATTTTTGTACTCACATGAGAATGCACAGCACTCTCAACAGAACATATTAAATTATAATCTGAAATTAATTTCATATTACTTGGGTGGCATTGAATCTAATTTTGCCTTTTCAGTTGTTGAAAGTCACTATTCACCTTATTATGCTTATTTCCTGGTTGGAAACATTGGCAAGCTCTAAAATTGCATTGGTGTTATGCTTGAGTCCTACTTAACTATAAAACCAGTAGGAAACTAAAAAATAACAGTGAATAATGACATCACCAATATCTTTACAGGTTCCTTACTGACATGCAAGAAGTTCTGCTTAGCCTTCATAAGGTAGGGAAGAACAGGGTTCCCATAATTTAGAACTTGTCCATGCTTCTTTGCACACTTATGTTCAGTGAATGATGACATAATGGTGCTTGAACCCCTTGCATTACGCAAAGAACTGCATGAACCTCCCAAAGAAGCTGAAAATGTTTCTTTTTAAGATACTCACTGAGGAGTTATTTGGCCACAAGGTTTATTGTGGCATTTGGCACAGCTCTTCACTTTTGTTCATTCCCAACCTATTAAATAGAGAGATTATTCAACTCAGTTACAATAGACTAGCACGTTGCTGAATATGAAACTGCAAAATGTTGTTAGTACATTGGCCAGTTCATGGGTGTTTGTTTATTTTAATCGGAACTTCATTTTCTCACAGAAATAAAAAAAAAGACAAAAAATGAAAGCTTATCTTTAAGAACTTCTCAGATGGAAATGATATCCATTTTAAAAGGAGTAGCAGAAATAGGCAGAAACACGGAAGACAACCTAAGAAATCAAGATTTTCATTTTCCTACACTCACTAGCATGGGTTGTCCATATCTAGTAAAATTTCCATCCATCCAAGAATAAAGTACTGACACAATACTGAGACGAAGATTATGAGCAGGGCAATTGCACATTTCAGATCTCTTGTTAACCTATTCTCCTCCTGCTCCTCGGATGCTGGCTGACCTGCTGTGTTTTTCCAGCGCCACACTTTTAGATTGGATTCCCTACAGTATGGAAACAGGTCCTTCAGCCTAACAAGTCCACACCCACCCTCCGAAGAGTAACCCACCCAGACCCATTCCCCTACCCTATAATTACCCCTGATTAATGTATCTCACACTACGCGCAATTTAGCATGGCCAATTCAGCTGACCTGCACATCTTTGGATTGTGGGAGGAAGCCGGAGCACCCGGAGGAATCCCACGCAGACACGGGGAGAATGTGCAAACTTCACACAGACTGTCACCTGAGGCAGGAATTGAACCTGGAGTCCCTGGCACTGTGAGGCAACTGTGCTAACCACTGAGTCACCACGTTGCCCCATTTTCAACTCTCTTCTCCAGTTTGTCCAAATTATTACTGCTTGAACCATTTCTCTTGGCCAAGGCAATCATGTCATTATTCTTTCGAAAGTTGGATGATGCATTCGCATCAAAATATACAAATTCAATATCCTGATGCTCTATTGAATTTGTATTCTTCTGAAACAGCAATTCTCTCAAGGTAATCAAAGCCTGAATGCATTCTGAAGCTCAAAATCTATTGAAATGTCCTAACCCACCATCAGATTCTGTGCTCGCAAAGGAATTATCATAAATAACACACAAAAAGTGAAAGACTTATTATGATCATTGTTCAGTCATTCTCCTATTATCGAGTACATTTCATCCATGCTGAATCTCTTACATAATGCTCAAGAACACAAATACCATTTTGTCAACAGAAAATGGAACACAAATTGCTAACATTTTTGCCTCTATGTCTTTGGAATGTATTTTATTACATACATCCTGACAATTAGGATTTGATTATATGCTTTAAAAATTTTAAGCTTAATAATCACTTAACAGTTCACCACATAGCACAGTGATACCTCTATAATTATAAATACCAATAATTTCTAACCATTAAACACTGAACGGTGATACGTTTGCCACACAGAATGATTTTCTTCAGGAAACATCCATTTAAAAAAACACAAAAATTACAAAGTAAATCAAGGCCAAATCTTAGATTCCATAAAACATAAACATGTAATGATGCCTAAACACTTCAGAAGATAAAAGCACCACATAACATGGGCACAAAAATGAGAATTTTCTGAGAAGCTCTCCAGTTAGCCATTACAGATTTGACAGAGTCATAGTGATCTCCGGCACAGAAGAAAAACCCTTTGGCCCATCTCCGATATGCCAGTCAAAAACAATTACCTAACTATTCTAATCTTATTTTTCTGGCAATTGGCCACAGCCTTAAATGCCATGGAAATGAAAATGAAAATCTAACACTTTTTAAATGTTTTGAGGGTTTCTGCCTTTTACCACCCTTACAAGTAGTGAGTTCCAGATTCCCACCACCCTTGGACTGAACTATAATTTCTGTTGTTCCACCTCTAATTTATGATGGTTGGTCAAAAGATAACTTCAGATTCACCAGTTGTTATAGTTTCTATTTGAGAGGAAGCAATAACCTCATTAATTAAGATATCCCATTTCTAGCCTGAATTAAACATTAGGACCAGATTGATAATGAAGACTGTTTCTCAGCTATTTCCTTCTCAATGTGCATATTGGTAGCATTGACACAAAACCAGCACAATAAACATTTCTGCAGGAAATATATACATGACACAAACTGCGTTATAATGATGTCATTTAAAAGTAACTATTGGAGATACTGTAGAACCTAAGAATAATATGAAACATTAAGATGGAGATCTTAGAGACATCAAGACATGATATGTTACATCACCTTTCCAACTCCCTGCAATTGTGCATGTAAAAACTAATGACTTTCTTGTGGATTCAGTGGAGTGGCCACCAAATTGGGTACTTGCAGGATTATTAATGGTCTCCTCAGAGGCAATGACTGCCCTTTGGGAATAAGTCATAGAATAAAAAAAGATTCACCCATCATTTCAATGCTTTCTGGCTTATTTCAATCTGCAATGCAGTGATTTTAAAATGTTCACTTTTACTTTTAATCCTTCTGCCCTCCTGATATCTAATCTCCTTCAATGCCACCACCATTCAAAATCACTGCTATTCAACATATCTGCCTTCTTCCAATATTAATGGCATTTTGAGCATCACTTTATCATTGGCAGCATGAATTTAGGTGCCTACGTTGTACATCCTGAAATGTCCTCCCCAAAATGCTGCACTTGCTTTTTCCCTCGTTAAAATGCTCCCACTTTGAGCAATCTTTTGCTCATCTGTCCTTTTGTGGATTGGTGTGACATCTTGTGTATTGATGTTGCAAAGAAATGTCTTGGAACATTTTAAAAAATTAAAGATCCTACATAAATACAAGTTGCTATTGTTGCTCGGAAGCATCCTTTTGTCGTCCCTTTGGCCTTACGAATAAACTAAACAATTTAAAGTGTTTCTCAATTGCTCCTCTATAGTTGATTGACATTATGAAACAAACTAAAAAAGGCGAATTAGTTTATTTGTTTGCTTTAGGGTCCGGTTCTCAATCATACTGAGGTGACTGAAGCAAATGATATCATTTCAGTCTTAGATTATTGCAATCAAGATAATTGTTGCTCTCTGATAGCATGACACCCTCACAGACACATTTTGAAAAGTAAGTATTGCTTCTAAGTCATATGATACAATGCAATTATCTCAAATCAATTTGAGTCCGTTTTCAAATTCTCCAATTATAATATGGAATGCTTTATCTTTTGCTCCAAAAGCTATGAGATGGTTTCAACATACAGTTTGTGTGATTGACTGTCACACATCTTCATAACTGAAACATAATATTAAGCAATCATAATTCTAAAATTTGTAAATTATAGTCACTTTGGTAATTGGCACCAGCTGTCTGTTATTTGCAATTGTCATTACTTTTCAGATAGTCATTATAACGTTTGGTTTTAGTCTGTAGTACATTTGTCAATGGACTTTATCTCATGCATAGCCACATATTCTGCAAACAAATATGTTTATTAGGTTTTGGAGATGTTGGTGTTGGACTGGGGTGTACAAAGTTAAAAATCACACAGCACCAGGTTATAGTCTAATAGATTTATTTGGAAGCACTAGCTTTTGAAGCACTGCTCCTTCATCAGGTGATTGTGGAGAATAAAATTGTAAGACACAAAATTTATAGCAAAAGTTTACATTGTGATGTAACTGCAATTATATATTGAAAAAGACCTGGATTGTTTGTTAAGTTTCTCATCTTTTAGAATGACCATGGTGGTTTCAGTTCTTTCATGTGTAAATCCCAGAACTCTTTTAAGAAGTTTTCATATGTAAATCACAAAACCTTTTTAGAAAGTTACAGATAAAGTACTGAAAGTGTTAACTCCCTGTGAAGATGTCTGTGCCACTGTGGCACAGACATCTTCAATACATTATTTGGACCGACATGACACCAATTGTTAAAGTTCACTTGAGAATGTAACTTTGTAAAAACGTTTTGCGATTTACATATGAAAGAACTGAAACCAACATGGTCTTTTTAAAAAGAGAGATTTAACAAACAATCCGGGTCTTTTTCAATATATAATTTCAGTTACATCACACTGTAAATGTTTGCTATAAATTCTGTGTCTGACAATTTTATTCTCCACAACCACCTGATGAAGGAGCAACGATCTAAAAGCTCGTGCTTCCAAATAAACCTGTTGGACTATAACCTGGTGTTGTGAGATTTTTAACTTTATTAAGTTTTTTTTTTAAAAAATCAACAATCCACCATGGCCACACAAATCTAGATCTTATTATTGTCCAAATATTGGAAAATAATAACAACGTTTCTGATGTGGGAGTTTTGGCATAGACATTTGTAGTTTCATCAATACCTTGTATAGTTGAAACAATACTTCCTTACCTTTATATTCTATTCCTATAGGCAACATTCCATTCACTTTATTTCCATTTATTATCTGCTGTACCTGGACACTAGTTTTCTGTGACTCATGAACGAGCACACCGAGATCCTGAATTCTGATCACAAAGCTCTATATTCGGAGTTTTCCATTAATTGAAACAAGTAATTAAGTATTTGTCAATGGATTTTCCTGAAAAACTTCTCTATTAAATCTATCTTTAAAAGAATGTTATTTATATCTGTTATAAGTAATTATTGAACACTTTCAGTCATCTTCAAATGTTTTCAAACTCTTTAATTTTATCTGTTATAAGTGTACTACTGATTTCTCTGTTACAATTTATTCCTTGCTTTGTAATATATCTCTGCACAGTTTACTTGATTTTCCAAGGTTGAACAGTCTCTTATAGTGCTCCAAATGGTGACTACCTGCCTCATGTAGAGCTTCTACACGTGTTCTGATAGTAAAATTGAATTTTCCACTTCCTCCCAGAGAGGATGCAATTTTCCCCAGCTTTTACAGTCTCCAAAACAAAGCACTTCCCTGTATATTTTTGAAAATGTCTCCAGCTTTCCTTTGCTGGATTCTTTCACCAGATTTCTTTACTTGTGCTAATTTTCATAATAAAGTTAGAGCCTTCCCAATTCTGCAGCTTTGATCTAAGTTTACTTTTTGGCCCTACCACTGTTTGTTGCAGCTGCATCTCATCATGACTAATGTTTCTGATAATAATGTTTCTGATAGTAATGCTTGTTGTAAGAGGTGATACTTTCTTTCAAAGTGTCTTCCACTTCTGGTCTTTGTGTTGCTTTTACTAAATTATTCCTTTTCCTCTCTAACTTTACCACCTCTCACTTTCAGTTTTCCTTACGGAGATTCCATTGCTAATGTCCCTACGTGTTTTCAAAGAGTAGTTTCCTCTCTATTCCTAATCCACTTTCTTGGCTCGTTGTCTCCTTTTCTAAAAGAGTGCTGAGCTTGTATTTTTGCTGCTTCCATTGTTGCTGTCTCTCTCTTGATAGTTAACAATTCAGCTGATGATTGACTGTATCTTTTTAAAGAGGTAATGCTTTTAGAGTGGTACTCACTTTCTCAATATTTTTTCTGAGTTTGCAGGACTTCCTGTCCCTGTGGTTGGGTCAGACCTGTACCACTGCAATCACACGGTATTTTCCCACATGACCACTGCTGGCTCCTGTGATACTTACCATCTCTACCAGTGTTTGGTACTGAGTAAGCATTGTTTGAGGTAGTTTACTGTCATGAATCCTGGTTTGTCTTTGCTTTGTTTTGGGCAATTTAATGATTATTTGATAGAAAATACACTACTGCAGACAGTTTATAAAAGATGTATTGTTAATTGCCTAACAGTTATAGATTACAACTACAATTGGTCAGGCATAATTACTACCTTATGGGCCTGGTCTGGATACAATCTGCTGCATTTGAAAGTTGTAGAACTGCTCATCTCCACCTAAAGACCATGTGGTGTCAGTAGAATTGGTGAGGCCAATATAACACAAACACAGACTCTGTCAAAACCATTATCTATATATCAGGAAATGGGAATATTTGGTGGTGAAAATTGCACTTTCTTCAGTACCATTTGCAAATCTTCAGATATTGAAAAACTTTTTTACCCAGAGCAAGATAAGAAAAACGAGAGAGAGAGTGAGAGAGAGAATCTAATCAACTCCCTATGACTTTCTCTGGCCTTAATATTGCTGAATCCCTCACGATCAATGTCCTGAGGGCTTATATTGGCCAAAACCCTTGTTGAGCCAGCAGTATAAATACTGTTACTGCAGAACAGGTCAGAGAACACTATTGCACCATAACTTACCTCCTTACTTCCCAGAGCCTGTCCACCAGTTACAAGGCATCAGTCTAAGTGTAATATTCTCGATTTGCTTAGATACAAATAACCAGTACACACTCTGAAGCTCAGCACCATTCAGAATAAAACAGTCCATGTGTTTGGCACTCCATTCAACACCTTAAGCATTCAATTTCTTCACCACAAGCACATAGCAATAGCATTGTATAGAGTCATAGAGTCATAGAGATGTACAGCATGGAAACAGATCCTTCAGTCCAACCCGTCCATGCCGACCAGATATCCCAACCCAATCTAGTCCCACCTGCCAGATTCCAGCCCATATCCCTCCAAACGCTTCCTATTCATATACCCATCCAAATGCCTCTTAAATTTTGCAATTGTACCAGCCTCCACCACTTCCTCTGGCAACTCATTCCATACATGTACAACCCTCTGCATGAAAATGTTGCCCCTTAGGTCTCTTTTATATCTTTCCCCTCTCACCCTAAACCTATGCCCTCTAGTTCGGGACTCCCTGACCCCAGGGAAAAGACTTTGTCTATTTACCCTATCCATGCCCCTCATAATTTTGTAAACCTCTATAAGGTCACCCCTCAGCCTCCAATGCTCCAGGGAGAACAGCTCCAGCCTGTTCAGCCTCTCCCTATAGCTCAACTCCTCCAACTCTGGCAACATCCTTGTAAATCTTTTCTGAACCCTTTCAAGTTTCGCAACATCTTTCCGATAGGAAGGAGACCAGAATTGCATGCAATATTCCAACAGTGGCCTAACCAATGTTCTGTATAGCCGAAACATGACCTCCCAACTCCTGTACTCAATACTCTGACCAATAAAGGAAACCATACCAAACGCTTTCTTCACTATCCTATCTACCTGCGACTCCACTTTCAAGGAGCTATGAACCTGCACTCCAA
>NC_057724.1:24013222-24126208 GCF_004010195.1 Chiloscyllium plagiosum
GGTCAGGCTCACTGGTCTATAGTTCCCTGGTTTGTCTTTACTGCCCTTCTTAAACAGTGGCACCATGTTTGCCAACCTCCAGTCTTCTGGCACCTCACCTGTGACTGTCGATGATACAAATATCTCAGCAAGAGGCCCAGCAATCACATCTCTAGCTTCCCACAAAGTTCTTGGGTACACCTGAGGATTTATCCACCTTTATCCATTTCAAGACATCCAGCACTTCCTCCTTTGTAATCTGGACATTTTGCAAGATGTCACATTTATTTCCCTACAGTCTATATCTTCCATATCCTTTCCCACAGTAAATACTGATGCAAAATATTCATTTAGTATCTCCCCCATTTTCTGCGGCTCCACACAAAGGCTGCCTTGCTGATCTTTGAGGGGCCCTATTCTCTCCCTCGTTACCCTTTTGTCCTTAATATATTTGTAAAAACACTTTGTATACCATTTATAAGCTGTACTGCAGTAAAATACAAACATTCATCAGAGCTTGTACTATGTGAAAAGACAAAGAAACCAGATACATGGTAAGAACCACTGCAAAAGTCACACATTTTCCAGGCTTGGATCTATATTGCTGTTCCTTCAATTCCGCTTGGACAAAATGCTGGAAATCATTCTCTACCAACTCTAAGTTGTAAATCCAACAGATGAGCTGCAACAGAAATTAAGAATGACCAACAAATGCTTCCTTTGCCACTGATACTTAGGCACAATGAATGAAAATGAAGAAAAACACAATTATTCAATTTTACAATTAAACACTTTCATTCATTGTTAATTATTCTTCTCATATCATATAGAGGGTTAGTGACTGATAACTAAGCAGTCGGAATGTTAGGCTCAATGTAACTTGCAGCAGATTCAGCTGTGCTAGTGTGACAGCTAAACTGTGATCTCACCTTTCTAGAAAGCAAATCAGTGGATCTTGAACATCATGGAAACTATTTCACAGTACTTCAGAATATTCACAGGCATGGTACCAGGTGTTTGCTCATATTTTGAATCATCACTGCGATGATCATCACAAGATTAGATTAGATTCCCTACAGTGTGGAAACAGGCCTTCGGCCCAACAAGTTCACACTGACCCTCCGAAGAGCAACCCACCCAGACCCATTCCCCTACATTCACCCCTGACTAATGCACCTAACACTACAGGCAATTTAGCATGGCCAATTCACCTAACCTGTACATCTTTGGATTGTGGGTGGAAACCGGAGCACCCGGAGGAAACCCACGAAGACACGGGGAGAATGTGCAAACTCCACACAGACAGTTGCCCGAGGAAGGAATTGAACCCAGGTCTCTGGCGCTGTGAGGCAGCAGTGCTAGCCACTGAGCCACTGTGCTGCCCCAAATGACACCTCAGTAAGAATATGAGTCAATAAAATGTCGTTTCCAGGGCTCATTCAGTCAATGGCAAGCTCACTATCAAAGGAGATAAAGTCTTCTGATGTCCAGAGGGAAAACAGTCAGTTTTGTTATATGATATCTTTTACACCGACTGGGATCTATATTTGGCCATTTTGTCTGTTGATTTTCACATCCAATCCCGTGGAAGGTATTACGTCTATTGACATGTCAACTATTTCCCTAATGACTTGTGAGGGTGGATGTAGACAGTGAACTTTTTGAATGTTGGTAATGATAGAGCTCAGGAGATACTTGTGGAAAATGGTTTCGATCATGGCGATTATGCCTTGATTGAGAGGTTGAAGACTAGAAGTTTTACCAGGTAATAAATTGTTCAAGATCATTAGGGAGTCTACGTTCCAAACAACCCTTTATATTTACTGACCAGTGGCATTGCTCAAGAAGGACTTTACAGAGCACTGTGTCTGATTTTTTTTAAGGTGCAAAATATACTCAGTGAGCAGGACTTGGTAGTTTCACAGAAAATCATTTTTGTCCCTTTTTTCAGACCTCTTTTGAATATTTCATAATGCAGTATTTTTGATAAATGTTTGTTTGCCCATTGATAAGTGTTTATAGGATTAGGTTTCACTCTAGTTTGAAACCTAAGAAGTATTTCAGATAGGAAAATCAAGGCAAATTGAAACAGGCATGTTAAACTTCAAATATTTTCTATTAGCTCATACAGAACAGAAGATAACAGGCACAAGAAAATGCATAAACAGTTTACAATTCATGCTGTCATTCTTCATATTCAAATCAAATATATCAGATCTTCTATTTATTAACTCCACTATTCTATTTGAGGTTGGAACAGTCCAAATTACACCCTCTCTTCACACCACCCAATAAACTTGTAAATTATTTGAAAAGTGTGATGATATTTGTATGTTTCATAGGAAACTATTTCTTTCAAGGGTGAAATCAATAGAATAATGTTTTTAATTTTTACATGAGATGTGGACATCAACACCTAGGCCAGCATTTATTGCTTATCCCTAATTGTCCTGGACTTGGTAGTGTTCAGCTGTCTCCTTGATCCACCGCAGACCTTGGTATAGAAAGGAATCCACATTGCTGTTTGGAAACAAATGCTAGCACTTTGATCTGGCAGTGGTTAAGGAATGGCCTTAATGGAGTGTGACTTGGAGGGGATGTTTTAGGTGGTGATGCTCTGAGATATCTGCTGTTCATGTCCATCTAAGTAATAGAGGTAGCACATTTTGAAGGTGCTATCAGAGAATCCATAGTGAATTACTACAGTGCATCTTGTTGATGGCACATACTGCTGTCACAATGCAACAATACATGTTGAAGGTACTGAATACATAAGGGAATACATGTTGAAGGTATTGAATGTAGTGCCAATTAAGTAGACTGCTTTATCCTGGATGGTATCAAAATTCTTGAGTGTTCATCCAGATAATTGGAGAATATTCCTTACTTGAGTCTTGACCATGGAGAAAGGCTTTGGAGAAATCATAAGATAGGTTATTGTTTGCAGTATTCCTAGCCTCCTGTAGCCACTGTATTTGTATGGTAAGTCTAGTTGAATTTCTGATCAATGTTAACCCGTTAGATGTTGATAGTGGAGAATTAAATGATGCCATGGAATGGAAGCAAGTGATAGATTCTTTCATATGGGAAATGATCATTGTCTGACATTTGTTGCTCATCAACACTTGCCAGCCCATAGCGAAATATTATTCAGAACTTTGCTGCATATAGGCACAGACTGCTTCAATACCTGAGGAATCATAAATAGTGCTGAACATTATGCGATCATCAGTGAACATCCCCACTTCTGACCTTGCAATGAAGCAAAGGTCATTGGGCCAGGGACATTTAGCATATAGTAAGGGGTTTGTCTGGCATAGTGGTAGTGTCCTTACCTTTGAGGTAGGAGTTTCAAAACCCACCTGCTCCAGAGGTGCATATTAACATTGCTGAACAGGTTGATTAGAAAACATCTACCTGGTATTGACAACCTGGATCCTGACTTAATCTGACCCTAATCAGCTCAAAGTGAACAGAATGCCTCCACATATCATTCTAATCTGGATAATCAGCAGCTGACAAAGCACCCGAGATACTAAAAACACGAGTTTCTGCTTGTGCTAATTAAAACATTATTAACAAAATATCCTCATAAATCTTCATACAAATTGGACTATGTTGTAGGGAATACTACGCAGAGATTAATTTTAAATGATAATGAAATGCAGCCTTTAGGGAACTGAGGAGCAGCAATATTAGAATCAGAACATATTTCTTCCTCCAATACTAGACCATAAAATAGGAGTGCAGTTTCAATTTGAGCAGCTGTATATAATGAAATGAAACTGATCTGTTGAAATTCATTTTCCAATAGATATAAACAAAACAATGCTGTATTCTAGTTAACACTCTTAACATTTGCTTTGATTCTTACTTAGAACAGAAGGGAACAGAAAAGCAACATTCCAGAATAATGGAAACTGAAGATGATCCTTATGTGCCAAGGTTAAAACTGATCATTGGCCCAATATTACTGAAGGCCTATGACCTACATTTGAGAGCCTGCTGTTATCAACGCAGTGTACCAAATTGCCTAGAAAAACATAATAAATAGCAAATAATTTGTATATTGAAACAAATGGATATTTTCTTCCACAATCAAACTGAGAAAAGCATCTCATTTCATATTTACACAATACGCATTGTCAAATTGTTCAGAATTGTCAAATAATCAATTAGTTGTCAAGGATTTTGCATATAAACATTCAATCAGGGAAAATAATTTGATCACACTCCTGACATGTGCCTTGGACAGTGGTAGTGTCCCCACCTGCTGGAAAGTCCCCTTTGGGGAGTCAGGACTTGTTCCATAAATCAGATTACTTCTCTAAGACCTCCAGATTTTTCTTTAAGTGTGGATGCTGACATTTCTCCATTTTCCCAGTACATAGTCTTGCCCTAGTGCCACTTACCAGCTTCAGATTGAAGTTTAGCCTTTGGAGTGTTGAACCTTTTTTGCCTCTTTTTGCTGCTCCCCCAGCTGTTGCTGTCACTCTCTGCTGATGATGACTTTGCAACTGATGAATGACTGTTTGTCTCTTCTTAAAACAGCCATGCACTTAAAGCAATAACCCATTTCATTGTTTTGCTTTGCTTCTGGGTCTTCCAGATTTCTTCTCTTTATGATGTGAGTAAGATCTGTACCATTTAAACCATGTGGTATTTTTCCAAATGACCACTCCTAGTACCCTGTGGCATTTGCCTTTCCCACAGCATGTCATACTGGATAAGGGTTGTTTGAGGTAGCTACTGCCATCGATCCTCCTTTGTTTTTACTTTACTTTGTGCCTTTCTAGTGATCGGTGGTAGAGGATACTGTAGTGGAGGCACACTATTCTAAAAAATAACAAAAAGGTTTTGATAGAAATAAATACAATTTCATTTGGCCAGACACACTGGACTTGAGGACATTAAGGTAAATCCCTGCGAATGCTAGAGAAAGATACTTTGTCCCCACTCACAGGCTGAGTGAAATATGAGTGGAAAAAATGGGGGTAATATGCATGAACATTAACCTCTTTCGAACCATGTATTACTCACAGAACTATCAGCCTTTGATCTGCTCTTGTATTCACACTACCTACATGGCTGCTCTTTGCCAGTGTCAGGTCAATGGTAAGCCTCAGGATGTTAGTGGAAATTTAGTGACGTTAATGCCATTGAACGTGTCACAACGCTAGTCCCATTTCTTCTAAAAACTGTTTCTTAGCTCAAGGAGACTTTGTCCTTAATTTTTTCAGAGGGGCAATAAACTGGGCCGGCTCCGATTAGGCTGGTTTGGTACAGAGATGAAAAGGAATTTGGAGAGGCCTTTTGTTTATAGGTAAACAGATGAGACTTCAGGCCAAAGTGGTCTTGTTTTAGAAGTGAAAATGATGAAAGGGAAATGGTCAGCTCTCTCGCTGAGCTGAGCAAGTTTTAGTTCAATCTGACCTAGTGAGACATTCAACAGGGAGCTGTGTGGACTCTCTCTCTCTCTCTCTCTCGTTCTTTCTGCCCTTCAACTTCAATCTGTAAGCATGTAATTCATTTAGCACTAAATCTGTAATTCATTTAGCACTAAATGAATATTTTTCGACAGTATTCACTCTAGAAAACGACAATGTTGTCGAGGAAAATACTGAGATACAGGCTACTAGACTAGGTGGGATTCAGGTTCACAAGGAAAAGGTATTAGAAATCCTGCAGAGTGTGAAAATAGATAAGTCCCTAGGATCCTCTGGGAAGCCAGGAGGAGATTGCTGAGCCTATGACATTGATCTTTAAATCGTCATTGTCTACAGGAATAGTGCCAGAAGACTGGAGGATAGCAAATGTGGTTCCCCTGTTCAAGAAGGGGAGTAGAGACAACCCAGGTAATTATAGACCAGTGAGCCTTACTTCAGTTGTTGGTAAAATGTTGGAAAATGTTATAAGAGATAGGGTTTATAATCATCTAGATAAGAATAATTTGATTAGGTATAGTCAGCACGGTTTTGTGAAGGGTAGGTCGTGCCTCACAAACCTTACTGAGTTCTTTGAGAAGGTAACCAACCAGGTAGATGAGAGTAAATCAGTTGATCTGGTGTATATGGATTTCAGCAAGGCATTCAATAAGGTTCCCCACAGTAGGCTATTGTACAAAATACGGAGGAATGGGATTGTGGGAGATATAGCAGTTTGGATCAGTAATTGGCTTGCTGAAAGAAGACAGAGGGTGATGGTTGATGGGAAATGTTCATCCTGGAGTCCAGTTACTAGTGGTGTACTGCAAGGGTTGGTGTTGGGTTTACTGCTGTTTGTCATTTTTTATAAATGACCTGGATGAGGGTATAGAAGGGTGGGTTAGTAAATTTGCAGATGTCACTAAGGTCAGTGGAGTTGTGGATAGTGACGAAGGATGTTGTCGGTTAAAGAGAGGCATAGATAAGCTGCAGAGCTGGGCTGAGAGGTGGCAAATGGAGTTTAATGCGGACAAGTGTGAGGTGATTCACTTTGGTCAGAGTAACCAGAATACAAAGTACTGGGCTAATGGTAAGATTCTCGGTAGTGTAGATGAGCAGAGAGATCTCGGTGTCCATGTACACAGATCCTTGAAAGTTGCCACCCAGGTCGACAGGGTTATTAAGAAGGCATACAGTGTTTTAGCTTTTATTAATAGAGGGATCGAGTTCCGGAACCATGAGGTTATGCTACATCTGTACAAAACTCCGGTGCAGCCGCACTTGGAGTATTGTGTACAGTTCTGGTCACTGCATTATAAGAAGGATGTGGAAGCTTTTGAAAGGGTGCAGAGGAGATTTACTAGGATGCTGCCTGGTATGGAGGGAAAGTCTTATGAGGAAAGGCTGAGGGACTTGAGGCTGTTTTCATTAGAGCGAAGAAGGTTGCGAGGTGACTTAGTTGAGACATATAAGATAATCAGAGGGTGAGATAGGGTGGACAGGGAGAGCCTTTTTCCAAGTATGGTGATGGCGAGCATGAGGGGGCATAGCTTTAAATTGAGGGGTGATAGATATAGGATAGTTGTCAGAGGCAGTTTCTTTACTCAGAGAGTAGTAAGGGTATGGAATGCTTTGTCTGCATTCCATAGTAGATTCGCCAACTTTAAGTACATTTAAGTTGTCATTGGACAAGCATATGGACGTAGATGGAATAGTGTTGGTTAGATGGGCGTCAGATTGGTATGACAGGTTGGCGAAACATCGAGGGCCGAAGGGCCTGTACTGCGGTGTAATGTTCTATGTTCTATATTAGTTGAAAGGCAGTTTGCTGATTGGGACTGTTGTGTATATTCGGAATAGCATAATTAAGTCTAATTGAATAGACTGAGTTCTGTAAAGGTTCTTTATTCTGTTCTTTTTGTTTCAATGTGTAATTTTGTGAATAAAGTTTTGTCTGTTTTAAAATTTAGTTGTCAACCTAGCTATCTTAATCCGGGCAATTTTCACTGTACACTTACTGAAACAAATTACAAAGTTATAGAACGTAGAACATAGGAAAGTACAGCACAGCACAGGCCCTTTGGCCCACGATGTTGTGCCGAGATTTAATCCTAATGTAAAATATAGAAACAATCTACACACCCCTCAACTCAGTGTTATCCATGTGCAAGTCCACCAATCGCTTAAATGTCCCCAATGACTCTGCTTCCACCACCACCACTGGTAACGCATTCCATGCATTCACAACTCTCTGTGTAAAAAAACTACCTCTGATGTCTCCTTTGTACCTTCCTCCTAGTATCTTCAAACTATGACTTCTCATACCAGTCAATCCTGCCCTGGGGAAAAGTCTCTGGCTAGTGACTCTATCTATTCCTCTCCTTCTTTTGTACACCTCCATCAGGTCTCCTCTCTTGCTCCTTCTCTCCAGAGAGAAAAGTCAGAGCCTATTCAACTTTTCTTCGTAAGGCAAGCCCTCCAGTCCAGGCAGCATCCTGGTAAACCTTTATTGCACCCTCTCCAAAGCCTCTGTATATTTCCTATAGTAGGGCGACCAGAACTGAACACAATATTCCAAGTGTGGTCTCACCAGGGACTTGTAGAGCTTAGCAAAACCTCGCGGCTCTTAAACTCTATCCCACTGTTGATGAAAGCCAAAACACCATATGCTTTCTTAACAACCCTATCCACTTGGTGGCAACTTTGAGGGATCTATGTACTAGAAAACCCAGATCCCTCTGTTCCTCTACACTGCCAAGAATCCTGTCTTTAATTCAGCATTCGAGTTCAACCTTCCAAAACGCATCACTTCGCATTTATCCAAGTTGAACTCCATCTGCCATTTCTCAGACCAGCTCTGCATTCTGTCTATGTCGCTCTGCAGCCTGCAATAGCCCTCTATATTATTGACGACACCTCCAACCATTGTGTCATCTGAAAATTTACTAACCCACTCCTCAACCTCCTCATTCAAGTCTTTTGTAAAAACTACAAAGAGCAGAGGCCCAAGAACAGAGTCCTGCGGGACCCCACTCAACACTGTCCTCCAGGCAGAATACTTTCCATCTACAACCACTCTCTGCCTTCTGTCAACCAGCCAATTCTCAAATAGTCATAAATCCTATCCCTCAGAATTCTTTCCAAAACTTTGCTGACCACAGATGCAAGACTGACTGGTCTGTAATTGCCAGCGATTTCCCTATTACCCTACTTGAAAAGAGGAATAACATTCACCTCCTTCCAATCCTCGGGTCTGACTCCCGTGGAGAGTGAGGAGGCGAATATTCTCACCAGCGGCTTAGCAACCTCCTTTCTCGCTTCCCGGAGCAGCCTAGGATAAATCTGGTCTGACCCTGGGGACTTATCAATCTTAATGTTTTCCAAACTTTCTATCACATCAACTTCATCAATCTTGATCTGGTCAAGTCTGTATCCCAGCTCCTCTAAATATTCATTCATAACAAGTTCCCTTTTCTTGGTGAAAACTGAAGCAAAAAACTCATTTAGGGCTTCCCCTATCTGCTCAGACTCGACGCACAAGTTCCCTACACTATCCCTGATTGGCCCTACCTTCTCCCTGATCATTCTCTTATTCCTCACGTATGAGCAAAACGCCTTTGGGTTCTCCCGAAACCTTCCTGCCAAGCCTTTTTCATGCCTCCTTCTGGCTCTCCTCAGTCAATTTTTGAGCTCCTTTCTAGCAAGCCTGTAATCCTTTAAAGCTGTGCTAGATCCTTGCTTCCTCCACCTTACATAAGCTGCCTTTTTCCTTTTGACGAGAAGTTCCTCTGTTCTCGTCATCCAAGGTTCCTTAATTTTACCTCTTCTTACCTGCCTCAGAGGAACAAATTTATGTATCACTCGCAACAACTGCTCCTTAAATAGTCTCCACATGTCTGTTGTGCCCTTTCTGTGGAACAATTGCTCCCAGTCTATACTTCCCAACTCCTATATGATAGCGTCATAATTTCCTTTTCCCCAATTGAATATCTTCCCTCAGTAATTGCTCCTTTCACTTTCCAAGGCTATGCTAAATGTGAGGCAGTTGTGATCACTGTCACCAAAGTGCTCTCCCACCGTGAGATCTGACACCTGTCCTGGCTCGTTGTCAAGCACCAAATCCAAAATGGCCACTCCCCTCGTCGGTCTGTCAACATACTGAGTAAGGAAACCCTCCTGAACACACCTGACAAAATTGACTCCATCCAAACCATCTACCCTTAGGAGGTTCCAGTTAATATTGGGAAAGTTGAAATCGCCCATAACAACAACCCTGCTCCTTTTGCATTTTTCCAGAATCTGCCCACCTATGATATCTTCAATCTCTACTGCTATTAGGTGGTCTGTAGAAAACCCCCAATGCGGTAGCTGTTCCCTTGCTGTTCCTAACTTCCACCCATACTGACTCAGTAGACAAACCTTCCTCAACAACCTTCATTTCTGTAGCTGTGATGCACTCTCTGATTAGCAACGCTACACCCCCTCCTCTTTTTCCACTCTCTCTATACTTTTTAAATGTTCTAAACCCTGGAACATCAAGCAACCATTCCTGCCCCTGTGAAACCCACGTCTCTGTTATGGCCACAACATCATAGTCCCAAATACTGATCCATGCTCTAAGTTCGTCAGTCTTATTTTGTACACTCCTTGCATTAAAGCCTACACACTTTAACCAATCCCTTTATTTCATCACATGACAAACCTTCCTTTTAGAATCAATATATCCTGTCACTGTCACATCTGCAACTGACCCCCTCTCAGACATGTGGCTCTGATTCCCACCCTGTTGAAACCCTCCCAAATCACACGAGCAAATCTCCCACCCAGGACATTTGTACCCCTCCAATTCAGGTGCAACCCGTCCTTCATGTACAGGTCCCACCTTCCCCAAAAGGTATCCCTTCCCCAAAAGGTATCCCTAGGTATCTGAAGCCCTCCGTCCTGCACCAGCCTCTCAGCCACGTGTTAAGCTGCATTCGCTGACTATTCCTCATCTCACTATCTCGTGGCACTGGTAGCAAACCTGAAATCACTACTCTATTCGTCCTGTTCTTCAGCTTCCAACTTTTTCAGATCCTCAATCCTTTTCCTGGCTATATGGTCTGGGCTGCTTGCTTAAGAATGTTTTGAGTGGCCTGGCCTAAGCCAGACCAGATTGGGCGCTGTTTGCAGGATTTTAAACAGCAAGTGGTAAGTGCTAGTGTCTTTATTTCGGGTATTGGTTTGGTTGGATAGACAATGCTTGGGATAGTAATGACTCTTTCAGTTGCCAAACGTTTTCTGGATGCGGTGTCTTTGGAAGTTTTGCAAAAAGTGAATAAGACTAAGTTGCAAGAATTAGCAGAGAAGCTGGAATTAGAACTACCTGCTTCTGTGAGGAAAGGAGAGATAATTACAGCAGTAGCTCAGCATTTAAACTTGCGGGAGAAACCATCAGAATCTATAGAGATGGCAAAGATTCAATTGCAAATGAAGCAGCTTGAATTAGAGGCAAGAGATAAGAGCAGCAGAAGTGAAACAGTTTGAGTTACGATTAAAAGCAGAAGAGAGGGTAAAAGAGAGAGCAGAGAAAGGAAAAGAGAGAACTTTTGAACTTCAAAAACTGATGCTTAAAAAGGAAAGTCAGCTTAAAAAGCAGGAATAAAGGCTGAGGGTAGGCTCAGTAAGGAAGTAATGTGACCTCATGTGGAAGAGCGGAGAGCTAAAATGGCAAGGTTAGCAGCTGACGTGCCTGATGATTATGAGCTGGTCCATAAAACACGGTTTGGCTTCCAGAATCAATTTCACTCCATGAAGGATAGAAACTGGGGCAAAGAGAAATCCTCATGTGGAGAGGGAAAGGTAGATCTCAGTGAAGATCATAAGGATATCTTACCACAGGAAAAAAAGAAACCTTTGAGGGGGCCAAAGATGTTAAAAAGCTCTGGTGTTTTCACTGTAATAAAGTGGGCCACTCAAAATCGCAGCATTGGTGGGCTAGGAGAAAGCTAGATGTAGGAAATCCAGACAAGCCTGGGAGTTTTGTTGGACTAGTAACAAAAAGTGCAAGGAAAGTTACACCACTGCCTCAGAGTGTACAAGATGATCAGAGGTTGATTAAAGAGGAAGTGTTTGATCTGCTTAAAAAATATACATGCATGGGTAAATTATATTCACATAGACCAGGAGGAATAGGTAAAAAGGTTACAATATTAAGGGATATAGGATCCTCTCAGTCTGTAATGCTGAAGGATGAGGAGATATGGACTCCTGAGAGACTATTGCCAGAGAAGGTACTGGTAACAGGAATTCATGGTGAGACAAAAAATGCTCAGTTATGTAAAGTGGGGCTAAAGAGTCCAGGGAAGAGCGGAGAATTTGTGATAGGTGTACTGGACAAACTCTCAGCTCCAGGAAAAAATTTGTCCTTGCAAATGATATAGCTGATTCACCGGTAGGCATGCTGCCTACTCTAGTTGAAACGGCAGTGGAGACGCAGGCAACTGAAGACATGGAGAATATTTATCCAGGAATTTTCCCTGATTGTGTGATCACAAGATCACAGAGGCACAAGTTGAAGCAGGAGGTATCAAAAGACACAGATAAGGAAGCTGACACAATGTTATCCAGAACACTCTCTGATCAGATAAGTGGAAGAGAGAAGGAGCAAATAAGTAAACATGCCTGTATTTTTAGCTCTACTAAACTGATGGAATTATAAAAGAAAGATGAGGAATTAAAACAGTTACATCAAAAGGCATTTACTGAGAAACAAAGTGTGTTATTATTGTGTGTTATTACTTAATAAATGATGTCTTAATGAGGAGAGGGAGACCATCACACATTCAAGAAGATGAGAAATGGGCAGAGATTCATGAAATTGTTTTGCTAGTAGGGTAGAAAAGAGGTGATGCGAGTGAGCTATCACTTGAGGTCATTTAGGAGCGAGGAAAACACAAGCTAAAATACAAAGACTTTTTTACTGGCCTGGACTACACCAAGATGTAGTTGAGTTTTGCCAGCCATGTCATACATTAGCTAATCAGAAAACCACAGGCAGTAATAAAACCTACAACTTTAATACCTATTCCAGCATTTGAGGAACTTTTCACAAGAGTCTTGATTGATTGCATGTCCCCAGCCTCAAACAAAACATAGGAATAAATAGTTATTAACAATAATGGATGTGCCAACTGGATTTTCAAAGACAATCCCATTATGAAACATCACAGCTAAAAGGGTTGTAGAAGAATTACTTTTTTTTTTACTAGACATGGACTACCAATACAGATCCAGTCAGATTAGGGATCAAACTTCACATCCAAACTATTCAAGGAGGTTGTGGATAACTTGGGATTAAAGAAATTCACATCTATTGCGTATCATCCGGAATCACAGGGAGCGCTAGGGAGATGGCATCAAACACTAAACACCATGTTGTGGGCTTATGGTCAGGATTATCCAGATGATTGGGATAAGGGAGTTTAATTTGTACTTTTTGCAATCAGAGATGCACTGAATGAATTGACAAATCCAGTCCATTTGAATTAATTTTGGGGCATAAAGTAAGAGCACCATTAAAATTGATTAAGGAGAAATTAATAAGTCAGAATTCAGAGACCACCCATCTGGACTATGTGTCAAATTTTATAGAATGATTAAACAGAGCTGGAGAGTTGGCTAGACAAAATTTATAACTATCACAGCATACAATGAAACAGGAAGCAGATAAGCAATCACAAATTTGCAATTTTGAAGTTGGGGATAAGGTATTAGTGTTACTTCCAGTAAAGGCGAGCCTTTAAAAGCAAGATTTAGTGGACCTTATCAAATTGAGAAGACATTGAGTGATGTGAACTACTTGATAAGGACCCCAGACAGGAAGAAATCTCACAGAATGTGTCATGTGAATATGCTCAAAAGGTATTTTGCTAGGAAAGGAAAACAAGAGGAGAAGGTGTTAATGATTACAGTACAGAGGGAAGAACCAAGTTCAGAGGATTCTGAATTGAACATTCCTCAAATCAAATTGGACAATGAGACAGTTGTTATTTATTGGAAACATTTTTGAGTTACCTTCCACAAGAAAATCGAAATGACCTGAAAGAGTTATTACTATCATGTGGGGAGAAATACAGAAATATATCTAATTGTGGGTGATGTAGGTATAGGAGATGCTGTTCGGATTAAGCAACATCCTTATAGGCATAACCCTCTAAGGTTGGCACAGGTTCAGAAGGAGAAAGAGTGCATCCTCCAAGATGGCATAACAAAGTGAGTTACAGTGACTGGAGTTCACCAACAGTCATGGTCCAAAACCAGATGGTATCCAATGGTTATGTGTGGACTATTGCAAAATCAACACCATTACAAAGATTGATGCATATCCAATTCCATGGTTGGAGGACTGTGTTGAAAAAGTGGACAAGCAACTTACATTTCTAAGTTGGACTTGCTCAGAGGCTAATGGTTAAGTACCTCTGTCAGAGAGAGCAAAGGCAATTTCGGCTCTCGTAATGCGAAATGGACTGTTTCAGTTCAAAGTCATGCCATTTGGTATAAGGAATGCTCCAGCTAGTTTTCAGAGACTGACTAATAAGGTCACTGCTGGATTACCCAACTGTGGTGTATAATGATGACCTGGTGATTTTTAGTCACTCACAGAAGGAACATTTACAACATTTATCGGACTTGTTCGATTGACTTCGGAAGGCAGGCTTGGTGGTAAACCGAGCTAAAAGTGAATTTGCCAAAGCCCAAGTCACCTTCCTGGGCTATGTTATTGAACATGGACAAATGGCCCCACAAGGTGCAAAAATGAAAGTAATTGGGGAATTTCTCACACCGTCGATGATACAAGCAGTACTACGGTTCCTGGAGTTGAGTGGATTTTATCAAAAGTTTGTGCCGAAATTTCGCAGTGTGGCTGCTTCACTTACCGTACTGTTAAAAAAGGGCAAGAAGTTTCAGTGGACAGTGGACTGTCAAAAGGCATTGACAGCCTAAAAACTGTGTTAACCACTGTCCCAGTATTAGCCACACCGGATTACATGAAGTCTTTCAAGGTGGCTATCGATGCCAGTGATATGGGTATTGGTGCAGTTCTCCTGCAGGAGAATGACGAGGGAATAGGAAGACACATTGTTATTTTTCCAGAAAGTTGAACATTCATCAACAGAAGTATTCAACGATGGAAAAAAAGACTTTAAGCATGGTATTGGAAAGACAACATTTCAGTGTTTATATTACCAGCAATGCATCTGAGACAGTTGTATACACTGATCACAACCCATTGACATTTTTGGAAAAACGTAAAGACAAAGATGCCAGACTGTTTAGATGGAGCTAGTTTTGCAACCATTCAATTTGACAATTGTGCATGTGGCAGGTCGCGAAAATGTGATTGCCATTGTCAAAACTTGAATGAGATATAGGGATGCTCGGTGGCAGGTATGCCACAGTCTGAATTTGCATGTGGTTGTGCATGTTTGTGTGTTTATAGTTAATATAGCATATATGTATGTTGAAACTGCTAACTGGGTTTTGAAGGGTTAAAAATGAAGCCATCTTTTTGTTTCAATGGTTCTTTTTTTTAAGGGGGATGGTAATCCCTATTTTTCTAAAAGCTGTTCCTTAGCTCAAGGAGACTCTGTCCTTGATTTTTTTTCAGAGGGGTAATAAACCAGGCCAGACTCCAATCAGTCTGGTTTGGTACAGAGATGAAAAGGATTTTGAGAGGCTTTTCATTTATATGTAAACAGATGACGCTTCAGGCCAAAGTAGTCATGTTTTAGAAGTGACCTGTATAATGAAAGGGCAGTGGTCAACTCTCTAGCTGAGCTAAGCAGTCTTTAGTTCAGTCTGGCCTGGTGAGAAGTTCAACAAAGAGCTGTGTGGAAACACTCTCTCTCTGTCTCTCTCTTTTCTGCCCTTCAACCTTAACTTGTAAGGATGTCTTCCATTTATTCTGTTTTTTAAAGGGAGTTTGCTTATTGGGGCTGTTGTGTATATTCGAAACAGCATAATTAAGTCTAGTTGGATCGATTAAGTTGAGTTCTGTACGGGTTCTTTATTCTGCTCCTTGTGTTTCATTGTGTAATTTTGTGATTACATTTTTGTCTGTTTTAAAATCTGGTAGTCAACCTAGCTACCTTAATCTGGATAATTTCCACTGTACACTTACCAAAACAAATTGCAAAGTTATGGTCTGGGGCTGCCTGCTTAAGGATCTTTTGCGTGGTCTGGCCTAGTCCATAACAAATATCATTGGTCATTGCCTGGCACTTGTGTTCTGAATGTTGTTTAGTATTTCTCAGACTAAGCCTGAATAATATCCGGATGCTGTTACATTTGGATACAAATTTCTTCAGAATCTAGGGAATGACAAATGATACTGAACACTGTAATCATCTGTGAATATCCTCACTCTTTATCTTCTGACGGTGGGAAGATCATTGATAAGGCAGCAGAAGATGGTTAGGACCAGCACACTAGTCTAGAGAACTTCTTCGGCGATGTCCTAGGTCCGAGGTCTGTAATCTGCACAACCGCCTTTCTTTAAGCTCAGTGAAGTGGGAGTTGACATGGGGCATGCTGACACAGGGTACACAGACACAAAATGGCCGCTGAGCCATTACATGGAAAAATACAGCAAAGCATCCACAGATACTGCCTGAGGCTAACAGGAAATCAGCACAATAGACTCAGAGCATAGCTGATTAGTTTAGGGCAGATGGGGGAGAGAATACACATCAGTAATGTCTACTGCCCACTGAAGTGTCTAAGTCCAGCCACTAACTTTGATAGAAATGTTAGCTACCTGAGACTGCTTATGTACAAGTGTTAATACTTCAGATCTGCAGTAATGGAAAATGATCTTCCTTCTCAGGAAGAACGAACATGACCACTGAAACTGACAATGATTTTGTAATGTTTTCTGTAAACAAACCATGCTGTACAAACAAAAACTCGATACTTGAGCTATTGTGCCACAAAATATATAAAATATCATGACGTGTGCTCCAAGAGTGAGAGGAGGCTCGCAGCTGACAGCCATGCTGAAAAATGTCTCTCTCTCCCTCCCCGGAGCTCAGGTTTCTTAGTACAATAAACATTGAATCCCGATTCTGACTCCGAGACTGGTGATTTTCCCCCCCCCCACATCCGTAAGACTTCAAAACTGTGAATAATTCTTCTGATACCCATGGAACTCAAGTTCCTTAGGACACCTTGCTCCAAAGATGCTTATGTACTGCCTTGTTTTTAAGGGCAATCACTCTCTCCATACCTCCTGAATTAAGCCATCTTTTCCATGTTTGGACCAAGGCTGTCATGAGGTCTAGAGTTGAGTAGAAACCAAACTGAGCATTGATGAGTTGCGTTAGTGTCACTGGATTGTATATCAATGAAACTTTCAATTAATTTGTTGATTTTTTTAGACTAGTCTGTTGGAGCTGCAATTTTGTAAGCAGGACATAGCTGGGTAATTTTCAGTATAGCTGGATGACTGTGTTGTAGCTGCACTGGAACAGAATGGCTGGAGAACAGCTAGCTCTGCCAGCTCCCATAGTGCCCTTTCTTTTCCAATGAGGTGAAAAGTATTTCAATTTCATCTATAAAATTAGGCACAAACACAGATTTCTAGTTAAATCAAGATGTGGAGGAGTTGGTGTTGGCACGGGGTGGGCAAAGTTAAAAATGACACAACACCAGATTTTAGTCCAACATGTTTATTTGAAAGTACAAGCTTTTAGCTTTAGAAGTACAAGCTCCTTCATCGGGTAGCTAATCAAAATCATCCTCACCTTATCGAAATTGTGTGTATTTTCAGACAACTCCTACATATATATAACATCTTAGCTTTAGCATATGAATTTATGTCTCTCTTTCTTTATTCTAAGCTTTATTTCAAACAAATCATATATTGTCTCATTTCCTGTCTCCTTGGAGTTCAAGCCTTTTAAATTCAATTCCTCTTGGTTTTTCTTTCTCCTGTCTTTCCATGTTCTTTTATTTTCATTCACTTCCCTTTCCATTGCTCTTTTTTCCTCTTTATTTTCCAATTCAGTTTCTAACTGAATCTTAGGCAATTTCAGTGGTAACATCTCCAAAGCAGATTTTCCTAATTCTGAATGCAGGATAATTGCTTCAATGCCTCATTACTGCAAGATCTGTTTTTCCTTTTAATTTCAACTTATCCATTAGCTCCACCAGTTAAAGATTTTAAATAATCAATTCTTCTATGTTTTCAACTGCTGGAATAGACAAAACCATTTTTAAATTCCAAACTGTGTAATAAATGTCATAATTACTTCTTCTTTTTTGTCCAGTTCTTCCATATACTTGTTTGTTTAAAGATTTATAGATCCTTTTACATTCAAAATATTTCAATTCTGCCAAGTGCCCCCTACTTTGCTGTGAACCAATTAATCTTAATATTGGACAATTCCAATCCTAGAGTGAACCATGGATTTATGAACCATTTGTTCTATTATTTTAATTTGGTTACCATTACAGTGGAGAAAGTGAGGTCTGCAGATGCTGGAGATCAAAGTTGAAACTTTATTGCTGGAACAGCACAGCAGGTCAGGCAGCATCCAGGGAACAGGAGATTCGACGTTTCGGGCACAGGCCCTTCTTCAGGAATGGAGGCCTGAAGAAGGCCCATTCCTGAAGAAGGGCCTGTGCCCGAAACGTCGAATCTCCTGTTCCCTGGATGCTGCCTGACCTGCTGTGCTGTTCCAGCAATAAAGTTTCAACTTACCATTACAGTCTACATTGAAAATATTCACATGAAGCTGATAATGTATTTTTAACAAAAATAATATGTTTGTTGCACAGAAGATTGTTTTAAGAAAACTGTATTTATCTAAAATGACAATTTGTGTTACTTTAAGTTGGCAATTTTATCTAGAACGAGGTAATTTTCCAATTGTAATTCCCGAATCTCAATAGATGAGTATATTTTTATTTGAATGGTTTGGACTTCAAAATTCATATGCTAAAGCTAAGATGTTATATACATGTAGGAGTTGTCTGAAAATACACACAATTTCGATAAGGTGAGGGAAGGTAAGGAACCTTTACTACTTACAACTTACAATAAGGTTCTATATGCAGTGATGTTGTGCAAGCATAAGGTACTGTCATTTTAACAAATTCTTGGACTAACTGAAAACATAAAGAAGGTTAACAGTCACAGAAATGATGTTTGACTGGTAACAACTATTCAACGGAATGTTGACCAATTTAGTATTCTGTCCACAGCATAACTAAGCCACAGGAACAAACAGAATTAGAAATGCCAATAATAAATTGGTCAAATTTGAAAATACTAAACTAAGGTAGGGAGAGGCAGCTGAGAATGTTGAGCCAAGCAAAAAATTTAGAACGGTCAAAAGTAAATTTTCTGCTAGGAATATTTTCATAGATCACATTGATCACAAACAACTACGAAGAGTTATTTAGTAAACGGAGGACATTTATTCAATGATTGTGATTCAATGCATGAAGCATAATAGTGAGGCCTGAGGACCCCTGATAATAGGCTTCAAGTCACGTTTTCACAAATTGGTCAAGCTGCAAGGAGTGAGGTGCAGCCAAAGTGGTTTGCAATTGGTCTGTCAGGAATTCTATTCATTGCCATTAAACAAATGAAGAAAGAGTGACATTCAGCAACTAGGGAGGGCTGGTAAATAGTGCTGGTTGGGGAATGTGTGAAAACTTTGTTGCTGGGGATTGGGCAAGTCTGTATATGAAATTATGACTGCAGTTTTGTTTTTGAAAGCAAAACATCAGGAGGTTTTGTATTCAGGTTAGTAAATTTCAAAAACTGACATTTTTGGTTACAGTTAAGTTTTACTGAGTGCAAACTGTGCTGGTCCCAGCTATTTTTGTAAAAAAAAAAATGCTTTAAAGAGTCCACAAACAGGAGTGGGCTTATTTACACATGAACAGGGGTTAACATGTGCTTGGCCTGAAAACTGCACAGGTGTTTGTTAGATAGTAGACTTCAGACTTATAAAGGTACACTTCCTGTCTGTCATACTGGAAATTTATAAGGTCATCTTCCACTTGAATAACAAGCATGGTGAGCCAAATGTTAAGGCAAAAATGCATTTCACTGGACTGTGTGAATTAAGTTTTGACTGTCGAACAAAAAAAGAGATTTACTTTAATTACATAAAGCAGCCTTTCAAGCAGAGTGTGATGAAGCCATATAAGCAGGGTATAACAGCCAAAAAACTCTAATCAGATGCTATTATGGGACAGTTTTAAAATGTATTATGTTGCTCTACTTTGTTTCATCATGATAGTCTTTGAGCTTTTAGATGCAGAGATCAAAAGAGAAATCACGGATTTCTCCACAATTTCTCATTTGTTCTTTTAAGTATAATCTATGACCATGAATGCAACTGGTGAAGAGGAAAACAATAAAAGTAATGAAATAATGTTTGGAAATTTTCTGATAAATGGCTATATTAATTTTACAGCATGTACAGTGAAAGAATGGATATTATCTTAAGATTTATGCTGAGTCCTTGGTTTTATTTTGTACCAAGCTCTTTGCTGTATAATAACACAAATTAAATAATGTCAGAAAGTCTCTCAGTTCCTAATGCTAATTAATTGCATGCAGAATAATCAATCTCAATTTGTCACTTAATCAATTGTGGCAAGTAGTTTGTGTAACAATATATTAGCAGTCAGTTATAAGTAGGTGAGATTACATAATTAACAAATTTATGGCATTAATCGGGTCCTGTACACTGTCTGGACATATGTTCCATTCCATAGAGACGTTTTCCTGGTTTAGAAGTTGAATTCTTGATTTGAAGCCATCAAACATAAGGGTAAGAGAGCAGTATAGTGTAGATGCTGCACAGATGTTTACAGATATCTCAAGATTTCATTATCGCCTGTGTCGATCAGAAACATGTGTGCCAAAGCCTTTATAAAAAGAAAGACGTATACTTACACAACATTTTTTACAGCTACTGTACTTCATAAATCATTTTCTGCTTCTGCTTCAACATTACAGCCTAACCCATATTCCACCAACATTTTTCTTATTATTTGTATGGTTAACACCGTGATAGTGACCAGATAACTTTTTTTTGTCGTGAAGTTTATTGAAGGGCTAATATTGGCTGGGTCTTCGAAGATAACTCTCTTGAATTCTTTTGTCAGAAAATCTTTCAACTCAACTAAAAGGCAGGACTTTTGTTGCACTACACCAGAAGATCAGCTCATACTTAGTGCTTGTGCCCTAGTGTGCAACAAATTTCTGACCCATTAACCAGACTATTACCAACTGAACAATGGCTGACACTTCATGTCCCTATTGATACCTATGGATAACTTCAATCAATGCCTTAATTTGGATTTAAAAGGAAAATAAGAAACTTTTAAAAAGCGATACAGGAAAGCAGTAGATTTGAGGGAAGAGGAACAGAGGAGCACATATGTTTATTGCTGCATCATTGTACAGATGCCAGAAATGGAAAAATATAATCTGATTGATGTGAAGACCAGTGATGTGCAAGTCAGAGGCAAGGAAAACTTATCATGTTCCACATGCAATCTTTCATAGGTTTGCTCTCTAATCTGAAAGCAACTACATTTAGAGGTAATATGACAATGAAAAGTCACAAAAGTACAATTGTTTTCTTCTGAATTTTCCTTTTTCCGCAAATCAAAGAAAAATGTGCAAGTCCAAGTCACTCAATATATATGGTCTACAGCGAAAATTAATATGCATGCACAAAAGCTGCTCATTCTAATCTGTCCAATTTTCATCAAAATATCTACATCCTTAACCTTTAGAACTTTCAGGTCTTTTAATGACAGGCATGTACATTTTTCTTTTGACGATCATCTGATGTGTGATCATTCCTGAGGTGATATTCTTCCTCCAGCATCAGTGAATACCTTTCAGTTTTTATTAATGCCCTGGATTCAAATGTAACTTGTTGTCCAAGCTACATGGGGTTTGGTTATGTCTTGCTTGCATCAGATTACATCAGGGTGAATTCATTGTTGATATCACAGAACCTTAACACTGGCATTGTTAATACTAGCTTGCTTATGCTTTTGAAAGCTGCTTCTGTTCTGTGCTCCAAAAATAGTGCACAGTCTTTGCAGTGGCTATATCCACACTCTGACAGCAAATTAAGAATTTTGCTCAATAGTTTACAAGTCTAACAAATCATTGCACCACTTTCACATCTGTTGTTTGAGCAACTGTACTACAGATCAGGATCGAGGCAAAATCTTTTTGCCATCTGTACATTTTTTTTGTTATTTACCTTCATGGTCATCTGGAAACCTCTGTCGAGCAGTATCACTAGACTTTGCTTAGTTTCTATTAACTGGAATTGTAGATCTTTATGTTTCCCTTTGTTTTAAACTCTGAGATTATTTGTCCCTTGGGATGAGGACTGCAACATCATATAACCTCTATTTTAACTTTGATGGCTTCATTAGTGGGGTGATCATTTTGTGCACTTCACACAATTGTAGAACCCAAGGACACAGCCTCAAAGAGAAAAGATGACGCTTTCGAAGTGAGATGAGGAGAGATTTCTTCAGCCACAGGGTGGTGAATCTGTGGGACTCATTGCCATAGAAGGGTGTGCAGGACAAATTATTGACTGTATTTTAGATAGAGTTAGATAGGTTCTTGATTGGTAAGGGGATCAAAAATTATATTGGGAGAAAGCAAGAAAATGGGTTGAGAAACATATCAGCTGTGATTGAGTGGTGGAGCAGTCTCGAGGGGTCAAATTCTGCTTCTAGATTTTATGGTTTTAGCTGCAAAGCTGATGGTATTGCACATGCAACCTGTGTCTATCTGGCACTTCCCCTGCATTTGAGGCTCTCCTTCTGCACTCATCATTTGAACAGTCACAAACCATTTATCACCTCAAAACCACCTAGTGCAAACTCATCATATATTCCTCAGCCATCTCTTCAGTTGCCATCTTTATAGAATTGCCTTGCTTCTTGCCAGCAAAAAAATGAGCATGCAAAAGCTCTGGGCAAGTCCTGGGCCTCCTCCGCCACCAAATCCGAGCACAGTGTTCCCCATGCTGGACATATTCTTTTTATGTGTTGCCATTCACATCTTGCTGGTGGTGATGTGCTGGTCACTGTGTGGTTGCTTTCCTCAGTAGGCAAAGACAGAGGTGGATGCAAGATCAGTAAGGCCAGCAGCAGGCTGCAACAGAGGATGAGGAGCACCCAGCTCAAAGAGAGAGAGAGTTCGCAGCCTCAGGGTGCTTGGGTGTGCAGAGTTTTCCAGCTGCAATTCTGTTTCCTGGGGATGAGAGAGGTGCAGTGCTGACACAAGCTCCCTATGTCCTGGGAGAGGGTGATCGAATCATGCCTGATGCTGGAGTAGGACCTGAGGGCTGCACAAGTGAGAGACCATCCACATCCAGTGGCTGCGAATGATACTGTGGCACTAAACATCTTTGTGACTGGCTCCTTCCAGACAGCAAAAGTTGGCCTGTGCGGGATCTCTCAGTCAGCATCCATAAATGAATCAGGACATTGATGAAAGCCAATTGTGTGAGACTACAATGGTTCATTTCATTTCCCGATGACAAGGTAAGTGTTGCAGTCCGAGCAGTAGAACTGGAAACATAGCTGGCTTATCCTAGATTCCCTCGTTAGATCCACTGCCCCCCTCCCCCACAAACCCACCCTCCACATCCAGCATGTTCCCTTTCCACTGCAAGAGGTGTAAAACCAGCACCCACACCTCCCCCTCACCTCCATCCAAGGCCCCAAAGGATCCTTACACATCCATCAGAGATTTTCCTGCGCATCCAAACACCTCATCTACTATGTCCATTGCTCTTGATGTGGTATCCACTACATTGGGGAGACAGGACACCAGCTTGTCGAATGTTTCAGGGAATATCTCTGGGACACATGCACCAAACAGCCCTACCATCCTGTGGCTGACCACTTGAACTCCTCCTGAACTCTGCCAAGGACATGCAAGTCCTGGACCTCCTCCGCCACCAAATCCAAGCCATCCGACGCCTGGAGGAAGAACGCCTCATCTTCCACCTTGGGACCCTCTAACCATATAGCATCAACAGCGACTTCAACAGTTTCCTCATCTCCCCTCCCCCACCTTATCCCACATCCAACCCTCCAACATGGCACTGCCCTCCTGAACTGTCCCACCTGTCCATCTCTCTTCCCACCCATCCACTCCACCCTCCCCTCCAACCTATCACCACCTCCCACCTGCATCTACCTATTACCTCCCCAGTTACCTTAACCCCCCCACCACCACCATCACCCTCCTATTTATCTCTCAGTGCCCTTACCCACCACCCCCACATTCCTGATGAAAGCTTTATGCCCGAAAAGTCGACTCTTGTGCTCCAAGGATACTGCCTGACCTGCTGTGCTTTTCCAGCCCCACACTTTTCAACTTCTCCCAGGTAGAAGGATACCATTGACTGCACCCACATGGCACTGAGAGAGTATTATCATAACACTCCAGAATTCTGCAACAGTAAGAGTCCATTCCATTGATGTTCAGGTGATCTGTGATCACTGTTAGCACTCTCTTGAGGTTTGTGTCCTCTATTCTGACAGCTGCCATGACTCTCAAACACTGGAACAGTATCGTCTATTTGGTGTCTTTAGGGATCTAGGAGTTCACAAGACTGGTAACTGGGGAATAAGGGCCACCGACTGTGACTGTGGCTCATGATGTCATTGTGCAACCCTGATGTGGAATGCAGTTTTAATGCTAACCGTGCTGAGTGGTGAGTTGTTGTGCTTGGTCAGATGGGGCTAGAATCAGATGTGAGAGATGGCGGGGGGCAATAATTAATAGGGGGGCCTTTTTAAGTTCAAGCAAGAAAACCCTCAAGGTGATAAACTCTCCAAAAAATGCAATGTAACTCAGACTTAACCAAAAAATGTAAACTTCAGCCTATTTTTTCCTCATTGAGATTGGAAGAAGATGAAATTCAGTTTTATATCCCCTTTCACCCCCATAAGAGTGGGGGCTGGAAAATTCAAAGCCATGCTGATTCAGCCAATAATACATATTTGAGGTTGACAGTTTCCATAATTTCATTCTCATTTCATAGTTTAACAGACTCTTCAAGTTCTCAAAATGCATTCAATTTCAATTGTTCACCCCTTATACTATGCTCCATGTAAAGGCTTCAATGTGCTATGAAGGTGTCGAAGTACTGTACCTTTAAAGTGTTGAAAAGCTGGCAAGGACAAAGCACAGAGAGTCCCGAACATGGCAATAATGTAACACTTGGTCGAAACAGCCAGCAGCATCTAGGTTGCCATGAAACAAAAAATAAAATTCAAAATTCAGCCCATCAGTTTAGTTTATGTCGCAAGAAACTAGATTCCAATAAAAAATTAATTTAGCATTTTGATAGTATCAAAACCAATGAAATTATCTGATGTTTTGGAGTATAAATCCAGACATTTTTAACAGTTAGGGGGAGAACTGCTAAGCCACCAACAAGTGCAGACTGCCAGCAGAACAGCTCGCTGAAAGGTACCTGTCTATAAGAACAGCAGAACATCGAAACAACAACAGAGGAAAATTTACAGAGAAAGATACAAAGAGAAGATTTGACAGCTGGCTGGTTTTGAAAGTACAAATTTTTTTTGTAAATCTTAATCAGGATTTTTTATCAGACTAGTATTGTAGAGTGGGAAGTAAAAATTAGTTTTAAGAGAAAGGAGTTGTAAAGCATTGTTGGTTTTAATATTCTCTGTTGGACTTAAAGAATAAAGTTGTTAATTTTTACTTTTACTCTTGAATTTTAACAGATTACAGCATGAGGTGAATCTCTTCTGTGTGACTGGTTTAAATTAGCAGAGGGGTCTACCTCTTGTCATAACGAATGCCTTCTCTCTCTAAATGAAAACAACTCAGTTGGAGTCATATGACAATGGCAAAGCGCAATGTACAATTCCATTTCTCCAACTGTGATTGTTCTGTGAGGGCAGGGAAGGGATAAAAGCAGAAGATTGGGAAATGTGGTGGACATGGTTGTGGGCTCAGTTAATCACAATAGGAGAGAATTCTTGGTTAAGATAACAAGACACAGCGAATGTGCTGTTGGAGAGAGGTGCATCATCAGATCAGATGCAATGTAGGAACTAGTAGAGTGGAATGGAGTGCTTACAGGGGGTAGGGTGCAAGGGTGTATGAAGAGCTTCCTCAAAGGCAGCAATGAGTCTCAATGAGCTTGCATTGAATATTAGCAAGGGAAAGGAAGATTTTGAGATTGTGTGAATTTGAGAGAAAGGTAGAAATTGGAAGAACAGATGATAATGTTTCCAATTCAGAGAGAGACAGAGTAGGACAGCACACTGATAGAGTTATCAGTACACTGGAAAAAAATTGAGGAAGGGACCTGAGTAGGTCAGGAATGATGAATGTTTCTCACGTTCTAAAGGAAAGGAACACATAGCTAGGACCCCCAAAAGTACACAGAGCAACATCATTTATTTGGAGGATGTGAGATGAGTTTGAGCAACTTTTCTTCCATGTGAAAACCACTTCAGCCAGGTGGAGGAGAAAGGGTGTCAATAAAACTTGCTGGGGTCTCCATTCAAAAAAAAAGAAGACAGCCCTCAGAGCATCCTGATAAGGGATAGAGGTGTACAGATTGGACGTTCCATTGATGGTAATACAATTACAGCCAGGGAACTGGAAACTTTAAAGTGACAGAATGCATAAAAAAGTCAGAGACATTGGTTGGAAAAGACCAGAAAAGTGAAGAAAAAAATTGAGTCAGGGTATGAAAATACGAGCTCAGTGGGCAGTATAAATAATAAGTCCACTAGGACAATTCTGTTTATGGATCTTGAGGAGGGGTTAAAAGTTACCTGTATTGGGTTGGGAATCTATGACATGGGAAGTCGTAGAGGGAGAATTGCAGGAAGCTAAACTTGATATCCAGGAATGGGGTCAAGTCCCCGGGGACTAAAGGTTTGGCTGAGTACTGATGGAGCCAGCAGCATGGAAAATGCTCAGCCTAATTCTACAATCAGGTACTGAGGTGTCAGCATCATATATACATGCAGACTATTTCCACCTGAACAGGTAAAGGCAAATTATGAAACGTGTTGTATACAGTGTATTATGATTTATGTGAATTCTTCTGCAAGCATTCTTAGATACTACATAGATGTACCTATTGAACTGTGGAAGTCTACACATAAACTCTTACAAGCTGCTCCCTTTTTCTAGTTACCACTTCTTGATCTCTAACATCTCTCGTACATCCTCATCCTCAAGAAAAGCTCTCTCAGTGTCTTCAACACTGCAACACTATTTAATTATATCCATGTAACACAGGTGACTGAACACAGTTCCCCAGTATAGTGGCTAAGACCTTTCTCTTTACATAGCGTCGTAGAGATGTACAGCATGGAAACAGACCCTTCGATTCAATTTGTCCATGCTGACCAGATGTCCTAAACTAATCTAGTCCCATTTGCCAGTACTTGGCCCATATCCTCTAAACCCTTCCTATTCATATACCCATCCAGATGCCTTTTAAATGTTGCAATTGTACCAGCCTCCACCACATCCTCTGGCAGCTCATACCATACACGAACTAGGTCCCTTTTATATCTTTCCCCTCTCACCCTAAATGTTTGCCCTCTAGTTCTGGACACCCCCATCCCAGGGAAAAGACCTTGTCTATTTATCCTATCCATGCCCCTCATGATTGTATTAATCACTACAAGGTCACCACTCAGCCTCTGATCCTCCAGGGAAAATAGCCCCAGCTTGTTCAGCCTCTCCCGATAGCCCAAACCCTTCAACCCTGGCAATATCGTTGCATGCAACATCCTTCCTATAGCAGGGAAACCAGAATTGAATGCAGTATTCCAAAAAATGACCTAATCAATGCCCTGTATAGCCTTAACATGACCTCCCAACTCCTACATTCAGTGCACTGACCAATAAAGGCAACGTACTAAACTCTTCTTCATCAACCTGTCTACCTGAGAATAGACTTTCAAAGAACTATGAACCTGCACCCCAAGGTCTCTTTGTTTGGCAACACTCCCCAGGACCCTACTATTAAGTGTATAAGTCCAGTTCTATTTTGCTTTTCGAAATCAGTTGTTATATGTTTGACTTAAAATGAACCTCAAATTTTCATTGGAAATCCACATACAGAATATAAAGAGCTTTCTTTTAGGACTAGAAATATAAAACTTTGCATTTCCAGTAACATTTGTAAAGTAAAAGCTAAAGTCTTAAGCAGAATATTTAAAATGATGCAAGACTGTAGGTCAATATATCTTATAGAATTTAATTTAATTCATTCAGTTTGAAGCAAAAATACACCCCAAGGACATATTTGACTCAAAGAGTCATATAGTGGCTATAGTTTCCATAGCAATGTTCCTGCTTTCCTGGTTACTGGCATTCATTATGAAATGCAGAACCAATATCAAATTAAAGATTCTCTCACAGGAAATATTGAGCAGAATAGTTTACTAGATTACATTGTTAATATTTTAAGACTCTAAAATAATGTGACAACACATGAATGTAACTTGATCTGGTCATCTGAAATTCTTTGCTACTTAGAGAAGTGGACTAAAGCCCCCAATAAAAAGTGCAGGCAAAAATGAGGCATTAAAAATTTGTACTTTACTAACATCACACTGCTCTCTTACAGTATCATACAAAAATGCAAAATTATTTCCACACATATATGCTGATGAATGCAGCTCTATTTCACCACTGTCGCACTTGACACCTCCATTGTCTTTAAGTTGTCAGACTGTTTGTTTAACATCCAGTACTGGTTGAGCAAATATTTCATCCAATTAAATATGGGGAAACAAACTATTTACTTCAATACCCCCCACAAACCATGTTCCCTCACCGTTGAGGCTTTGGCAATTTGTCTGCAGTCCTTTAGAGTCAAGATTGATGTCTACCAGGTGAGATGCATCCCCAGATAACAGTAATGCCCAATTTGTAATCCAAAGATTTTCTTGCAGTGGGGGCACAATGATGAAGGGATGATGAAGGGCTTACGCCTGAAATGTTGATTCTCCTGCTCCTGAGATGTTGCCTGACCTGCTGTGCTTTTCCAGCACCACACTCTCAACTCAGATATGATTGTGACAGTACACTGTGTCAATACTAAAATCACCCATTTCCATATCTGTAACATTGCCCAAATCTGCCCTTGCAAAAGTTCACCTGCAGCTGAAACCCACATCCAGTCCTTTGTTACCTCAATATGTGACTACAGTAATATACTCTTCACTGACCTTCCACATTTTACCTTCATTAAAGTTGAGGCCATCCAAAATTCTGCAGATCGAGTCCTAACTTGTGACAATTCCCGTTCATGCATCAATCTTATGTATGCTGAGCGATAACACCTGAACTGTAATATTTCTACCTTTGTTTCCAAATCATTCCATGACCTTACCCCATCTTATCTCTATATTTTTTTTCTAATATTACAATGTTCTGAGAAATGGCTCAGTGGTTAGCACTGCAGCCTCACAGCACCAGGGACCCAGGTTCAATTCCAGGCTGAGGCGACTGTCTGTGTGGAGCTTGCGCATTCTACCTGTGTCTGCGTGGGTTTCCTCTGGGTGCTCTGGTTTCCTCCCACAGTCCAAACGTGTGCAGGTTAGGCAAATTGTCCATTGTGTTAAGTGCATTAGTCAGAGGGAAATTGATCTGGGTGGGTTACTCTTCGGAGGGTTGGTGTGGACTTGTTGGGCCAAAGGGCCTGTTTCCACACTGTAGGGAATCTCATCTAAAAAAAAAATCTTTGGCTATCTATTTTGAGACTCTTGTACATCAGCTTTAATTATTCCATCATTAGTGACCATTTCATCAACTACATGAGACATAATCTCTGAAATCTTCTTCCTGAACCACTTCGATTTTCTTCCTCATTTACCACTTTGAGATTCTATCCCATTATGTAGCTATTGTTATGTAAAATGTGTGATTATCACTCAACTATGATTTTGAATTTTGAACGAGTGACATGTGGGTTTTTGTGTGTATGTGAGGGTATAATGATTAAGTCAGCATTCCTGATTCTGTTATATTCTTTTTAATAACATGAGTGATTGAACCTCTGAAGTGATAGTGGAATTTGTTTGCACTGGGGGAGGTTTAAGAGCAGACAGTATAAACTTCAATGAGCATTATCTTGCTTTCAGTTCAGAAGGATCATGACATTTTCTTAAGAGACAATCCCCTAACTTTAAGATCTTTTTTGTTCAGTTCACAGAGGTCTTGGTTGAAATTAGATGTACAAAACAGATTTTCTTAGAAAACGGAATTTAGAAAAAGTTTGGAAATCGGCTACATGTATGGATTTCAGTTTGAAAGTTCCAGACCAGCAGTGTTTGATTAAAACCCCAAAAGGGTTATTTTAAGTTAAGAAAATTGACACTCAGTTGTTTGACTAAACACTGGAAGTGATCAGACCCTCAAGGAATTATCATAAATGTATAAGTTGAATCTTTGGTGTGATGAAGCAGAAAACTGTCCATGGAGTCAGTAACATGATGTTGTCAGAATAGTTGGAATTATATTTTTACAGAATTTTTGAAGATCTTTCAAATTGTGCTGTATGTAAATCTAACCCTAACACTCACCTGAGTCTATTATTTATCTGCTTTTCTTTTGTATTATTAACCTCTGTTTACTTGTAAAAATCAAATCTGCAGCATTGTGTGCTTGTGTTTTATTCAAGTATGTCCTTGATAAGTAACTAAATAAAATGTGGTCTATCAAACCAGATTTCAGTCTAGGATCTTACTTCCCTAGTAATACATTAGTAAAGATGAAGCACTATGCTGTTAAAATTTCCAAATTCATATCTTTATAAGACTGAACTGTGAGATTATTACATGGCTAAATTAAAAACATTAAAATAGAATAAAACATGGGTAAAGGAGAATTTCTAGCCCTGACTCTAAAACATGACACTGGAACAGTACAAGTTCAGATTGTTTGTTTGTCTAATTTACAACCTAACCAATTTTTGTTCTGCTGAAATCAATGGAGTATAAAATTAGGCATGCACTCTGAACATTAGAATAAGGTTCTGAAGAAGGGTCACTGGACTCCAAACATTAACTGTAATATCTCTCCACAGAGGTAGTCAGACCCACTGAGATTTTTCAGCACTTTCTCTTTTTGTTTGTGTTAGAATCAAGATTTCCAACAACCTTTAGATATTATGACAAGCGTTTGACTAAAGCATGGACAACAGGGTGTCAATAGCTTGTGTTTAATCTCCATTCTGGCTATGGCAGTTATGGATGCCTGCCTCCCTGTAATGGCTTATTACAGAGGATGACATAACCAATTGTGTCTCACCAACAGAGATGCCAAACCTTGTGGATGATGGTTAATTACCCATCTATATGGCAATTTGATTTATCCCAAAGTTTGCTGAATTATTGCACTGTGGGTCAAATGAAAAACTGCAGGAAAACAACAATGCATAAAGATATATGTATATTATATATATAAGAATAAAGGTGCCTAAAACAGATAACCATTTATATATTTCCAAGTCTCACTTTAATATATCAACTTACAGTATCATTCCCTCCATTGCAAGAGGGCCATAACTAAAGCATTGCATGCAAATGTATGTATACTCACACCTATCTTTAATCCTAGCCCTGAGAAGAATGCATTAATATTGGCCATCATGCACTACACTTCAGTTTTTTTTCTCTTCTCAGGATCAACTGTGGCTTGTTCCTGAAAAATAAAGGGAAAGATTTGTATTTATGTAGTGCCTTCTGCAGGTTTGTGATATCCCAGGGTGTTCTATAGCAAATGAACGCATTTTAATTTCAGTTACTGTTGCAATATAAGATCTGCACCCTTCAGTTTGAGCATAAAAGGCTGCGGCAAATAGAAGTGTGATAATGTCAAAATAACCTCATTGTAATTGGTGACCTAACGATAAGTGTTGGTTAGGACACAAGGGATAACTCTCCTGCTCTCCTTCAAATTAATTCCTAGAAATCTATTACATTAGCTTGAGAGGTAGGGGAGAGGGTGTAATGGTTTAACATCTCAATTAAACGACAGCACCTTTGCGTTCAGCATATCCTCAACAGTCATTAGAGTCACAGCCTACATGACTGTACTTTAGTCCTCAGGAGTAACTTGAACTCTCAATCTTCAGAGAGGTGAGAGGACTACCAACTGAGCCGTGGGAGAGATAGATCTACTCAATGCTATTTTTGATTTGAGTTCTTTTCAAGAGTAAAGATATTTTTGTCTTTGAAGTATGCAAGCTTCAGTATTTCCAGCATTTTCAGTTTTTATTTTAGATTTTTTGCATCTGCAGTTTCAGGACTGTGGTGGAATTTTATGTTTGGCATATTCATTTCCTCAACATAGATCTCAATTACGGGTGATACTTTATTTTGGGATAAAGTTTAATCTGTACGAAGGCCTGGGGAAATGTACCAATGCTTTATGAAGTTTACTTTAGCTCATTCCAAATTTATTCCAAGTACTTTGGGTCGCAGGTATATGGAGAGACACTAGGTTTCTGTCGGGTTTTTTTCTGCCAGTAATTGTAAGATCAGTATCATGTGACAATTGGGAGACCTGAAATAATCTCATGGAAATAGGTCAGTAAGTACCCTCTATTTACAATTATTCTCTTATCTGCTAGAAGTTAATATATTGCTCTTCCTACATGGTGCAAACTCTGGCTTGGACAGAGCTAGAAGCAAGCTGTGAAATTTGACAGCTGAGATGCTCAAGGCCAATATCTTCTGAGGTTTGGAGCTGGTGAAGGACCCAACAAGTTTGTTGGACTTGGATTTGTTCCAGGTGAGTATTGGAAACAAGATGGCCTGTGGACCACTGACAGAGGAGACAGGACTGAAAGTGAGAAACTGAGTTAAATGCCTCCTTCAATATTTCTTTATCATCATCATTTCAAATTCCCTTCCACACTTCACTGTCATTTCTGTATTGCACACACGACAGTTTATATCAGTGCAACTACAAAAGCCAAAGGTTAAGATACTTATCATTTTAATTAAGGTGGCAGACAATTTAGTATCCAGGGTTTAGACAGTCAAATCTTGCAACAACCCACTTGATTGGAATGCATAATATTCAATGACACAGGTCACTCAATCCTGGAAAGAACCCATCATCTCAATGGCTTTTAATCTTTCACTCCCCATGCCAGGCTGAAGTGGGCTCCTCAGTCTCCTCACGATCATGGTGAGTGTAGTTTGAAAGCTTCTGTCATTGAATACCATAACACTTAACCAAACGCTCATTGTATCAGCAGCAGGCTTCTCTCTCCTGGTTCAAGGGATAAGTAACTATGTCAAAATCTTCATTGCCCCATCAGCAGATCCCAGAAAGTAACTGTGAAACAGGGGACTCTTTCTGCCCTTTTCCAAGTAACTACAGATGCTGTTTGCACAATAGGTTTGTAGATAGTTTGGCTTTTGAATGGGTATGAGTTAAAAGCCTATTCTATCACAAGAAAAAATAGGTGTAACTCACACACTATTTGTGACTCAATGTTCCAATCGTGCGGGACTATTTGTGTGGAAAATGGAAACCCTTGGTTGACAGAAAACAGATTGTGATAAGAAACATATTTTACCGCACAATTTGGGAGCAGCATCAGTGAATCAATCTGAGCAGTAAGAGAGAGATCAGCAAAAAGGAAGAACTGCTGAAATGGAAAGTTTCCAAAAACACCTTTGACCATAAATCCATTAGGCAGAGGTCAGCACACAACTTAATTGAGGCCCTGTTAGGAAAAGGAGGCAGTTGATTCCTATTGGATGGTTCCCTGAGCAGATTGTCAAAACCATTTGGAAGAATGGCTTATTACCGGTACTTCCAAACAAGCATCAAGATATAGCTCGTCTACGGTGCAGAGAAGGGCACTTCCCACAAGTTCATTCAAGTACAGACAGACTCTCTGCACTATCATACACTGCTGTTAAGATTGCTGCAGTAATGAAGAGATCATTGCACATTCCTTCTGTGCCTTTATAAAGAAATCCAATGATTTTGTTAAGGTTCATCCTCAACAGTTCCATAACAGAGGACTCTACACTCTACAAGCTGTTACTAGAGACATACACAAGACAAACATTAACAATGCCTGTAAGGCAATGATCTCAGTGGAACTGTTCTTTGGTTGTGCACCAATGCTAGACTTTCAGTGCAAAAGGTTGTCCTCGATCAAGTGTTGCACAGCCCAAGGTCCAGGTCTACTTGCTGAGGGGCATATTCATGCTTGAGGCAACTGCTGCAAAGAGGCAGTGAAGAAGGGCCGTTGTCTAAGGTGTTTTATCCATAGTACACTGAAGAATGTTGTTTATGGAATCACTCAGATTATATGCTTGCAACTGAAATTATATAGTTTATGTCACTTTTACTTAATGTCACAATTTTGTAATTGGATTGAGACATCTAAAAATACGGAGTGCTCAATTGAGAAAGGAGTATTTTGCGTAATGTCTGTGCTGAGGTATTTTGCAACATACTTGAAAATATTCTTATGTATAAACTATATTTTTAAACAACTAACATCCATTAGCAGAGGATTGGGACTAACTTTTATGTACTGATTTGAAGAACCAAAGCAAGTTTTCACCAGTTCTGAGGAAGGGTCACTCGACCCGAAACGTTAACTCTGATTTCTTTCCACAGATACTGCCAGACCTGCTGAGTTTTTACAGCAATTTCAGTTTTTGTTTCAAGTTTTCACTGTTCAATTAGACCCTGACTGAACATTATAAACTAACAAGAAGTAAGCCTCTACACAGTCACTGGAAACTCCCAAATCTCCATATGTTTAGTGAGCCTTAAATAAGGGATTAGTCTTGCAAAATTTCAAAATTCCATCACCAAAGAAGCAGGTATAATAATTATTGTTTGGACTTTGCATGGAGGGCTGTCACAATATATTTTGTGTGAATAAATAATTGTTCTTTTTTAATCATATGAGAAAACATGTCATGAGTCCACTCTCAAAGATTATAGCTTTCAAGGATTTAAACAATTTTCCTTTAAAATGTATCAATTTGTGACCAGTCAAAAAATAAAAAAAGGGGAACCATTGCACCATCTTTCCCCCTGTCTGTAGTAAGGCCAGTTCCACCAGGAATCTGGACTTCGAATGTACTGTGCTGCTCCCAAAGACTTTTTTTGAATGTTTCCACTCCACAGTTGAGTTGCTGGGATTATTTGCATTCATGGGCAGATTATCTGTTTTGCTGATGCAATGTTATGGGCACATGTGTTTCTGCTGGTGTCGGATGATGAATCACACAAACTTGTTATTTTAGCATTAAGGACTTCTGAAAGTCTCGTGTTTTACATATCCATCAACATTCCATGAAGTAGGCGCTACAATGAGCTGTTGGTCTAATTTTTTTTGTTGGCTCAAGGTTTGATCTGATCCACTTAAATATGTACACTCACATTTCATTCTTTGTGTCAACTTAAGCATTCTGACAATTTCCAAGAATGTATTCTGATACATGCTTCTCAAGATCAGATCAGTCAGTTGCTGTCTACAATTCACTTTGTGTGGATAGATCTCAAACAGTTGGGCATCCTCTTGGTACCACAGCCCATCTTGTCTGCTTGATTTCTTACTCCAACACAGAGTGTGGAGAAACCTAGCCAGCCTGGCAGTATCTGAGGAGTCAGAAACAGGGTTAACATTTCGAGTCCAGAATGACTCATCTCCAGCATTCTGTGTATTTGTTTGAAATTTGCAACATTTGCAGCATTTTGCATTTAGTTTGATCCCATGTGATGACTGATAAGAATAAACCCCAAACATATATGTTGCTGAGCTGAAAAATTATGGTCAACTCTGAACTTGATTATAGCTTTAAACATGAATTTAGTAGCTGAAAAACAGGGTCCATACATAAGTCTTCTAATGTTCTCATGGGCCCTGAAAACAGTGTTGCCCCATATACTGTATTGGGTCAAATTATGTACTTTGATCTACGGAATTTATCACTTACTTATCTATTAGAATTACCCTTTAAACAATGGAATTTAAATCATATTACGTGTGGTACGTCAGCCACAGCCACTGTTTCAGAGAGAAACTCTGAAATAAAATGATAATGTGTTAGCTCAGTTTCAAACACAAGCCACTGGCAGACACACTACACTTACTTTTGATCTCCTGCATACCACTGGATCCTCCTGCATGTTATTAAATTTGAAAACCAAAAAAGCATGTTGCAGTTGTAAAATCATGTAAATCTTTGACATACTTAAATGAATGTGTTTTAGCAAATTTCTATTTGAGAATAAAGATTTTTAACAATTGTTACACATGCAAGGTTTTATAAGGTGTTAATATTGTAAATTATCCTAGTAATTCTGGTGAAGTGAGGTAAGTAACATTCAACTGGTTCTGTGTGACAATAAGCCGAAGTGAACTGGTTGCTACAGGGACATGAGTCCACATCAAAACTTACTCAATGTCACTTGCCAGATTTAACATCTGAACATAAAGAAAGATGCAATTATTTTGCTGTCTTAGGCTTACTGCCTCAGAGGATATGTTCAGAGAGACAGAGAAAAGGAGTGTCAGAGAAAGAGAGAGTATGTAACTGTATGTTGTATTCAGTGAAATGTGTTCCTACAAAAACTACAATTCTGTGGAGAATGCAGTCTAATGTTTATGCATGGTATGGAGCTTTCAATTATGTTAAGAGGCTAAAGGGGTGATAACTTTTCTGTTGCTTTGTCTATTTCTTTCCAACTAACCAATATTTTGTCAATATTGATTTTCGTTTGTTATTGTAAAATTCTGAAACTATCTTCTCAGGTTATCCTTTGACTTGGCCACTGAGAATTTGTGATTTCTTTTTTTAAAAAAGTAATTGATCTAAAAGGCTATCATAACACAATTGATATGATGTATTTATGATTACCCCTTTAAGGTCCAGTGGAGCTTGTTGAGGATGAGTTCTCTTGATCATAGATAATGACCTGCTGAGCTGGAACTCATCACCTGAGCCCTTTCTCAAGCAGACCCAGTGGCACAGTGGTAGTGTCCTTACCTGTCAACCAGAAGACCCAAGTTCAAGTCTCACCTGCTCCAGAGGGCAAAAAGGTTGTTTTTTAAAAAATCTATAAAGCAGACCCAGGTCTCTATTTGGTTGATCTAGAGGCAAGGTTCTCACATGGCGTTTATGTTAAACTGATACATGAGAGGTCCCAGGTTCAAATCTGGAATGAGCTGTGATTGTTTGCCATTAAATTAACTGGAACTGGAGGTGGAAGTATGGAAAAATCCAGAAGTTTTTATCGGAAATCTGTTTCGAGGTGTCGGCATCATAATTCATGTTCAGACCTCTCCCTGACCCATGTGTGTTTCTGAGTCAGCAGCAGAAAAAAACATAAAGCAAACCCAGGGATGGGTCAGCAAAATTGTCTGTCCCAAGCTGGCACTAGAAAGAACAAAGAACAAAACAACGCAGGGACAGGCCCATTAACCCTCCAATCCTTATTTAGACCTGCTATTACTTCCTATATACAATTCAACTTCTATTCACCTCCCATTCATATGTCTATCAAGAAAAACACTGCTAACATGCCTGCTTCCATCACCTCCATTGGCAGTCTGTTTAGGCATATACAACCCTCTGTGTGAAAACTTTTCCCCACATTCCTCCCCTAAACTTTCCCCTCTCACCTTGAACCTGTGCTATCTTGTATTTGACCTTTCCACACTGGGGAAAAAAAAACCTTTGACTATCCACCCTATCTGTGCCTCTCATAATTTTGTAGACCTCTATCAGGTCACCCCTCAGCTTCTTCCCTTCCAGTGAAAAAAAAAATCCAAGTTTATCCAACCGCTCCTCATAAGTAAAACCAACCAGAACAGGCAATAACCTGGTAAACCTTCTCTGTAACTTCTCCAAAGCATCCACATCATTCTGATAGTGTGGCCACCAGAACGGTATGCAATATTTCAAACGTGGCCTAACTAAAATTTTATACAACTGTAACAAAATTTGCAAATTTTTATATTTGATGCACCAGCCAATGAAGGCAAGCATGCTGTATGCCTTCTTGACTACCTTATCCATCTGTGTTGCCACTTTCAGGGATCTGTGGATCTGTATGCCCACATACCTCTGTCTGTCAATGTTTCTAAGAATTCTGCCATTTTTTATATAATTTGCAAATGAATTTGATCTTCCAAAATACATCACTTCACATTTGTCTGGATTAGTCTCCATCTGCTATTTCTCTGGCCAAACCTGCAATTATTCAATAGCCTGCTATATCCTTTGATAATCTCCCTCACTAACTGCAACTCTGCCAGTTTTAGTGTCATACACAAACTTACTGATCAGACCACCTGTGTTTTCACCAGATCATTTATATGTAAATATGTATATATTACAAACAACAAAGGTTCTAGCACTGATCCCTCCAGAACACAGTTAATTACTGATCTCCATTCCAAAAATAGCTACTCTCTATCTTCAATGATCAAGCCCGTTCTGTATCTATCTAACCAAAGTACCCCCAATCCCATGAGACTCCACCTTTTGTACCAACCTATCATGAGGTGCCTTATCAAATGCCTTACTAAAGTCCATATAGACAACATCGACTGCCCTTCCTTCTTTCATCAATCATTCTTGTTACCTCCTCAAAAAATTCGATTAGGTAGGTGAAACATTACCTTCCACACAAACCCATGCCGCTATCACTAACAAGTCCTTTTGCTTCTAAATATGAATAAACCTTGTCCCTCAGTATCTTCTGCACCAGCTTCCCCACCACTCACCTGGGTTAATGTTGTTTCCCTTCTTAAACAGAGGAACATCATTGGCCATTCTCCAGTCCTCTGGAACCTCAACTGACCCCAAAGATATCTATTAAGGCCCCAACTATTTTGTCCCTTGCCTCCTACAGTATCCTGGGATAGATCCCATCTGGCCCTGGGGATTTGGCTACCTTAATGTATTTCAAAGAGACCCAACTGCCTGAGAGTATTCACACATCTTTCCCTCTCTCGCGTCGTCTTTTTCATCAATACTTACGTCAGGTACTCATTAAGGCTTTCATCCATTTCCTCTGGCTCCACACATAACCTCCTTCCTTTTCCTTGAATAGGACTATTCTTTCCCTAGTTACCCTCTTGCACCTAATATGTGTATGAAATGCCTTGAGATTCTCCTTAACGCTGCTGGCCAAGGACATTTCATGGTCCCTTTTAGCCCTCCTCACTCCCCATTTGAGCTCCTTCCAACTTACTCTATATTCTTCAAAGACTTTGTTTTTAGTTGCCTAGACACTAAGTATGCTTCCTTTAGCCTATGTGCATCATGAGTAGTGACTCAATTTTGATGTTCAACAATAAGCAATGTTCCTTTCCAGTTAAGCTTCTTGAGTTATTACAGTTTAAAAGAAATAATATTTGTTCACATTAAACAGCATATCATTTGATTGATTATGAACATGAGAAATCCACCTGTTACTATATGTTATTTAGGTTTATTGCAAATCTGACATTAGAAAACTTGCCTGAAGTAGCAATTACTTACAACATGTCTGGCAGATTCACTGTTGTATTTAATGGGCTTTAAAGAGATTGTTTTTGACAGTTACAGGAATGTACTCTCTGATTGTAAACACTTGATTTCAAATAAAGATTTACTACTTGCAGCATCAACGTTAGAATAAAACGTAACTAACTGTCAAACAGAAAATTTGTGATTGATACCTTACTTTTCCATTGGCACTATCGATTGAATCACTGAATTCATTCCTAATTTTAGAGATTAAAAGAAAAATGTTATTCATTGATTTACACTGTTCCACCTAGCCATTAAAATTAAAGAATGGAAAACCCTTGCCTTTTGGCATCTGCGTTCAGAGGGTCATCATAAACTTTGACTAAAATTATTTTTTATTTTTCTCATCCTTACAGTATTCTCAGTAGAAACACCTCTCTCAAAGTGCCCGAAACAATTGTTAGCTCCAATGTCATTGCCATTGAGCAAAGCAATTTCCTGTGCTTTAATATTGACTATACCATTTTAGCCAACCTAGGAAGTCACACTAATATCAATGGAAAACTTAGCCCAATTCAAATCTGATTATTCAATAATCAGGCTTTTGTTTACAAAAATGCAGCTTGTAGATTATTTTGTTTTCCACTATAGTATCAGTGACAATATTTTACGATGTGTACTTTAGCTTCTTGACAGTTCACAATACCATATCCTACCAAAAGTTGTATAAAACTATAACCAGATCTCTGCTGTCAAGCTTTGATTCAGTAATAAGCTTGCCTTTTAGCTACTCTGAACCGAATCAAAATGTTCAGTCTGAATTTTCGCTCAGTGTCAGTATCAGGAATTCGACGGACGGTTACCTTTATGAGCCTTGGTGGCTTTTCTCACACAATTTTGCACTGCTTTCAGTATGTAAGAATCACATCTCAATGGATTTTCTCTCATGTCATCAGCAGTGGCAAAAGTACTTGTTGAATCCATGAAGCAGGACCTTATAGCAATGCAAGGACCAATATTTAACCCTGGCTGTGCACCATTTTTAAGATAGCAAAGGCATCTGGATGGGTATATGAATAAGAAGGGTTTAGAGGGATATGGGCCAATTGTTGGTAAATGGGACTAGATTAGGTTAGGATTAGGTTGAACAGCTGTATGACTGCCAGCAATTGCGTTTGTCTGTTGCTCTACAATTCCAATTGGGTCTGGCTGAGAGAGGCAAGTTGGAAACCTGCAGGGCCTATATGGACTTGCAAGTTCTAGTGTACAAGGAAGTGGACAGGAAGATCATTTTATTTTTCCAGGGCTACCAGCAGAAGCCATGGCACAAGGCAGAGCCAGCTTGGACTGAAGAAGCTATCTGGGTTAATGCAGTGTCCAGAAGAGCATGCAGTAATGCCACAAGAAGGTTAATGACCTTCTGTGTTTCACAGGGTAAATGCCACTATCTTATCACTGGTACCTCACATGCACTTTAACTCTGCCATTGCACATACCTCCTAACAAGGCTTGTGATCTATTGCTCATACTATTATGTACAGCATCTTCCCTCAATGATTCTCACTGATCTGAGCCTCTCCCAAAACCTTCCTGCAATCAACACTTTCTGCTTACTCACTGGCAGACCTCACCATCGACCCTAAGGACAGACTAGGCCCCTAACAGATTTCTGTGTAGCTCCCTAAATGACATAACGGTAATTGCTGGACTGAGATTGGACAATGTTCTAAATAAATGTGGTGACACTTCCTGAATAGTCCCACATGACTGGACTGCGGTTACTCCCCTCTCAGCCACAGCCATCAGTTGAAGCACATGCAGTGTATTTGCTGCATAAACAGTTGGCATGTGATGCAGACATGACATTGACATGACCGAGTGCTGAACATTAACATGTTTATGACATAGGCATGACATTGACATGACCGAGTGTTGAACATTAACATGTTCATAATCTTGAACTGCTCCATAATCCAAAACAAGCTGCCTGGCTTACTGTCTTTGAGAAAATACAAAGCAAGGCAGAGATGCTATCAAAATCCAAATAAGTGCAAAGTGAGTGAGCACCACGAAAGTATTTTAAGAGCCCTGACCTTCAACATGTTCCAATGTATGAAATGGGTACCTATGGGTACATGCAAAGTGGCAATGCAGCAGCATTGCAATGCAAGGTGTTGGTGAGCTCAAATGTGCAGTATCCAAGCACTGAATGCATTATAAGTTGGCCCTAAATATGACACGGTGAAGTGGTGAGACCTTGCTAATGTCGACTTCCATGGATGGAGTAGGCAGGTGACCGCTGCCCATGGAACGTGCCCTGAGGTGTTGGGGAATGCTTTTGAACAAAGACTCCCAGAAAAGATACTGGCAACCTGCAATCACCAGGTTATAGCTTTAAGTTTCAAATCAGGAATTAGCACCATTGAATTTCTTACCATTACTGGGGAGATTGACAATCTGTGTATAAATAAAGTGAGATTAGCAAATAATGAGATGCCAATACATGCACATTGGGCCTTCATTGCTTACCAGAGAAATTCTCATCTAGCCATAGAAATCTTAAAGGGAAAATCAGAAATCTCTTTTCAAGATTGAGTATCTCATTTTTGCCACCTTGCCGTATTCTTTCAAATTCCTTGCCATTGTTAATGCCATTCAGGTGCTGGAAAAAAAAACTCATAAATTGCATTGAATTCATGTAATAACGTATACATCATTTTCTATGTTCATTACTTTAAAAAATCTTAACAGAAATGAAGGGCATGTTTGAAAGAAAGTATCATTTCTAATATTAGGATGAACCAAAGTCCTAATGAGTACTCTGGAGAAAAGAATAGTTATTCAATGAGAGAAAGTGATTATTTATTTAAGGGAAAGAATGATTACTCATCAAGAGGAGGATAATTGCTAATTTAAGAAAGAAAGATAATTCACTGAGGGAAGATGATTACTCATTGAAGGAAGAATGTTAATTCATCGATAGAAAAAAGATCAGATCCAACACGTAAGTCAGTAATGTGTTTGACTTACGGACATAAATAAAAAGTTTCACAGTTGGATTTGAGACATTAATATTATTCCTGTCTTAAACTATTATTTTGGATTTCACTGGCAGATTAATTGTACATTAGAATTGATGAAGAGGTACAATTAAACTACTGAATTACAGTAGACTATGTTTCTTTGTCAGGAAAGGAGAAGTCAATATTCTCCCACGTTGGCATATTTTTGATGGGGATGTAGGTTTGCTCGCTGAGCTGGAAGGTTCATTTCCAGACGTTTTGTCACCCTACTAAGTAACATCTTTAGTGGGCCTCAGGCAAAGCATTGCTGATAAGTCCTGCTTTCTATTTATATGTTTGGGCTTCTTTGGGTTGGTGATGTCATTGCCTGTGGTGATGTCACTTCCTGTTCTTTTTCTCAGGGGTGGTAGATGTGTTTGTGTTTGTTGATGATGTTCCAGTTGAAATGCCATGCTTCTAGGAATTCTCTTGCGTGTCTTTGTTTGGCTTGTCCTAGAATGGATGCATTGTCCCAGTCGAAGTGCTGTCCTTCCTCATCCATATGTAAGGATACTAGTGAGAGAAGGTCATGTCTTTTTGTGGATTGTTGGTGTTCATGTATCCTGGTGGCTAGTTTTCTGCCTGTTTGTCCAATGTAGTGTTTGTTGCAGTCCTTGCACAGTATTTTGTAAGTGACATTAGTAAATGACTAAATACACAAGAAAGGAAAGCACTGGGAGACTAAAAAAAGATAAAAACATTGTTATCCTACCTGCAGACAAAGGACGCTTGACAGTCATTCTAAATCGAAGAGACTACATTGAAAAAGGGAACGCAATATTTACTGATGCCAATACTTACCAACAAGTGGCGTTAGACCAGACCTCTCAAATAGAGAACCGAATCACACTCCTATTCAAAAATCCTCAGAAATCTGGAGAAATAAATAAGACCGACTTCCAAAAAATGAAACCAGACGGATCCAACATGCTACACTTCTATAGATTACCTAAAATTCACAAACCCGGAGCCCCCCTCAGACCCATAGTCTCGCTACCTGGAACACCAACTTACAGGTTGGCCAAGGAGATACACCAAACACTAAAACACTGAGTAGAAGACTCACATCACTCCATCCACTTCACCCAAAAATTTCTGAAGACCATCAAAGACACCAAAATAGAAGAGGATAAAATAATGGTCTCCTTTGATGTAACAGCCCTGTTTACATCAAGCAACATTAACCTGGCCAAGGAAACACTGACTACACTAGTAGAAGCCCCAAACACATAACAGCAAACACCACTAACTTCATCAACAAGGAAATATCATCAAACTAGTGGACCCATGCCTTACCACACACTTCACCTTCAACAAAAAAAACCTACAGACAAACCAACACAACACCAATGGCATCTCCGATATCAGGGTTCTTAGCAGAGGCAGTAATGCAGAGACTTGAACAAACAGCTCTGCCAACCATCCGACCCAAACTTTGGGTCCACTACATGGATGTCACCTTTGTCATCACTAAACAAAACAAATTAGAGGAAATCTTCAAGACCATCAATAATACCCTCACTGGCATTAAATACACGAAAGAGGAGGAAAACAACAACAAACTGCCTTTCCGAGTTGTCACAGTAGAGCGAACAGCCAATAGGGAACTTCAAACCAGCGTCTACAGGAAAACAACATATATGGACCAAATATTGAACTGCAGAAGCAATCACCCCAACATCCACAAATGCAGCTGCATCAGAACATTATTTCAATGAGCCAACATACACTGTAGCACAGAGGAACTATGCAGAGCAAAGGAAAATCACCTATTCAAAAAGAACGGGTACCCAATGAACACAGTCCACTGATTTCTCAGCAACAAACCCGAACAAGCAGACAAAATATGTCCAGAAATGCTAGCCACTCTCCCCTACATCAAAGACATCTCGGAAATGACTGCCAGACTACTCAGACCCCTTGGCATCATGGTAGCCCACAAACCCACCAACGCACTAAAACAGCAGCTAATGAACTTGAAAGACTCTATACAGACAACAAGCAAAACTAATGTCATTTACAAAATACCGTGCAAGGACTGTAACAAACACTACATGGGACAAACAGGCAGAAAACTAGCTACCAGGATACATGAACACTAATTAGCCACAAAATGACATGACCCTCTCTCACTAGTATCCTTACATTTGGATGAGGAAGGACAGCACTTCGATTGGGACAACACATCCATCCTAGGGCAAGCCAAACAAAGACACGCATGAGAATTCCTAAAAGCATGGCATTCCAACCGGAACTCTAATAACAAAAACATCGAATTAGACCCCACCTACCACCTCCTGAGAAAAAGAACGGGAAGTGACTTCACCAAAGGCAATGACATCACCACAGGAAAGAACAGGAAGTGACTTCACCACAGGAAATAATATCACCACAGGAAATGACATCACCAACCCAAAGAAACCCAAACATATAAATAGAAAGCAGGACTTATCTGCAGTGCTTCACCTGAGGCCCACTGAAGATGTTACTTAGTATGGTGATGAAATGTCTGGAAATGAACCTTCCAGCTCAGCGAGCAAACCTACATCCCGAACCTCAACCTGAGCTACAAATCTTCTCAAAACTCACTAATATGTTTGATGTATACTTTCACAAAAATACGTTTAATATTGCACATTTAATGAAATATTAGTTCACCTAGCCAGGATTACCTTTATACAACTGCTTATTCAGATCAGATTACTGGCAATCTATAAAACTGGAACCACAGGAATCATCTTAAGTTGATTCACAGATGAGGAAAGATATGACATTGAGTTGAACGTTGGTTTTATTTCATCCTCGCTATTGTTCACTACTAATTTCAGTCAAGAGATGAGATATTAATTTGATATTGTACTAGGTGCCATCAGGTTCTGTCAAAGAAATTAGTATATTAAGGGTGCTTGAACTCAGCCCTCCTGGCCTAGAGGTAGGGACACTACCATTGCACCTCAAGGGCCATTTTGCTATTGAGATAAGACAATATTATTTCACAGTAACTTACCAAATGCTAATTCCTTAGGTGTGCATAGGTTAGCATAAGGATCTCCAAACCAAGCTAAAGAGAACTGCACAGATGTAGACATTTCTAGATATTACAAAATATTTCTAAGGTATAACAAGGATGCAATGCATTAACATTTTTGCTTTCAATTTAGCAATTTTGGGACAATCTCTTGCACTGCTTCTTTTGGGCATAAAGTAAACCAGAATGATGGTGTTAATATTCTGGTTGTTTTCTGGTAATGCACATTTTTCCTGCTTCCACAATGTGTGTAGGAATTCTGATTAACTCAATCTAAAAAAGATGCTACTGTTATGACACGAGGTAAACCCTCCTGCTTAATTTAAACCAGCAATTTAGAAAGGATTTATCCCGTGAAGTAATCTGTAAAAATTCAAATGACCATGAACTATTTAAAGTAAAAATTAATAACTTTATTTCTTAAAGTATAACAGAGAATAATTAACTAACAACTATTCACAAGTCCTTACTCTAACCTATCTTTTACCTTCCCTTCTATAATACTAGCCCGATAAAAATCCCAATTAAGATTTACAAAACAAAACTTTTTATCTCATACCCAAATAGCTTGCGATTCTTCTATTTGGATCTTCCTGTGTCTTCTTTTCTGCTTCTTGGGGATTTCTGCTTCACGAGCTACTGATCGAAAAGGTCCTTTCGAGAAAGCTATTTTTCAGGCAGTCTGATTACATGCAGGCCTTTGCAGTTCTCCTCCTAATAGTTCAATTTTCCCCAGTCTTATACCTCCAACGCATCAGATTGTGTCATTGGCTTTTAAGTTTGTCAATATATTGAATTCAAACATGATTGGAATTTGGTATTTTTCAGGGTATAATTTAAACTGATTGAACTAATTCAAACCTGCTTTTTGTTATTTCCAGGCAACCACCTACTCCAGGTGCTGGAGCATATGTCACATTATGTCTTATTGAGAACACTTGGTGCTGTCACTGCTAGCTTTTAACTCTCTTAAAAGGTATAGTACACCCACACCTTCATTACACTACCAACTTCCTGTTGATCAGCAAAGGAACAATCACTGGTAATTATTCAGTCAGATTCAACTGCATTGAAATTATAGTCAAGAGTGTGATGCTGGAAAAGCACAACAGGTCAGCCAGCATCTGAGGAGCAGGAAAATTGACATTTCCGACAAAAGCCCTTGTGCTCATCAATGTGAATACTTCATTACTGTTTAATTATTAAAATGCATTTTGTACTTTTCTTATTCAGAAATTAATCATCATTAAAATAAAGAGAAAGTCCATAATCAACTGTTAATGTTCATCGTACAGAACTCAATTGTTTTTTCCAAAGAGAAGACAAAGCTACCAACTACAAGACCTCTCGGGAGCCAGTACCTTGACAGTTAAAGATGAAATCAATTGTGTGTCCTTCATTAACAGAGATAACCAATGCAGATGTATTAACTTTGATAAAAACAAAATTCATGTTCTGGCTAGTTAAATAGAAATTAAAAAAAACAATTTTCTGGGCATAGATATCTTCCACTTCAGATTACTAATTAGGCAATACATTACATTTGTAATAAATAAATAAAAAGAGGTTCTGTCAGGAACCAAATGTGTTATAGTCCCTACTGTTTTTAATCTCTTGAGATTTACAGTGGATGACTCAGTTTAGACTCAACCCATAGATAACCATAGATGACTTTCTTGGATCAGGTCTCATTCATCATGTAAGTCAGCCTCTCTGTGTTATCGCTTCCACAGAGGGAGTTCTCAGCTGGCAAAGAGTTTCAACATATGTAACTCCCAACTCCCTACTCAAGAATTCAATGCCATAAGACAGGTTTGATCCCATGCTTAGAGTTCAGAAGAGAAGGACAGAAAACAAAGTTGCATTCTTCGAATGAATGAATGTCACTGTCCCTCAGCAGCAGGATCACTCTTACTCTTGTGTTCACATTTGGTACTATTGTCTTTTCAGAATCAAGAAGTGTGGTGCTGGAAAGATACAGCCAATCAGGCAGCATCCGAGGAGCTTGAGAGTCGACATTTCTAGCATAACTTGATGAAGAACTTACGCTCGAAATGTTAACTCTCCTGCTCCTCAGATGCTGCCTGACCGGCTGTGCTTTTCCAGCACCACACTGTTTGACTCTGATCTCCAGCATCTGAATCTTCACTTTCTCCTACTATCTTCCTTTGCCTTTTTAATCTTCAGCTGTGGTGAGAAGATGTGTATCTCTACCAGTTCCTCTAGATTGCATACTTATGATTAACTTTATTGTCTGCAAAGTTAAATAATATCCTTTATTTTTCTTTCAAAATCTTAGTCAAACTTTCTTGAAACCTAAACTTTTCTAGAATAAAACACCATGAGTCTTGATACCTTCAGACATTTTTGACACTGTGCTCATTTGAGGTGAGTCACAAACTCACCCTACATGCCTATGTTTGACTCAAACTTGAAAGTTCAAGCTGATATTCTATCTTCATCTTTTAGAGTATCAAGATCAGTACTTCCATAACAATACAGATCACACAATTCAGTTCAACCTGGAATTTTCTGGTTCAACATGGCCTGTTCAGTTAAAGGATTGTAGAAATGTATTTCAGCAAAATTGGATAATGTTTATGGCAAATAGAACACAAAAACAATTTTTAATACAGAAGTCAAACTGTTTCTTTATATCATTTTCCATCATGCAATAAGTCCTATCATGTCTGACTAATTTAATTGAGTTTTTTGACAAGGTGACTCAGGCAGTGGATGGCAGTAGCACTGAAGGTGTTGTACGTTTGGATTTTCAGAAAGCATTTGATACAGAGCCACATGGCAGGTTGCTCACAAATTAGAATCTTTTGGTATTCGTGTGAACTAGACAGCATGAATTAGAAGTTGGCTAAAAGATTGGAAACAGAGGATAGGCACAGATGAGAATTTCACAGATTACAGACGAGTTGAAAGTGATGTTCCCCAGGGTTTGGTGTTGGGATCCTTGCTTTTACTGATTCATAGAAATGATTTGAGGATGAGTGTTGAGGGCAAAATTTCTACATTTGCTAATCGTACTAAACTGGGGAGAATAGGGATATATGAAGATGATTCTGAGCGACTTCAGAGGGACAGTTGGCCAAATGGGGAAACAGCTAGTACATGAATTTCATTGCAGAGAAATGTGATTTAATGTATTTTGGCAGAACAAACATGGAGAGGCAGTCCAGGCTCAATGGTACAGCATTGAGGGGAGCACAGAAGCAGAAACATCTTGGGCTTCTTGTGTATGTTTCTCTGAAGGTGGCCAGGCTAGTTGAATCAATTTTAAGAAGGCGTAAGGGATCCTTGGGTTTATAAATAGAGGCAAAGAGTATAACATCAAGGAAGTGATGCTATACCTTTACAAATAATTGTTTAGACCGCATTTAGAGTATTGTCTTCAGTTCTAGGCACCTTATTTCAGCAAGGATGTTAAAACCCTGGAGAGAGTGCAAATTAAATTCATTAGAAGGATGCCAAGAATGAAGGATTTTAGATACTAAGAAAGAGTAGAGAGTTTGGGCTTATTCTATTTGGAGCAAAGAACATTGAGAGTTGACCTTGACAAGGTAAAGAAGGATATTTATATGTACTTAAATGTAGAGGGCTACAGAAATAGGGTAGAGGATGGGTCTAGCTGGGTGGCTCTTTCAGAAACCAGCACAGACATGATGCCTCAAATGTCCTTCTCTGTACTGTAAATTTCTATGATTTCTGTGTTGTAACCTTTCTTGTTGAAATACTTGGGACCAAGACATTTCTGGAATTTGATTTTTTTTTCTCTGGAATATAGAATCAGATTGGAATGGCTAACTACAAGAGTGTGAACCAGAAAACAGCACCGATGGAAATATTTATCTCAAGCATAAAACACTATGAAACTTTGTTAAAAAAAGTTTCATTTGCCAAAAATGACATGTTCCATTATTCCATTCCCAGCATACTGTACTAAAAGGAGGCTTGGATCTGCTCAAAATATTTTGGACAACTTTTATTTCTGGCCAACAAATTTCTAGACTAGAGGGGTAAAAATGTACCATGACTAAAATTATAAATAGTTGTATCATTCAAAAATCTGTACAGGTTTTTAATCATGCTACACTGTACTCTGGTATCATTGTCTCCTAACTAGAAGAGGTAGAAGTTATAAACTTGTGAATTTACATGATCACACTTTCATTAGCAAAGTAAGCAATTGGACCTCCCAGAATCACAGGTCTTGAAATTCAACCGAGGGTGCACCAATCCCCCTCTTGGGAATTTAGGGTAATTTTCCTTCATATATATTTTCTTGTAGTTGAGTGTCACTGGCAAGGCTGATATTTATTAGTCAGCACCCAGTTAACTTTGTTTAAAACAACTAAATCACTTACCAAGCATACATCAAACAGTAATCGCTGTCGGACTGTCTCGGCTGGATTGGCCAATGCAATATGTTTCTCTCAAATCCGCTGTCGAACTGCTTGGGGATTTTACACATTTTTGAATACTTCTTGATCACTACTGATGATGATGTATTTGTTTCTGATCTTTTTCCAAATGGACTTTTTCTTCATGACTCATTAATCATCAGATTTTGCTCTTCAAAAGAGTGATACAGATTCAATGGGTTGAAAGACCTTATCTGGTATACACTATACTATAATGTTAAAATTTGTGAAAGTCTATAAATGGTCATTTTTGACAGGGTTCTGCTGGAGTTACTATAGGAATTGTTGGAAAGTCCTGGGTATGTCAGAGCTACATAACCTTCCAGCAAGAAGTCACTAGGTACGTTGTATCCATTGAAGGATAGTAAGCTATAATTCCACACCCTTTGAAACTTTGCCATTTCAAATAAAAAGCCCTTTTCTTTTCAAATTACTACAGATTCTTGTTTTGTTTCTGATTGGACATTCCAGCCTGGAACTTCCATTTGCTTGTGCAAGATGTTTGAGGTCATTCACCCAAAGATTTGACAGTTACTTAACTGTGCCTTACTTTATTGAAATCTCTATTGAATCTCCTCATAACCATCATTGCTTTATTGAAAACAGTTGCAGTTTCTGTCATCTCCTTAAACACTTCTGCCAACTCCAACTAAACACCACCACCAAGAACATCTTACCCTCCCCACCCCTCTCTGCCTTCCATGAGGACCGTTCCCTTCGCCAATCATTGGCTTGCGCCACTCTCTCCACTAACCCACCCGAACCCCAAGGTACCTTATCCTGCAACCGGAAAAGATGCAAATCCTGCCGGTACATCACTCCCATCATCTCTATTCAGAATCCCAAACAGTCCTTCCAGGTGAGACAGAGGTTCACCTGCCTCTCCTCCAACCTCATTTACTGCATCAGGTGCTCCCGATGTGGTCTTCTCTACACTGGGGAGACCAAACGTAAACTTAGGGACCGGTTCACCGAGCATCTCAGATGGGCCCGCAGGGACCAACTGGACCTCCCAGTCTCCACCCATTGTAATTCCCTTTCCCACTCTCTTTCCAACATGACGATCCTTGGCCTCTTCTATTGCCACAATGAATCCAATCGCAAATTGGAGGACCAACACCTCATCCTCCTCCTGGGCAACCTACAGCCCAGAGGACTCAACATTGAGCTCTCCACTTTCAAATAACCTCCATTTCCATCCCCGACTCCCTTCCCAGTCCCTCCCCCTCTCTTCCACTCCTCCCAACCACCAACCAGATTCATTCCTCCCATTGATCAACCAGGTTGTACCCTTTATCTGTCTTCACCTATCCCCAATTCATCACCCTGGCCCCATCATCCTTTTACCTGCAGCTACCCTTACACCCAACCCCCGGTCCTGAAGAAGGGTTACACCTGAAGCATCAACTTGTCCACCTCCTGATGCTGCCTGGCTTGCTGTGTTCTTCCAGCTTCATGCCTGTCTACTTTGGATTCCAGCATCTGCAGTTTATTTTGTTTCTAACATAATTTTGTCTGGCATAATTTTCTCAAGTCTGCTCTTCACCCGTGTGGTTGGCCTCATCTTCTGCCTAGGAACCCTCCAACCACACGGGATGAATGTAGATTTCTCCAGCTCCCTCCTTTCCTCTCCCCCGCCACCTTATCTCAGTCCCAACCCTCGGATTCAGCACCTCCCTCTTGACCTGCAATCTGAGTTTTTCCAGCACCATACTTTTCAACTCTGGTCTCCAGCGTCTGCAGTCCTCACTTTCTTCCTGTTCTGTGAATTTGGCTGGTAGCTGATGGAGTGTAAGATGCAGGAGGTAACAGCAGATCCACATAAGGGCAAGGATCTACTGAACTGCTTTTGAAAGGGCACCAAGGATCAGATGATCTTGGCACCGTTCCCAGCATCCACCCCAATCCCATCACTAGGCTTGACCTCGGTCTAACTTAGTGTCTGGCATTAACCACCCAGCAAGTATCATGCCCCTTACAGCAAACCAGTGCCACACATTTGATGCTGCTCCCAGTATCCAGAGCACAGGCTGAATGAAGGTAGGGATGTTCTCACAGCTCACTGCTGCTCCAATCAGAGGCCAAATTTCTCCCAAATTTGTAACTGACAGACACAAGCCTTGCAGGATCTCATGCGACTTGGCCTCTGAGTAACTAGACATGTATATTTTCTTATTGAAGAATTTAATTGACACTTATTACAGCTAGTTATTGTTTACAAATGTCACAGTCATAGGTACATACGAACCTAGGCGCACATTAAACTATTAGCATGCTGGGTTAAATCTCAGAATTTCCTCCTTTACACTATTGTGGGTCTAGGTACACCGGATAGACTTCAGCAGTTTAAAGAACACAGCTCACACCACCCTCCCAGTGGCAAGTAGGAATGAAAAATAAAAAATCCTGGCCTGGTGCCGTCATCTCATGAATGTATCAAAAAAAATACTTCCAGTGTCATACCATGCTTGAATTGATCCCAGGCAGGATAGAGTATGAAATCTTAATATCCTCAGGTCACATACATTGATGATACCATGAACATGGCATTCTGACCATGAGAACCCAACTCCATCTTCATATGCATTTATCAGTATTCAAACACAGGGCGAAGGCTGCACAGGACTCTTCAGCAGACCGGATTCTGGATACAGGCTGCTTGTTCTAAAAGATGCTAGGGAAATAAAACTTTACATCAGAAACTATACTCTAGAATGATCACTAATAACATGAAGCCCAGGACTTTTCTTCTAAGGCACTTTACAGTCTTGAAGTCTCAATATTGAATGCCATCATTTCAAAAGCTGACCGCATTATGTCTGGTTTCTTACGTTCTACCTCATTCCACCACTCCTACTGCAACCTTGCTTACTTTGTACCTTTTTAATTTTGTTCTGGGTAGAGAGGACCCATTCTTTCCCTTTATAACCTTAAATTATACCCATTTTACAACTACTTTCTCTTTCTCATTAGCAATCCCTTTGCCTTTAGCACCAGGCCTCTACCTCAGTGACAAGTATATAAAAAAACAACATTTCCAGCAGCTTTCTGTTCTGAAGAACATTGACAGTGACTTGAAATGTTAACTCTGTTTCACTCTCCATAGGTGATGCCAGACCTGCTGAGTTTCTCCTTCATTCTGTGTTTATTTTGAGATTTTTCTATGCCAAGAACAAACACAGGAAATTGTCTTTTTCAGAAAAACAAGTGCCACTGAAAACAGTGAATTGCTTTGACAAATATTTCATGTAAATGTTAGTTTTGCCTTTTCGGCCTCTCATTTATTAATTTCACCATTATTAAAGGGTACTACAGTGTAAACAAATTTTAGAATGGTTTGAATAATTAAATACTTTCATGCATGATGTTTCACCTCATGTATCACCTTAATACATCCTCAATTTGGCTATTGCATTTTATTGTAACTCATCAGAGGAGTTGATAATTCAATCTGTTGTGATGCTCTTCCACCTGAATTAACATAAGAGAGGCAGATTTATTGCACAGGCAGTTTTCAAACCATACTCATCACATCTGCATGCAAATAAAAACAGATAGGACACATTCAGCCAAGATATCACAGTTGCTTCAGTGCACTGGTGATAATGGAAGATATCAGCATTCTGCACATAAACATCAGTCAATTTTATAATAAAAGGTATTTTGATGATTTCAAATCACATCACTGGCTGCATATTTCAGAAAGTCAGAAAATATTGTAAATAGGATGGTTAATTCACATCCTCTTCAGTATGTACTTGAAACTGGGAAATGTTGGATGCAAGACATTTTATAATGCAATCCAGAGCTTCTAATTCGAACTAAGGAGCTCGCAATCAGTGATGTCTATGTAGAAATAACAAACATACTCGTACAACTTTCCTGTCTGCACTCATTATAGTCCTGCTTTAACACTTTTATTTCTAATGGTACATAGGTTCTGTGAAAAGTTGCTCATTCCCATATTGAATTTCCAAATGAATAATGCTTCTGCAATGTTAACATCAGCAATTTTTCTCTCAACTAGAAACCAGCAGGTATGAATCTATTATAACATTTTGAACTGGAAACAAATAAGCTGGCATGAGGTAGCATGAGAAATTGATACGATAGCTGTATTTGCAAAGCTGAACATCATTTTAAATATTTTGTACCGCCAAAGGCTTGGATGGGTCAAGCATTTGGAACTGTGTGTTTCTACATCAAAGGGGAGGAATTTTAATCGTAGTGGTAACTTTGATTGACAACTCCATAGAGTCATAGAGATGTACAGCATGGAAACAGACACTCCTGTCCAACTCGTCAATGCCGACCAGATATCTCAATCCAATCTAGTCCCACCTACCAGCACCCAACCCATATCCTTCTAAACTCTTCCTATTCATATACCCATCCAAATGACTCTTAAATGTTGCAATTGTACCAGCCTCCACCACTTCCTCTGGCAGCTCATTCCATACACGTACCACCCTCTGTGTGAAAATGTTGTCCCTTAGGTCCCTTTTATATTTTTTCCCCTCTCACCCTCAACCTACGCTCTCTAGTTCTGGACTTTCCGACCCCAGAGAAAAGACTTTGCCTATTTACCCTATCCAAGCCCCTCATAATTTTATAAATCTCTATGAGGTCACCCCTCAGCCTCCGACACTCCAGGGAAAACAGCCCCAGCTTGTTCAGCCACTCCCTATAGCTTAGATCCTCTGACCCTGGCAACATCCTTGTAAATCTTTTCTGAACCCTTTCAAGTTTCATAACATCTTTGCGATAGGAAGCAGACCATGGACCAAACTTTTTTAAAATATGGAAACGTGAAAAAGGAAGAAAAAATCCTTTTTAAATACTGTCTTCCATAATCTTAGGATTACCTCATAGCCAATGAAGTACTTCTGAAATGCAGCCAATATTTTAATGTGATAGTCAAATTGTATATACCATTTTAAACCTCATAATAACTGCAATGTGATAACAACCAGGTCATCAATTTTGTTTTAACATGATTGATTCTGAGCTAAATTTTGGTCATAGACCATGAGCTGTGTTCGAGATGGCATAAACAGAGACCTCAGCTTCTTTTGGAATATTTTAGTTAATGAAGCAGAACTACACTTTGAGAAATGATAAGATCAATGTGAAATATGCACACTATTCAGTTATGCATTTTATATTTTAAAATTGCCCCAATTGAAATATAACTCTATACAGAGAGAAAAATGCATGAGGTGACATGTACATGTTTTTAGTAACCATTATATAAAGCAAGCATTCTCTGTTACTATCTTTGGTCTGAATCTTGTGTTATTTTTGCGAAGTGCCATTATGTCAAATCGCATGGAATGATTTTCTCTGCAAAGCCTACTAAGTTTCCTCACTGTATCTTACCAAATTTGTCTCATTTATTACGTATCCACCTCAGTGATGTTCCTTTCATCCAAATCTATCCGAAGCTTACCACGCATCATTCTAGAAGAACTTACTACTGCTGGGATATTCCAGAATGGACCAGTGTCCCTGACATGTTGCAACATCTATAAAACAACATTGTATACCTGATGAGCAATGTCAGTTCGAAACTGCTTTGCAATGGTTCCTACATTTGCCCCAGAATTGGCAGAGAAGGGAAATTTTGTTTTTCGTTTTCTCAGCGTGGACTAGATGTCCTGCTGAACAGGGTGAGGCAGTGGTGAAATGCCCTTTTCCCACAAGGCAAACAGAGGAGGCCAAGACACCAGACTGTGTCAACTAGTCTGAGGTTACCATCTGAGTCAGTGCAGTTTCAGATGTCTGGAGAAACACCTAAGGATGTAGGAAGAAAGTTAATGGTTTTCTCCCCTCCACCTGGATAAGTGGTACCATCATCTCTCAAGACCTTGCTCTCACTTTATCTCTACTACTGCACCCATCTCCCACCAAGGCTCATGCTCTACCACTCTCATTGTTGCCTGCACCATCTTCCCTCACTCACTGTCAACCTCCCCAACCCCCAGCATCTCGAACCCTTCATGTCCTCTACATCACCTATTCATTCACTCTAGTCACTTCCCATTCTGCAACAAAAGTAATCGTTCTCCCACACACTTTCATCTCTTTTAATAATTGCCTCTCTTTCAGCCCAGGATAAAATGAACCCACAATAGGGCAGAAAGAACTAAGGGATGGTGGTCGGTTGTCCAAAGTTCAGCTCCTAATGCCTTATCCGGACAGTGTCCTGACTCTGTATGCCCTGAGCAGCTGACTGACAGGCACCAAGTCCCTAGAATAGAATCACAGGCTGCCATTAACTTAAGTACTGAGAACCCCTGAGCAAAAACCATCTCTGTCAACCTGACTGAGAATTGATCACAAATATGACAAGCATCCTGCAGAAGGGCAATACAGCCACCCTGTGGCTCTGGTATCTCCGGCTTCGGGGAAAGAGCTCAAAAAGGCAATAGCAGGCAATGTAAAGCAAGAAGGTTGAGAGCAATCAGGTAGGCTCAGAATGAGTGAGTACCATATCAGTAAGCAAAGAACCCAGAGTTGCAGCCTAGTCCAGTCCATGAGCTGAGTTCATGCCCCTGAATGCACAATGCCCTCCTGAGTATTATAATGATTGTGCTGGTGCAGCCTGACATACAGCTTTGAAGTGCAGAATTATATTATTGTAAGTGGATTGGAGATGTACCATGAGACTTTTTATAGGATGTAAAGTCAGATGCCAATATCCATAGAGATGGATGTGTATAGCTGGGTGTACTTTCCCTGGGATGTTGGTGCTCAGTGTCAAACATGGAGATCCTTTGGACAACATAGCAAGCTGAATTTAGGAGGTCCTAACCTGAGTTACATGATTTCCAAGAATTCTTACTTAATTGCCATGTTTGGTATACTGGGAAACTGAATATTAATGAGTTGGGCCATTAATAAAGGTGTTCAATCATGAGTATTCCTCCTCAATTGGCAACTTGCCACTACCTTGACAGATATGCTCACAGCTTGGCAAAGACATAGAAGATGCAATATGATGCTTTTGTCTTGAGATGGGCCTTGCCAGATTTCTTGTACAATTCCTGCCATAAATCTCACTATAGCTCACATCACTCAGATCTGTTTAAGACTCTACCCAATAACACTGTTTCTCTCCACACAGACCTGTTGGGTTTCTCCAGCACTTTATATCTTATGCCTGGCACTTCTGCTCAAGCTTCTATTGTTGATACTGTTACAGGTTGCAGAAACTACAAATAATTGGCAAATTAAGTTCAACATATAAAAACTTGACAGTACAATTTTATGGAAGGAATAACGATATCACTTACTACATAGAAGGTGCAAATGTAGATTGGGTAAAGGAACAAAAGTACAATTTCTAGTTCTAGTGGAATAGAATTGGAAAGCAAAGAAGTTATGCAAGCATAATTCAAACCTTGGTTACAGAATACCGAGAATACTCTGTGTATTCTCGAGTTTTGTATTTATTCACAGGATGTCAACATCACTGGCTAGGTCAGCATTTATTGCTCATTCCTAATAGCTTTGGAGAAATGGTGGTGAGCTGTCTTCTAGAGCTTCTATCGTCCTTGGGGTGTAGGAAAAACTGCAGTGCTGTTAAGAAAGAAGCTCCAGCAATTTGACCTAACATATGAAATCAGAATGTAAGAACTAGAAGCAGGAGTAAGTAGTTCAGCCCCATAAGCTTGCTTCACTATTGGATACAATCAAAACTGATTTCATCTCAGTCTCAAATCCACTTTCTGGCATATTCTCCATACTTCTTCAACCCCTTACTAATTAAAAATCTGTCTATCTTTTCCTTAAATTTAATCAATGTTCTGACATCCACCATTCGCTTCAGCTTTGAATTATTCAGTTCTATAACATTTTGAGAGAAGTAATTTCACATCATCTCTGTTTTTAAATCTGTCATTCCTTATCCCAAAACCATGACTCTCTTTCTGGATTGCCATATGTCTTTTCTACATCAAATTTGTCAATCCCCTTTAGTGTCTTATATATCTCAATTAGATCTCTCATTCTTTTAAACTCCAGAGAGTATAAGCTGCACTGTGGCACATTGGTCAGCCATGCCACCTCACAGGACCAGGGTCTTGGGTTTGATTCCAGCCTCAGGCGACTGTCTGTGTGGAGTTTGCACATTCTCCCCATGTCCGTGTGGGTTTTCTCCGGGTACTCCGGTTTCCTCCCACAGTCCAAAGATGAATTGGCCATGCTAAATTGCCCATAGTGTGAGGTGCATTAGTCAGAGGGAAATGCGTCTGGGCGAGTTACTCTTCAGAGAGTCGATGTGGACTTGTTGGGCCGAAGGCCTGTTTCCATACTGTAGGGAATCTAATCTAATCTAAGCCTAAACTGTTCAATCTGTTTTCATAAGACAACCTCTTATTTCTGAACCCAATATAGTGAACCTTCTCTGAACTGACTCCAATGCAATTACATCCTTCCTCAAGTAAGGGGATCAAAACAGTACACAATACTCCTAGTGCAATCTCAGTTGCAGCAACACTTTCCTATTATATACTCAATTCCTTTAGCAATAAATACCAAAATTCCATTTGCCTTCCTTATTACCTGCTGCATACTAGTTTTCTGCAATTCATGCACAAGGACAGTGAAGGAAAAGTAATATATTTTCAAGTTATTTGGAGGGGAACTTCACTGTTTTGTTGCTGTCAAAGGAACTTTGGTGAGTTACAACAGTGCATCTTGTAGATGATGCACACCACTGCCATGAAGGGAATGAAGGTGGTGTATGCAGTGCCAATCTACAGGTTGCTTTGTCCTGAAGGATCTTGAGTATTGCTACTTGAGTGATGTTGAAACTGCACTTATCCAGGAAAGTAGATCGTATTCTATCACACATTGTGGATTGCGGCAGGTATGCCAGATATTGAGACATGATGTGAGTCATATACCACAGGAATCATAGCCTCAGACCTTGAAGCCACAGTACAGGTATTTATATGTCTGGACAAGTTTATTTCCTGGTCAATTTTAACTCTAACAAGGTTGATAGTGAAGGATTCAGTGATGAAAATGCCAATGAATGCCAAAGGGTGATGGTTAGATTATTGCTGATTGAAGATAGTCATTATCTGCTTCTTCATGGCAAGTAGACTGGCAGGAAGCTGGAAGATCACAGCAAGCAAGCCAGCATCAGGAGTGTAACCTTCTTCAGGACTGGGAGTAGGTATGGGTAGAGCTGAAGATAAAGGGGGAGACGGGGGCAAGGTGCTGAAGTGGGGATAGTTGGAGACAGGTAGAGGGTATGACCTGGTTGGTCAATGGGAAGAATGAATCCGGTTGGTGGCAGGGAGCAGTGGAAGAGAGGCAGAGGGGCTGGGAAGGAAGTCAAGGGATAAAGAGGGAGGTTATTTGAAATTGGAGAGCGTTGAGTCCTTCAGGTTGTAGGGTGCCCTGCAGAAGATAAGGTGCTGTTCCTCCATTAGGCGCTGTGGTTTGTTTTGGCAATGGAGGAGGCTATGTCGGAAAGGGAGTGGTTGGGAGAATTAAAGTGAACGGTGACTGGGAGGTACAGTCAGCCCCCGCAGACCTGGCTGAGATGCTCAGTAAACTGTTCCCTAAGTTTATGTTCAGTCTCCCCAACATAGAGAAGACCACATCAGGAGCACTTGATGCAGCAAACTATGTTGGAAGAGAGGCAGGTGAACCTCTGTCTCACCTGGAAGGACTATTTGGGGCCCTGGATGGAGGTGAGGGGAGTGGTGTACTGGCAGGTTTTGCATTTTTTCTGGTTGCAGGGGAAGGTACCTGGGAGTTTGGTGGCGGAGGTGGCATGAACCAAGGACTGTCAGAGGGAACAGTCCTTGCGGAAGGCTGAAAGGAGTGGGGAGTGGAAGATGTTCGTGGTGGTGGGGTCTATTTGGAATTGGCGAAAGTGTTTGAGGATGATGCATTGAATGTGGAGACTGGTGGGGTGGTAGGTGAGGACAAGGGGTACTCTGTCTTTATTTTGTTGGAAGGGGGGGTTTAGTGCAGTCGAATGGGGAATGGAGGTGATGCAGTGGATGGAGTGAGGAAAAGTAGGTGGACATCTGTGATGCTTGCAATTACATTCCACCACAAATCAGCCCATCCTGGATGCTGCCTGGTCTTGTTATTTATGGAGACAGATTGTTTCAGTGAGTCAGGAGTCACAAATAGCACTGGATATTTAGCAATCATCAGCAAATATCTCCACTTTCAACCTTATGAAGGAGGGATGGTCATTAATGAAGCAGCTGAAAATGAATGTGCTAAGGATATTAGCCTGGGAGGTGGGAGGGCCCTTGTCATGCAGGGATATGCCGAGAGACCCAGGTTCAAATCCTGCTTCAGAATTACGTAGTAACATTTCTGATCAACATGAGGATAAATATCTACCCTAAAGAACTGTCTCAGTGCTGTCCTTGGTTTAAAATGGCTGATCCCTAACAACCACAATTATCTCACTTTGTCCGAGGAATGAGTTCAACCTGCAGAGCATATTCCCATTGACTTTTGTTTTGCTACAGCTACTTTATTCTGTACTTGGCCAAATCAGCCTTGATGTTAACGGTTGACAGTCTCACCTAACCTCTGGAGTTCAGCTTTTTTTTTCAATTTTCAAAACAAGACTAGATTGAGGCCAATACATGAGTGACCCTGGCAAAATCCATGAGTAAAAGTGAGCAGCTTATTCCTTTGAAAATTGCATTTGACAGCATTATCAAAGACACTTTTCATCACTGCTGATGATGAAGGGAAGATTGGTAGCACTACAATCTCTTGGGTTGCATTTGTATTGTTTTTTTATAGGCAGGGTATCCCTGAGCAATTTTCCATATTATCAGGTAGATGCGAGTTTCCTAGTTATGGTGTAACAAGTTGGCTAAGGATGGTTGTGATTTTGGGGCACAGATTTTCAATATTATTGTCAAAAAGTTGTCTGGGTCCATAGCCTTTGCAGCATTCAGTGTCATAAGCTGTAAATTGAAATCAAATCAAGTTAATTGAAAACCATCATCTATTATGCTGGTGATTTCTGGTGAAGGAGGGTATAATAAATAATGAATATTGAGACACTGGATAGGGTCCAGGATGCAAGGATTAAGTCAGAAATAGTTGTCATATACATCTTTTCTCTTGAAAAAGAGGGCTGAGGGATGACCTAATAATGATACTTAAATTTGTGAAAGATTTTGACAGAATGGATTCAAAGGTAATGTTTCTCTGCATGGAGTAAAACATAGTGGGAGATCATCATTATTGGGTAGCCTTCAAGAAATCTGATAGAATACAAGAGAAATTTCTTCACCTGAAGAGTGACATGAACAGTGGGACTCACTTTCACAGAATTTTGTTGATATAAATAAACCAGTTACATACAACAAATACAACAAATGCTAGATAAGCATTTGAGGGACTGACTTAGTTGGAAAAAGATGGGAGGAAGCTCAAGTGGATCATAAACACCGGCATGGACTAATTGAGCTGAATTGCTTGTTTCTGTTCTGTATATCCCATGTAATCCAATATAACTATCGACATTCATAACTTCTTTTCTTTGCATGTGTACATTGCATCATTATCGTAGATAGGTTTGATGGACAAGATTGCAACAGAATCAATTTTTAGATGTAACCACAGTTTACTCAGCCAATAATTTGCAAGTTGAAGCTGTGGACAATTGAGGGAAGATCATCACTAAATTACTTAAACCAATGGCTCTGAAGGTAATTGTCTGACTAGTGCTAGTGCAGTTCATGCAAGGAAGAAAGCATAGGAATTATCTTTTGGTTATCTGCTCACAACATATTTTTTCCACATATACGTTCCATAAATTCTGTTTAACACCATCAAATGTAAACATAGATATTTTAAGCTTGCTTTTAGGTATCACACTCGATGGTGAGAAATAAATAAAAAATATTGTTACCTCAGCTACTCAAAGAAATTAACTTACCAGAACAGTAATCTATTGATATGTGAATGGAATAGACTAGTCTGTTGGTCGGCCAACATAAAGTGAAAAGGTACTGAAATCAAAATATTGTGGATCTGAATTAAAAAAAAAGGGTTGGGGAAACTTGGTAGATCTTGCAGGATCTATGGAGAAAGGAAGTAAGTTACTGTTTCAGGTCCAATTTACTCTTCTCCAGCTCAGAGTAAAATGTATAGGAATCAGGGATGCTGATAGCATATTTTAACAATCAGCAATTTGCTAAAATAAACCTTTGATTTTTGTTATTAGCTAACTTTTTGTAATAATTGTCGCATTTTCAAATATTCTGTTTCCAATTAAATGTATCCCTAATACATCAATACAATGATTGAGACAATTGCTAAAGATGTGCAAGTCTAATATAAGTCTGTGTGCAACTGATAATATTAAATACTATTAATAACATCTGCTATAAATCAGGATGAAAGTATAAATCTGTAAGTTAGCTCACTGAGCTTGAAGGTTTGTTTTCAGATGTTTCATCACTATACTGGGTAAGATCATCAGTGAGAATCTCTGATGAAGTGCTAGTGGTGTAACCCGCCTCTCTTTTTATAAGTCATGGTTTGTTAAGGTGGGTGATGTCACTTCCGGTGCTTTTTTTCAAGGGAAGGTAGATAGAATCTAAGTCGATGTGTTTGTTGATGGAGTTCTGGTTATAATGGCATACCTCTAAGATTCTCGTGTGTCTTTATTCTTACAGACTTATCATCATCCTGAGCCACAAACCTTCTCAAAAATCACTAGAATGAAAGTATGTTTCAATGTTGCTGCACATATTGGTTGCTTTCACTGTGTCAACAGCAGCATGAATCTCATGCAGGTAAAGTATATTTTTGGTAACAGAAACAGAGTTAACATTAACAAAAGAAACATTTCCGAGGTTGCTGCATTAACTTTATTAGAAAAGAACCAGCTGTTTTAGAATTAACAGTATTTTAGCACCCGATACAATCAGCCTTAGTGTTAGATGTAAGTAACTGGTTCATTGTTTAAGTTAAATCTATGGGTAATCACAATGCTGACTATATTAGCAAAGGAGACAGAAACAATAGTTGATGAGTGCTTCCAGATCCATCCACTTTCCCAAATTGGGGGCCAAGAGAATATTTGCATAATGCTGTTTGTTACAAGAATTCATAGTCATTATCTTCCTGCCTCAGGTAGTTAGTGTCTCACTGATGATACAATTCAGGTGCTTGTTGTCAGAAACTAGCAAGACATTAGCAAGAATTTATTAATTCTGGATAATTTTATTTTAATGAATAACTATCAGTAGATATTATTTTTAGCATGTGTTCCAATTATTTGAAACAAAATTCAATTGAATCAATACTCCTTGTCCCTGTTTAACACCTATGTCTTGCCAGTTGTCTATATTTATCTTGCACTTACACATTTGCTAATTTAGTTCTATAACAAAAAGTGGACTTCAAACCAGTTGATTCTTATGTTAAATCTTAAAGGAGAGAAAACAAAAAGCATTGCCTATGCCTAGATTTGAGAATGATAATCCTCAGGGTTGTAAGTTTCTGACCTGGGTGCTCGTATCTCATATGTCCCATTTGAAGATGGAGTCTGGAGTGCAATATTTGTTTTCTTTTCTTTCCTTCATTGCCGCTACTCTGTCTCATCACCAGAATGTACAAAGCTTGCCTTCTTGTGGTAAGTAATACCTCTGGACTGTTCACCCCTGTAATAAGCTTGTATGTTTGAAGCACAAAATCCATTGATCCCACTGGCAAAGAAAGGAACAGGAGTGGGCAGCATCTGGGCTCCTTCAGCCTGGGATTCATCCATCCTGTCCACTTTTTCTTTCTCTTTCTCATTTTCTTTTTCTCTCATTTTTCAGGTTTTACTTTAGTGCTTTAGTGGTCAGCATGGACTGGTTGGACTGAAGGGTGTGTTTCTGTGCTGTATGACTCTTTGCCTCTAAGTGAACACAACAAACGTGGTGCAGTTTGATGGTCAACTTATGTTTCTGAATCACTTATGTTTGCCCTTTATGCTTGGTTTTTGTCTCCTCACATACAACGTACGACAGGCACAGAAAAAAAATCATGGAACTAAAATGAAATGTTGATGCATAGGTCCTTAACAAGTATTAGTTCAGAAGGGTAGAAGAATTTGGACAAGGAAAGGACCTTGTCTTCAGTCTAGGCTTGCCTACTTTACTGTATCACAAAATGATATGATAGATTTCCAAGTGGACCATAGGATCCCATCTAAAATTAGCCTCAAAGGCATTCAAATTAGACTTTTTGTTTTCTCAGGACTATTCTAAAACCAGCTGTGAACAATCTGTGTGTGGTCAGCTAGCCCAGGACCTGAACGGTCAGGCCCAAAACCAGAATGGGCAACTATTGAGCAGCCAGGCCCGATGGGACTTCGAGTACAGGTCAAGCACAAATCATCCACACAAGAGAAAGACTTAGATTTTTCTCTTTTCTTCCACATTATCTATTTTCACAATCTGACAATGCCCTAAAAACAAGCATGTGCTTGTACCTCAAAATTTGGGCTAAGATCAGGGCGGGTCAACAACTGTTTATGAAGCAGAATTGAAAGAAGGAGGCCATCTAGCAGCATCAGATACTGAATGAGGACACTAACAGATGCCACCTTAATCTTTCACCCCGAGAATGTTTGCACACATAAGGGGCATCATAGTGATCACTATCAGTGACTCATCACTAACTACCCTTCAGAAGTGCTTCATTGCCTTGGATACATGCGATTCACCCCACTGGATGTGAGCAAGTATGAGGATGGTGTTCTGTGGGTACACCCCAACAACACTGTCATGTTCAGATGTAACAACCAGTGGACAGTGAACAAAAAGATAAATGGAAGCTCAAACTATTGCTACCAAAAATATGAGCTGACCATTTGCCAAGCTACACTTTCTGATCATGCATCAACTGACAATATATTGTTAACAGACATGAGGAGAATGACAAGCAGACTCGCTGGAGCCCCTGGTTCCTGCCATGACCATAAATTGTGAGGGGGACCATGCCTTAACCCATCAGGGATGGACACCAAGGGCGGGTCCAGCTTCTTCTCTATATGGCATCAGGGATCCTATTGGATGCCTTGATCATGACCTGAGAGATCCATTGGCTGAGGGCCAAAGAACATTCTAGAGGAATGCATAAGAAAGGATACCTGGTGGTCATTCCCTTAGCAAAGGCGCAATCTAGCCCAAAATCAGGGTTCCAACTATCTGGAGATAGAGGGAAGACAATCACGTGTGAGACCAACCTTCATCAATTTCATCACAGCCAACTACACAGACTGGCCAAGTTTAACTAATCTAGATGGGGTTGACGTTCACAAAGAGGAGGTGTCAACAATTCTGGAAAGTGTGAAAACAGATAAGTCCCCTGGGCCAGATGGGATTTATCCTAGGATTCTCTGGGAAGCCAAGAAGGAGATTGCAAAACCTTTGGTTTTGATCTTTATGTCATCATTGTCTACAGGAATAGTGCTAGAAGAATGGAGGATAGCAAATTTTGCCCCCTTATTCAAGAAAGAGAGTAGAGACAACCCTGATAAATATACACCAATGAGCCTTACTTCAGTTGTGGGTAAAGTGTTGGAAAAGATTATAAGAGATAGGATTTATAATCATCTAAAAAGGAATACGTTGATTAGCCACATTGAATAGTCAACGTGGTTTTGAAAGGGTAGGTCATGCCTCACAAATCTTTGAGAAGGTGACCAAACAGGTAGATGAGGGTAAAGTGGTTGATGTGATGTATATGGATTTCAATAAGGCTGGTCTTGACTCTAATCTCCAGCATCTGCACTCCTCACTTTCGCAATTTGAGATGGTTCCCCATGGTAGGCTATTGCACAAAATACAGAGGTATGGAATTGAGGGTGATTTGGCGGTTTAAATCAGAAATTGGCTAGCTGAAGACAGAGGGTGGTGTTTGATGGGAGATGTTCATCATTGAGTTCAGTTACTAGTGGTGTACTGCAAGGATCTGTTTTGGGGCCACAGCTATTTGTCATTTTTATAAATGACCTGGATGAGGGCATAAAGGGATGGGTTAGTAAATTTGTGGATGACATTAAGGTCGGTGAAGTTGTGGATAGTGCCAAAGACTGTTACAGGGTTACAGAGGGACATAGATAAGCTGCAGAACTGGGCTAAGAGGTAGCAAATAGAGTTTAATACAGAAAAGTGTGAGGAGATTAACTTTAGAAGGAACAACAGAAATACAGAGTACTGGGCTAATGATAAGATTCTTGATAGTGTAAATGAGCAGAGAGATATCCATCTGCACAGATCACTGAAAGTTACCACCTAGGTTGATAGGATTGTTAAGAAGGTGTATGGTCCGTTAGCTTTTATTGGTAGAGGGGTTGAATTTCGGAACCATGAAGACATGCTGCAGGTGTACAAAACTCTGGTGTGGCTGGACTTGGAGTATCGTGTACAGTTCTGGTCACCACATTACAGGAAGGATATGGAAGCTTTGGAAAGGATTCAGAGGAGATTTACTGGGATGTTGCCTGGTATGGAGGAAAGATCTTATGAGGAAAAGCTGAGGGACTTGAGGCTGTTTTTGTTAGAGAGAAGAAGGTTGACAGGTGACTTAAATGAAACATATAAAATAATCAGAGGGTTAGATAAGGTGGACAGTGAGAACCTTTGCCCTCGGATGGTGATGGCAAGCGCGAGGGGACATGGCTTTAAATTGAGAGTGATAGATATAGGACAGATGTCAGAGGTAGTTTCTTTACTCAGAGAGTAGAAAGGGTATGGAATGCCCTGCCTGCAACAGTAATAGACTCGCCAACTTTCAGGGCATTTAAATGTTCATTGGATAAACACCAGTATGACAATGGAATAGTATAGGTTGGACGGGTCAGCGCAACATCGAGGGCCGAAGGGCCTGTAATGCACTGTAATGTTCTATGTTCTATGTTAACGACAACAGTACTCTCTGGTAGATAATAGTTTGGATAAGAATTGTGTCATTGGTACAGTTAGTGTCTAAAATAGTGTTGAATTGCAAATCGACTCTGTCCCTTCTCTTTGTCTCACAAGTATGGGACCCAAGTACTGTAATGAGTATGTGCAGAAACAGATCGAAGTGTCCAAACCATAGATAATATTGTAAGTTGTCACAACAGCAGATACAAAGAACAAAACGGATTTACAGTTCCAGCTAGAATCTGCTTTTCTTTCTGTCAATTTCCTAGTAGGATGAAAACTAAGAGAGGAACACTGTCTACCAGATCCCACCCACTGAATTTCACATCAAAACTGAAAGACCTATTTTGGCTGTAATATTCAATATGCCTAGTCATATGCGGAATGATGTGCTGAAATGATATCTAAATAATAACTTTATGTCAAGTGACCAATTGTATTACATATCCCAGAGCCCAAGGAAAATACTTTATCACTGAGACAAAGTGACATTATGATGGCAGGGAATCGATTTATATTTTAAAATGTAGAAAGCCTATAGCAGCTGTTAATAGTTAGAGCAAGGGTACCACAAATACAAAACAAATGAGTAACAAGATAATTTAATTTGAGGGTATAAGCTGAAGGAAAACATTTCTTTCGAGATAGCTGGTGGATTTATTGTTGGAAAACATTGAACAACTAAAAATATTGAATTAACTCTGAGATTAGAAGATTTGAATGTGACCTTTTGAGGTATGGTAGGAGATTTATAATATTAAAGTGTTTTTAATGAGATAAATGATGATTTAAAGTAGATATTACCCAACAAACAAATTTGGAGCGGGAGTGGGCAATTCAGCTAGTTTTTTTTTGTTTTATTAATTCATGGAATGCTGGTATCACTGGCTAGGCCAGCATTTATTGCCCATCCCCAATTGCCCAGGGGGCAATTAAGAGTCAACCACATTGCAGTGGGTCTGAAGTAACATGTAGGCCAGACCCAGTAAGGATGACAGCTTCCTTCCCTAAAGGACATTAGTGAACTAAATGGGTTTTTGCATGCAACAATTGATAATGATTTCAAGGTCATCATGAGATACTTAATTCCAGATTTTTACAATTGTGCATAGGATGGTAGTAAATCTAATATTATTCTATCTCCCCTCAAGTCTCTGACTTCACAACCATTATCTTATACAAAAACTTCCTTTGACTCTGTGCTCAATCAAGAATCTTTTTAATTTCATATCAATGACTTTGTATTCACTGCTCTTGATGAAAGCAATTCAACAGACTATTGACCCTGTGACAGAAAGAAGAGTTCTCCATCACCACTGCAATTTGAAGACCTTTATTTCAAAACTGTGTTTCCTAGTCTTGTCTCTCCCATCAGGGGAAACATCCTTACAACATCTACATTGTAAAGATCTTCAGAATCTTGTATTTTTCAGTATGTTCACCTGTCATTCTTCCAAACTCTCTTATTCATGAATAAGTGTGTGTGTGTGTGTATTTGGAGACAGATAGGTGCAATTTAAAGAGGCATTGTTTGAGTCACATAGTAGTAAATTAGTAATGTATTCTCTTCTTCTCCAGTTGTAAAAGGGTTAGGTTTTTGTTATGAACAGTTACTTTCATGTTAATGACAAAACTGAGTGAATTGCTATTGCATTTAATAGCAGCCTGTCAGGCAAAATGATCACCTTGGTGGTTTGACTGAGTAGCCACACTTTTTGATGTCTTGCGGAATACCAGGGCTTGATTGTTAGTGCACTTTGCCCAATTCAGTCATGACAAAAGATTTGGAGTTTGCAGCTGGATTTTTGAAAGCAGACAGTGTGAGGCTGGTTATAAGATTACTTGAATGGGAGACGTTTCTACCGATAGAGGGGGATTCACTGATGATAACCCTTTGATTTAGACTAGAGTTGATTAAGTTAGATTTTCTCTTGTTGGAGATTGTCATTGTCTTGCACTTGTGTGATACGAATGTTATTTGCCATTTACCAGCAAAAGCTTAGAATTTGTCCACATCTTACTGCATATGGAGGTGGACTGTTTTGAGCATCAGAACCAGCTGAAGATGTTGGTGCCTACTGGTTGAATTTTACTGAAAGCAGTCAATTAGTTGATCATTTCTGTTTTTAGCTTTCATCTAGAGATAGCGTTTGGGTTTTAGAAGCAGAAGCCACAGTGGGTGTAGCCCACTCCAAGGGAATTTGGCTGCTCTCATTCTGTGACTATTGAGAGTGCTGCTGAGACTCAAACACCAGAATGGGTACTAAAGTAATGGAGCTACCATCAGTTGGAAGGACACAGCAAGCCAGGCAGCATCAGGAGGTGGAGAAATCGATGGGTGCAAACCTTCTTCAGGACTGGGGGTGGGGGTAAGGGGAGCTGCAGGTAAAGGGGGCAGCAGGGACAGGGTGGTGAATTGGGGATAGGTGAAGACAGGTAGAGGGTACGACCTAGTTGGTCAATGGGTGGAAGGAATCCGGTTGGTGGTAGGGAGGAGTGGAAGGGAAGGAAAGGGGCTGGGAAGTGAGTAGGGAAATGGGAAGGAAGGTTATTTGAAATTGGAGAACTCAATGTTGAGTCCTCCTGGGTGTAGGCTGCCCAGGTAAAAGATGAGGTGTTTTACCTCCAATTTGCTGTTTGGTTTGTTGTTGCAATGGATGAGGCCAAGGATAGTCATTCGGAAAAGGAGTGGAAAAGGGAATTAAAATGGGCCGTGACTGGGAGGTCCGGTCGGCCCCTGCGGGCCCAGCTGTGATGCTCGGTGAACCGCTTCCTAAGTTTACATTTGGTCTCCCCGATGTAGAGAAGACCACAAAGGGAGCACCTGATGCAAGAAACTAGGTTGGAAGAGAGGCAGGTGAATGTCTGTCTCACCTGGAAGAACTATTTGGAGCCCTCGATAGAGGTGAGGGGTGTGGTGTGCCAGCAGGTTTTGCATCTTTTCCGGTTGCAGGGGAAGGTACCTGTGGGTTCGGGGGGTGATGGGGAGGGTGGGGGTGATTGGTGGGGAGAGTGGTGCAAACCCCAAGGATTGGCAAAGAGAATGATCCTTGCAGAAAACAGAGAGGGGGGTGGGGAGGGGAAGATGTTCTTGGTGGTGGGGTCTAATTGGATTTGGTGGAAGTGTAAAGGATGATGCGGAGGGTGGGATGGTAGGTGAGGACAAGGTGGACTCTGTCTTTATTGCGATTGTGGGGGGGAGGGTGGTTTAGAGCAGTGGAACGGTCTCTAATCAGTGTTAATCATGACATCTTTAGGCTCATGATGAATGGAGATTTTCCTCTTTCAAAATTGTACACTCAATGGCAAAGTTATGACACTGGAAGATGAAAACTTTGCCATTTTTGAGGGATCAACTCCAGCTGCTTTGCACTCTCTACTCATTGCTGACAGACTGTTGTGTTACATCATCAGTATTGAATAGCTCCTTTGTTTTTGGCTTCTCAAAGCAGTCTAATAGATTCTCACCGCTGGGAAAGTGTGGGAAACCAGATATGTCAGGGATCCCAGTTTGACACATTTTGGCACAATTTTCATGTGACTCCTCCAATCCCAAACCACTTCCACTGAGCTGGGAGAACTCTGCTACATCTGTCTGTTCCTTCTTACTTCTAAAGAATAGTCATTCCAGACTCGGAAGGTTAACTCTGCATCTCCCTCCACAAATGCTGCCAGACCTGCTGAGTTTCTCCAGCGTTCTCTGTGCTTGTTTCTGTCTGTTTCTTTATTGCTGGAACAGCACAGCAGGTCAGGCAGCATCCAGGGAACAGGAGATTCGACGTTTCGGGCACAGGCCCTTCTTCAGGAATGGCATTTCTGAAGAAGGGCCTGTGCCCGAAACGTCGAATCTCCTGTTCCCTGGATGCTGCCTGACCTGCTGTGCTGTTCCAGCAATAAAGTTTCAACTTTGATCTCCAGCATCTGCAGACCTCACTTTCTCCTCTGTCTGTTTCTTCCCAGGCTGTGTAATCACACATAACATGCAAAAGGGAGAATAAAACAATAAGCACAATACCATTCAAGACCTCATCAGAGTAAAAGCACTAAATGGAGCAATTAAGTAAGTTAAACATAACATTCATAATTAGATATCTATTGTGATAAATATTGTATGTGTCATTATTTCAAAGCCACATTTCCACATTTACAGAAACAACAGCAACAAATTGCCAAATTCATTGTTTTACATTAATTAGAAGTAATAAGACAGTTTGTTTACAACCAAATGGATTACATTACTCATTGAAATTTAGGATTGGTTTTGAAGATTAAGCTGGTGACAAAGTATAATCTTTGTTCTGGAAATGTACATATTAAGGAAGTAATGCATTGATGTTTCTATTGAATTTACTTCATCATATTTTGGGAAATGTCTTCAGAGAAAGGTTTATTGTTACTTCCCTAACCACTGTAACGGCAGTATGATCATAAATGGCTCTATTATCTTTCACATGTAAGTGGATTCCTTTTTCAAATAATTTAGATCAATGTCACAGTGTATGACAACATTTTGCAAGGGTCAGAATACTGAAAGTCATGTATACTGTCAAAGAGGCAATTAAAAACAATTGTTTGGTCCTTCATGTCTATGCCAGATTTTTGAAAAATTGCTCATTTTGAATAACTCTCAAACTAGGACATAGAGGCGGCAGTGTACACCATTTACAAGTAGACTTCAACAACTTGCCAAAGTTTCTACAACAATATTCTTCTCATCCACCTCTTCTATCACCTAGGATGAGGGGAGTAGACACATTCAATTTCACCTCCACACTGCACACCATCCTACCTTGGAGATATTTTCAGTTCCTTCACTGTCACTAAAGCTTGGAACTTCTTCTGTAGCAACATTGTGGGTGTATCTGCTGGCACTGGTTTAAGGTAACTGTTCACCATTACATCTAAAGACCAATTAGGGATTGGTGATAAATGCTGGCCTTTCCCATGATGCGCACATCCGAAGAATGAACAAAAACACATCATAGATTGTGATGCATAAGTCATCCGGCATATTAAAGTGACCCCCAAATAATTTTTTTCATACACTTGGTGTATAAGTCAAACTTCCCTTTCAGCTGCATCTGTAGTCAGCCTCAGTTTTTCACCCTACAAATGGATCTTTACTTACTCCTTCCTTATAAGGAATAAAGCAGATGATTATGCAAATAGGTGGGAGTTAATGCCATGTTCATATAAAATAGACCCACATAGAGGGGAATAACCATAGAGGGGAACCCCCACATATGCACTTCTATATCAATTTTTTTATTGGTGTTTAAGTCAACCACCATTTATGGAGGAATGTTCCGAGACTGCAAAAATTAACTAATATATCAACATTTGTGGCAATTTCATCCTAAGTAGAAATTAATTTCTTGTGAAAGATACATACAGTTGTTCTGCTGTAATGCACATTTTGTCAGCACGAACTGACTAGAACACAGTTGACAAATTGTGGATGGTGTTTGGATAATGCAAACTTTCTACTGAATGGATACAACTATTTTCTATTAGTAATCTTCTACAGCATGATTCTCTATAGCAGTTTTCCATAGTGTGATTTTCTATAGTGAGAGGTTGCAGAGGAACAAACCTCTGTGGAATTGATACCAGCTGAATTTTTTTTTAAAAATTAAGGAAACATTTTCTGGTGATTTCCTGACAGGAAACTAGATGAGGGAACTGTAGGCATTAAATGGTTTAGAGTAGTTTCAGTCATGCCTATCAATCCATGTTGAGGTAATACACTGCCTGAAATGCTATTATCGACCACAAGTGAAGCAAGATAAGTGAAAGCCTAAAAGTCCATAAATATCTTGGAAAAAAAAGAAAAAACATTCGCATTGTAAATTATAAAATTCAAAATGCAATGTTTGCATGATGCTGCATATCACAAACACAGTCAATAAAGTATTGTCATTTAACATCCTAAAATATCTCAAAATGCTAGCAGCCTATGAACTACTTTAGAAGTGTAATTTTCACCAAAATAGGTTAAAGAAATTAGGCAGAGGAAAGTGGCCAATTAAAAGCTACTTGTTAAATGCCTTATTAATGGTCCTACTTGCTTCAATAATCTTCAACTTCCTATCTTAGCAAGTATGCCAAATAAACTAGATTTCAAAAAATGTCATCATGGAAATCAGAGTGGATACCTACTCTCTCCCACGAGGATAAATATCCTTTCAGTATCCGCGCTGAGTCCCCTTAGGATCTAATATGGTTTTGTAAGATTATTTCTCAGTTTGCTTAACTTTTCCTCATAAGTTAATCCCCTTTATTCAAGGAATCAGTCAAGTGAAACTTCTCTAAACTGCTTTTAATGCACTTCATCATGTAATGCATTTATTAATTAAGAAGTTGTTTTGTAAGTAAGGAAATCAAAATGTATACTGCAATCTAGATGTGGTCGCATCAACTCCCAATAAAAATATTGGTTAACTTCTCTCTGTTTATAGAAATTTACAGTAAAGAGAAAAGTCCTCCAGCCCATCACACCTATGCCAGTCAAAATCAATCACCTATGTATGATTCTCAATTTAAAACAACCAATATTTAATTTTCCTTCCCAGCCACTTGCTGTGGCTACACACCAACTTATTGTGATTTACGTTACCTAAATCTTGCTGGGCCATTGATTTTGTGGTATCTCTTCATTCAAATGATATTCTGTTTTTCTATTCTTCTTGCTGAAGGTGGTGTACTGTGCCAGGTGGGTCAGGGAGGCAGTACGCCAAGTGGGTGAGGTCAGAATAATGTCAGATGTATGTAATATTGGGTACATAGGTACCACCTAGGTGGGGTGTCAGGAATATGAATAAATGTTTTGGGTAGACAGGGTCAAATGTTATCAGGTCTGACATATAGGAGTAGAGCAGAGTGTCTCAGGTCTAATAGGTAGGAGATGGGTTTGGGTCTGATGGAGTGTCAGTTCAGGTCAGGGATGGGAGGGTGGCGTTATTGGGTCCAGCAGCAGTGAAGGTTTGCATCAGAATATCATTTCAATGAACATTGCAGCACAGAGGAACTATGCAGAGCAGAGCAGAGGAAAATCACATATACAGTGTATTCAAAAAGAATAGGTACCCAATGAACACAGTCCACTGATTTCTCAGCAACAAACCCAAACAAGCAGACAAAACACATCTAGAAATGCTAGCCACTCTCCCCTACATCAAAGACATCTTGAAAATGACTGCCAGACTACTCAGACCCCTTGGCATCATGGTAGCCCACAAACCCATAAACACAATAAAACAGCAGCTAATGAACTTGAAAGACCCTATGCAGATAACAAGCAAAACTAATGTCATTTACAAAATACCATGCAAGGACTGTAGCAAACAATACATTGGACAAACAGGCAGAAAACTAGCTACCAGGATACATGAACACCAACTAGCTCCAAAAAGACATGACCCACTCTCACTAGTATCCTTACATACGGATGAGGAAGGACACCATTTTGACTGGGACAGCACATCCATCCAAGGGAAGCCAAACAAAGACACGCACAAGAATTCTTAGAAGCATGGCATTCCAACTGGAACTCTATCAACAAACACATTGAGTTAGACCCTATCTACCAACCCCTGAGAAAAGGAACAGGAAGTGACTTCACCACAGGAAATAATATCACCACAGGAAATGACATCACCAACCCAAAGAAACCTATAATTAGAAAGCAGAAATTTTGAGCAGTGCTTCATCTGAGGCCCACTGAAGATGTTACCTAGTAGGGTGACGAAACGTCTGGAAATGAACCTTCCAGCTCAGTGAGCAAACCTAAATCCAAAGCAGTGAAGGGTATATCAGGTCTGATCGGTGAGAGGAGTTTTCAGTTCCAGGAGTTGTGATACTTCTGAGGATGGGGACAGGGTATCTGTTCCAAAGGAAATCAGAAGTCAGGTTAGCAGGCTGTGGAAGGATATGTCCACTGATGGGGTGATCAGGTTGACGGGGTAGTGGATTGTGGGTTATTGGCTCTGGTAAGGCTGGTGGTTGTGGGGGAGGGTGGAATCTTAGCTAGTGTTGAGGGGTGTTAGCTCCAAAAGGTGGAAGAGACTTTAAGTTCTATGGTGCGATGGGAAAAGTAGATTAGCCAGGAATGATGGAGAGATGCTATGCCTTTGTGAGGACTGGAATCTAGCATGATCTCTTGGATTTCTGTTCAAGGCACAGTTGTCAACAGTTCGAGAGAGGGTCTAAGAGGTCGGGGAGTGCAGATGGGAGGGTCAGTGATGTGTTGTGGGGAATAGTTTAGTAGTTGCCCAAGAGTTAGAGTACGGTTTTAATTCTTTTCCTGGTAACTATTTAGATTTATTGTGTTGGAAATTCTGTAATCTTGGAGGACTCTTTCAGGGGGTTCCAGGTGTAGAGAAATGGCCCATTGCAAAATTCAATTTTCCAGCAATTCCCACAAAGTCAGCTGGATCGGATATTCCACATGGTCCCGAGATCAACTGCTCCAACAATTCTCTGATCACTGGAATATCTGAGTTTGAGTGAATCATGAAGTCAATGTGAAAATGTAACTCAATTAAAAGCTATGAAGTTTGGAAATGCCATCAAATATAGCACTAATATAGATTCCAAAGCCATTTGAGTGCTAATCCCTCACTCTTGTATGGTAGCTTGTACTCACTGTATACCACATTACAGTGCCTGAGAGGGTACATTTACTGCAGTCAGGGCAAAGGGCAGAGTTCTGAGCATCACATTATTCCACCCTAAAATATTGGATGCCAAATCTGTCCTTTATGCCCTGTAGCTGAGAAGTGAAGTATATGTTTGTAAAGTCTGTCCATCATAGTACTTGTTTTGATTACAGCATAAGGCAGTCAGCATTAGATGTGTGCATAAATGAGAAGAATTATTCAATAAGTAAAATTTCTAACTTCTCCAACTTTGCTTTAGTTAAAATCTAACTAAACGCTATATGCATACTCTAATAAGACAGAAATTCTCAAAGTAAAACTATAAAACTGAAAACTATTTTGTAAATTATCAAGGGGATTGATTACATAAATAATTATTGCATTTGGATGTTAGCTTCAAATGTTCTTTTAAGTCTAATAAGTATATTTTAATTTAATGTTTCTAAAAAGACCAATACAGATAGGGCAGCTTTCAACATTATCTGAATATTTTACGACTTGACTGCTGCTACTAGTCTCTGAAGTAAAATTATTATTCATCACCTTTGCTGCAAAAATTGAAAAAGATTTACACTAGTTCCCGTAACTTATGTCATGTATGTTTGGGAGGTTCTGATATGAATATTATTTTGAGAAATACATTCCTCAGAGGGTCTGCTTTGCTAAGAGGAAAAGGAAAAGGAAAAGAAAGAGGATCCCATTAAACAGGGCAATAGTTTGAACGGAGCAGGTCTTCATGCAGGAACAGTAGCAAAATGGGAGAGTTAATCGCAGTCACTATACATACTCTAAAGGTGAGGTTGTAGCAGTAATGTCACTGGACTTGTAATCAAGAACCCTAGGCTAAATTTCTGTGGACATGAGTTTGCATTCTATCAAGGCAGAGGGTTAAATTTGAATTCAATGAAATAAAATCATTTAATAGTTTATAATCTTAGCTCATGTTATTACAAGACAAGTCAGTTCTCAGACTGAATTCAGGCTAGGGAGATTAGGGTTATGGTTTATCAAGGTATTCTCTCAATGAAACATAAACACGTGATGATGTAGATTCGGTTTAATATATTACAAAAGATTATTACACAAAAGAAATGAAGGTAAGAAGGAACAAACCAAACTAAGTACATATGACACAAACTTATAAAGATTTTGAAAATAAACAGTAAAATAAGATGAAATCCCATCAATCCCAACAACACTTTTATACATTACTCCCACCAGAGAGAATTTCACAACCATTGGGTTTAATTTAACAGTGGCTTCAATCTTGAGAATCTGATTATCTCTTCCTGGAGCCTTCATACAATTCATCTTAGATTTTATCAGCCTCAAATAACCCCTTCATAGAGTCATACAGCACAGAAACAGAGCCTTAAGTCCAACTCATCCATGCCAATTAGACATCACATGACCTAGTCTCATTTGCCAGCATTTGACCCCATCCCTCTAAACTCTTCCTATTTATATACCCATCCAGATACCTTTTAAATGTTGCAATTGTACCAGCCTCCACCACTTCCTCTAACAGCTCATTCCATACATGCACCACTGTTTGCACGAAAAGGTTATCCCTCATATCCTTTTTAAGGCTTTTCCCTCTCACATTAAACCTATGCCTGCTAGTTTTGGACTCCCCTGCATTAGGAAAAAAGATCTTGCCTATTCATCCTATCCATGTCTCTTATGATTTTGTAAATCTCTATAAGGTCACCCCTCAGTCTCCAAAGCTGCAGGTAAAAAAAAGCCCTGGCTTATTCAGCCTCTCTCTATAGCTCAACTCCCTCCAGTCCCAGCAACATCCTTGTAAATCTTTTCTGCACCCTCTCAAGTTTAACTACATCCTTCTTATAAAAGGGGGACCAGAATTGTATATAGTATTCCAAAAATGGAATCTGCCACATGATATTCCAACTCCTATACTCAATGTTCTGACTAATCAAAGTAAGTGTGCTAAACACCTTCTTCACCACCCTGTCTACCTGCTACTCCACATTCAAGGAACTGTGCACCCACACCCCAGGTGTCTTTGTTCAGCAACACTTCCTAGGATCCTACCATTAACTGCAAGATTTCTGACTTGGTTTGCCTTCCCAAAATGCAACACCTCACATTTATCTAAATTAAACTCCATCTGCCACTCATTAGCCTATTGGCCCATTTGATGAAGGTCCCAATGTACTCTGAGATAGCCTTCTTCACTGTCCACCATACCATCTATTTTGGTGTCATCTGCAAATTTACCAACCATACCTCCAATATGCACAACCAAATCATTTATATAAATGACCAAAAGCAGTGGACGGAGCACTGATCCTTGTGGAACATTACACAGGCCTCCAGACCAAACAAAACCTCCACCACCACCCTCTGTCACCTGCTTTCAAGCCAATTTTGTATCCAATTGGTTACTCCTTCCAGATTCCATGTGGTCTAACCTTACTAACCAGTCTACATGCGGAATCTTGTTGAACATTTTGCTGAAGTCCATATAGACAATGTTTCCTGCTCTGCCTTCATCAATCTTCTTTGTCACCTCTTCAAAAAACTCAATCAAGTTAGTGAGACATGATTTCCCATACATAAATACTTCCAATATGGAACATTTAAACTAAACTCCTTACATTTTATTCACAAATAACTATATCCCTTTCTCAGGAGCAACTGTTTTACACATCCAGCTTCAGCCAAGACTTCTGCAAATTGCCAGAAAAAGGAAGAAAAATAGTTTTTCTCCAATTTTCAGTCTACCACCCTCTAAAATCCTAATGCATTATATTATTTACTTTATTCACTCATAAACTCCCCAAAGTAAACAAATCCTCATTATTCTTCTTCTACTACTGAGTTTTAAAAGAAATTACCATTGCTACAGAAAAATCCAGAAGTTAATTACTAAACACTTTCAGACACACAGAAAATCCATTAGCCATTAGTTCAAAATTCCAAACATAAATGATATTGAAATATATGTAAATCACACACTCTACATCACAATAGTGACTGTGCAACCATTGTTGAATGTAATAAAAATTAATGTGGTTTACTAATGTCCTTCAGAGAAGGAAATCTGCCATCATCACATGGTCTGATTCCTGATGAAGGGTTTTTGCCCGTGTTAGAAACAAAATTCAATAAAATTTAGACAAGACCACCAAAACTGGAAACAAGACAATTTATTACGAACTTGCAAGTAAGGGCTTCAATTGCATAAGCAAATGAACAAATTAGAACTCAGGTTAGTGTACAGTTACACCCTTTGAGCTGAGTGAGGTCATCTCTCCAGACTCCTAATTACCCAATCTCTCTTACTATTTTGCCTCTGCCCATCTATGCTCCACACTCATTGCCCCCTTCTTTCCAAGTTGGCAATTTTCCCCCTTGCACGTGCTGTCATAAGACTAAACTCTTATCTCGATGTAACCCTTTGTAACTTCTTTCATTATCCATAGGTACATTCCATTCTTGTACATACATCTTAACAATGTATCTTTTTCGTGCTTATATGTTTCAGTAATCTTAGCTTTTTGCTGAAATTGTTGTTTTAAACATGATGGTAAAAGGAATTATTTTCTTCAATAAATCTATATTAAAGTTAGTACTTAATTATCCATTATTATGCACTGAAAAGTAGAGATACTCTTCCCTAAATACCTGCAGAGTTAATAGTTCTCTTGCTGCTCTTGCTGTACCCCTTTTCTGTATGCTTTTTCTATATCTGCAAAAACAACACTTTACCCCATTTATAACAGCCCGAAATGTCAATTTTCCTGCTCCTCGGATGCTGGCTGACCTGCTGTGCTTTTTCAGCACGACTCCAATCTTGACTTTGACCTCAAGCATCTGTCGTCCTCACTTTCGCCTGGTCTATATGTGGCTCCAGACACTGAGGAGTAAGATTGATTTTTAATTGCCCTCCCTTTGGGCAATTAGGGTGGGAAATAAATGCTGCCTACCCAGAAATATCACATCTCATATTGAATGAAGGAAAGACTCAAGCTGAAATCTTATTATTAACCAAATAGATAAGCATTACATGACACAAAACTTTTGTCCTTGTGTTACTGCTGATCAATACGTCAACTGAAGACGTTTTTACTTATTATGCTAAAATATAATGAACCTTTATTTATATAAAAGCTAACAGTATTTTATTTTATTCATTTTAGTCAGACAATTCAATACAGCAACTTCTTAAAATGTTTAATTAATGCCCCCAGAGCTAAACTCAGTCCAGTTGAATCCACAGCAAGTCGTGTCAATGCCATGTTACATCACTCCACGATGTGGTCTAGCAATCGGCAATGACAATACATGTTTGGGCAGATTTGGACTTTATTAATTTCATTCATTGACATTCATTGACATCCCTGCTGCAAAAACCTGAGCTTCTCTGAACAGGAGAGTTTTCATGCTCCCACCAGCACCATTCCTCCAATGTTCACTGCTTGTTTTTTAGTCAGTTGGCCCAGACAGCTGTTGCCCATGACAGTGGGGTATGGTCAAAGTTGAGATCTGAAGGTTCCTAGCAGTACTAGGTCACGCTGAGAGCTTATCTACTGTCTTTCCCATTGAAAGTCAACAGCCTTCCAATAGCCATGCTGTGAAGGAGTACGAGAGTAGGCAAAGGCACCTGCAAGAAAGAGACTAAGAGAATACACAAGGATAGATGGTTGAGTTTTACACATAATAATAGAAGCTTTCTTGAAAAAGTCTGTTGTGGTGTGTTGTTTTTGTTAGTTGACTTCATTTAAGGGGAATGTTCAAGAGGATGTTTACTTGGGAAACAGCAAATGGATTTGAATGCACAGAATTGTGGAGGAATTATGGTCCAGGAAGTGAAACCTCATGGGAACAGAAATCTGACTACCTCTCAAGGACCGTGAGTCAGGAATGGAGGAGTCCTATGTGCCTCCTTGATTTGTCTTATTCCTCCTCCGGAGATTCCCTATGAAAGCTTGATAGCAAGTTGGAGCATGTGCGTAAGCCTGCTGAAGAACACAGGAATGTACATCGTGATCTGTCCATTTAGCGGTGCGGCAGACTCATGATCCAGGTCACCAAGCAGTCAGGATTTGGTGCTTTGTGGTGGTCCAAAGACGGCATGGTTGGTGCAGGATGAATGTGTTGTGACTGTTGCCATGGTACCTTCTGAGCACGTTCATATCCCAAATGCATGTGAATGAAGTGGTCAGTCTTACAGAACTGTTAACATGTGGTACCAGTTGGTAACAGTCAATTGCATTCTTCACCATCCTGCCAGCCTGGCAAAGCTGTAAGTCTGCTCCTGCTGCGATTTACTGGTCAATCAGAAGACAGTAAATTATTCTGAATGGAATGTGTGTCACCTTGTTGATGCAGCAAAGGGATGAAGGGATGTTGCAGGTATCCCTTTTTCCCAGCTGGGAAGATCCTGTGGCATAGTAATTTAGAGTCACGGATAAATAGACAAATAGTCTCTTCCCTGGGGTGGGGGAGTCCAGAACTAGAGGACATAGGTTTAGGGTGAGAGAGGAAAGATATAAAAGAGACCTATGGGGGAACCTTTTCATGCAGAGGATGGTACGTGTATGGAATGAGTTGCCAGAGGAAGAGATGGAGACTGGTACAATTACAACATTTAAAAGGCATCTGGATTGCTATATGAATGGGAAGAGTTTGGAGGGATATGGGTCAGAATGCTGGCAGGTGGGTCTGGGATATCTGGTTGGCATGGATGAGTTGGACCGAAGGGTCTGTTTCCGTACTGTACATCTCTATGACTCTATCACCACTCAAACCTCACCTGTTTCAAGGCTGTAGGCCCTGGTATAGGAGGTTACAACAGTTCACCTTGACTGTGAAATAAAGAACTGGATTATATGTTGGCCGGCGACCCCATACTAATTCTCCATTACTCCAACATCAATTCTGGATAATGTGAGAGAATCTAAAGTCGGGAGACTACCACATGTTGGAAAAAAATGTTTTTTTTTTAAGCAATTAAAGGTCTGATACACTCATTGATTTTCAATTTTCTACAGTTTTTTTTGTTAAGTGTTCAAGCTAAGCTTCCTTTCAAGCAAGCAGATGTAGCTGAGTATTAGCAGACATAACCTTGAACTATTGTTCACGCTGGCAGTTGATCAGTCAGTGAGGAGCAGCTCAACAGGAAGTGGATGGCAGCTGCACTTGATTAAACCAGCAAATGAGCAAACTGGTAGGCCCAAGCTAATAATTTCCAAACACCAAACTGGCATAAGACGTTACATCTCGGTACAAAACTACAGGTAAGAGATCAACTACTTAAATTTGCAGAAGCCCCAGTGCCTTATTACATCAGATTATCATGACTTCCTGCTGTATTCCAGACAGATCCGGAAAATACAGCTGTCCGAGAATATAATGCCCCTTAAACTCAGGGGGCTATCATAATGCAGTGCCTCTCAGACCAAAGCAGTGACCACACAGCTTCACTGGAGAAATCTTATTCACTGAGGGCTGTAGAATTTTCATCATCTGAAGCCCTCCTAAAGGGAATTTCCATTATAATGTTCCTTAGGAAGGCCAGCTAAAATAGCATGCATAATCAGAAAGCCAAAATGTGATAGAAGCCCTTTAATGCAAATCTCACGCATTCAAAGTCTAATCCATCAAACAATTCATTACACATCAAACTGAAGAATGAACAAAATCCATCCACAGCACCATTATATATAATGGAACATCTCATCTAAGCTCACCCAAGTGTGTCTGCAATGCTTTCTTAAATCTGATCCACGTGCTGTGCTGCTGTAGTGCTCCCCCATCACTCAAAACGGGAATAGAAGCAAGCTGTTAAATGAATTGCTTCTTTACTTGTGATGAACTTAATCAGGGCATGGGGGTGGGGGGAGCAGAGGTGTCCTTTGATGTGAGAGTCCTACATTTTAGGAGGGGTGTGTTTGCCCATTATGGCACACCAGCACACTGGTCTCTCAGGCAGAGTAATGGAGAAGAGGTAGGAAGCATCAGAAATACACTGACAGGAGACACAGCCACAACTCACGGCTGGTTATTCGTCATCACAAGGTCCATTTGCTCCTCCATGCTCACTTGATGGACAATCCAGTTATCTTGATCTCCTCTCCTTGTCCTTCTATCAGAGACATTTACTGCTCTGTTGAGGGATCAAGGGTTCTCTGATGATATTCTCTGTTGATCCCATGCTGCCACATCCCCTCTCTGCAGCAGACACAACATGCAACCAATCCCCATCCCACCATCGGTCAGCCATAGCTTCGGATACAGTAATTTTACCAGGCCTCCGGTTGGTATGGATATTCACTGCCTACCCAGCAGTGCTGGCCTGTGATTAGTCACCACCTCTCAGTGTGCAAGTCTTCTACCCAGAGGTCCTTAACCTTGAGGAAGATTCACTGCTATTCAGGTAAATTTCAAAAAGTGTAGCACTGGAAAAGCACTGCAGGTCAGGCAGCATCCAATGAGCAGGACAGTTAAAGTTTCTGACATAAGCCCTTCATCAGGAATGTGGGGGTGTGGGGCAGGGCAAGGGGCTGAGAGATAAATGGGAGGGGGCAGGGCTGGGGGGAACAGTAGCTAAGAAGGTTATAGGTAGACCAAATTGGGGGATAATGGTGATAAGTCAAAGAGGAGAGTAAAGCGGATAGATGGGAGGGAAGATGGACAGGTAGGACAGTTCAAGAGAGTGATGCCAAGTTGGAGGATTGGATCTGGGATGAAGTGGGGGAGAGGAGGTGAGGAAACTGGTGAAATTGACATTGATGTTATGTGGTTAGAGGGTCCCAAGGTGGAAGATGAGGCATTCTTCTTCCAGGTGTTGGGTGGCTTTGATTTGGTGGTGGAGGAGGCCCAGGACCTGCATGTCCTTGGTGGAGTGGGAGGGAGAGTTGAAGTGGTTGGCCACCAGTGGGTATGGTTGTTTAGTGCATGTGTCCCGGAGATGTTCTCTGAACCGTTCCACAAGTTGGCGTCCTGTTTCCCCAATGTAGAGGAGACCACATCATGAACAACGGACACAGCAGATGAGGTGTCTGGATATGCAGGAAAATCCCTAATGGATGTGGAAGGATAGAGGTGAGGGGGGAGATGTGGGTGCAGGTGGCAAGGGAAGATGCCAGGATTGGAGGGTGGGTTTGGAGGGGGGGGGGGTGCGTGGACCCATTGAGGGAGTCACAGAGGGAATGGTCTCTGCAGAAAGCTGATAGAGGTGGGGAGGGAAAAAAAATATCCCCTGCTTTTCGAACGTTCACTTTATGCAATTTTGCTTTTAAGAAAGGCCAACATTAGTACCTGCTTGTGCAAATCCGAAAAGGATTTTCACTTTTACAAAAATTGGTGATACTTTTTCCCATACAAATCATGCAACTTTGCTTTACACCATTTTTTGGCCTATGAAAGGTTCCTTGGGAATGCTCTACTTTTGGATGGGGGAGCTACCTGTGTATCTCTCCCGCAGAGATTTTCCTGCACATCCAAACACCCCATCTACTGTGTCCATTATTCATGACATGGTCTCCTCTACATTTGGGAAACAGGACGCCAACTTGTGGAACGGTTCAGAGAACATCTCCGGGACACATGCACTAAACAACCCCAACTGCCCTTTGACCAACCACTTCAACTCCCCCTCCCACTCCGCCAAGGACAGCAAGTCCTGGGCCTCCTCCCCCACCAAATCTAAGCCACTCAATGCCTGGCCCCCACATTCTTGATGAAGGGCTTATGCCCAAAATGTTGACTCTCCTGCTCCTCGGTTGCTGCCTTACCAGCTGTGCTTTTCCATCGCCACACTTTTTGGCTCTGTTTTCTAGCATCCGCAGTCCTCACTCTGTCTTATTCCGGTAAGTTGCTGAGTAGCACTTAAATAAATGTCACTTCCCTAAAAGATCACAGCCAGTGAGTGAGACCCTGTCACTTCCATTAATTTCAGCCTATTAATGCAGGTCTTTATTTTTGTTGTGACATTTCTTGAGAATGAAGAGCAGGATGGCTCCTTCCATCACCTCCTGAAGTAAGCCTTCCACTGAGCCCATTAAGGTATCACTGCATGAGTGAGGCACCATTTTTTGGAAGATATCTTTAAATATTCCAGATGTTTTGATGAAAGACTATTTGAAGAAAATATAAGATGTTCCCTTGCTGTTTTCATAAACTACTACCAACAAACAATTTAATGTTTTCCAGTACCTCAGTTGATCTTCCTGGGTCTTTCCTGAAGATAAATTGCTTGACATCTATTGTCATAATGGACCAATTGCCACACTGCAAAAGAACAGTACTGGGATGAAGCAATTCAGATTGTCCCAAATATGTATAGGGGAGTTCAGAAGAGTCAGTGGGGCAATTACAAAGATTGAAAGGGTGATCAGCAATGTTGGTGGGAAGAGATCAGAATCATTCGGGAATATTTTGTGGGGGATGCTGTGTGAAGCAAGTAAAGTGAACCCAGCAGGTAAATGGAAAGATACTTACTTACCATGCCCAAATGTCCTCAGCTCCCTTTTACTGGTGGTTATTGCAAGATTGGTCAGGATCAAAATTAAAATAGTGCTAAGTATAAGACTCAATATAATGTAAATATTGACATTGACTGGGAAAGGTTTAGATAGATGTTTGCCTCATGTTCCATCTCTGTTAAAAATGGAAGTGGGTGAATCATCTTTTAAAATATTTTAACATAATATTTAACTCAAACCCACTCACATCAAGGGGAAAGAAATATTGTCAATCCCTTCACCTTCCGTGCACATCAGGGCTGTTATTGAAATAGTGCTGTCTCTGAAGATTTGTATAGTTTGCGGAAAGACAAATTTGCACCTAAAGATTAAAAACAAAGTCAAAACAAAGCTAAAACCAAACCTCAGAAATAAAAGTAAAATTGCGCCAAATAATTACTAGATGAACCAAAGGTGAAATTAAGAGTTCAGAGATCATTTCAAAACAAGTTGTACCCTGAGTCTTTTTAATTTGGCATCAATCCCAGTTCTCACAATGCAAAAAACACAATGTCATTCCCAATTGCTTAATTATGGTCACCCATTTACATAGGTAGAAATAAAAATGATTCTAACAAAAGATTCAATTGAAACCAGTGGATGTTTTTAACATTTAATCCTAAGAACAACCCCTATGAGATTCATAAAAGCTGTTAGATTTAATGCATTGTTGTTTCAAGTAACTAGGTTGGAGAATAATCTGTAACAGCAGCAAAAATAACTCAATAACTTAAGGTTAAAAAGAAATGACCAAAGCTGAACAAAATGCCTAACATCTTGCACAAATCACACTACAACAACAATTTCCATTGTGCTTCAATCACAACTGGATCTTCAATTTTATGACTTTGTTTCTTCTACTTCAGTTCTCTCCTCCAGGTCCAAACATCAGGCAGGGCAAGCAGGATGATCCCAAAGTCATCCCCTCTGGGACAGGGATCCAACCTCATTATGTTGGCACAATGTGATCCAGTTTGGCCTTCCAGTTTACTGATCCAACCTGCTCCACAGAGTGTTCTGAGTTGACTTGGCAACATAAATGATTGTGTAAGGAGAGTATTATGTAAGCAGTGAGGAACTGTTGAATTCCAACATTGAAGGATCTCATTGTTCCGGAGTATGGATCTAAAAACATTAGTATGCAGGTACAGCAATTGATTAAGAAGATTAATAGAATGTTATAATTTATTATGAGAGGAATTAAACATAAGGCTGCGGAAGTTCTGCTTTGTTTATGCAGGGCAAAAACCATGGGTGGAATCTTTTATGTGGGCTTGTGAATCATTTGATAATTTCGAGTGAGATTGGCAAAACGGGATTTTCAACATCAAGAACAAAAGTTTTGAATAGCGAGAAGAAAACCTCATTGGTGGCCAACAAGAGGCCTAATTTCATCCATGGGCATGCATTAAAATGTTATTATTACCTCATATCGTCTCTTTGATTGCAGTTTCCTATTTTCTCACCTGATGGAGCGAAATTAGACAATAACAATTCCCAGCATGGGTGTCAGGATCGGAACCTGGTGACTCCAACTTGGCACTTGCTTCTCCAGACTTTCATCTTGGGCAGTAACCTCCAACATCTCAGGACACACTCCATGGCCAGTAACCTCCTGCATCCCGGCTCTAGGAAGATGACATCAAACAGATATTAGCCTCACTACACCCTCTTGGCACACATCTCTGACCCACTTAGAGTACAACATGGAAATGCACCAGAAGCTTTTATGACAATGCTGCTGCCAGGACATGCCATGTGCAGGAGCAGGTGCACAACTCATGGCTAGGACCAGGGTCCATCTCAGAGCTCCTCACTTTCTCTCTTAACCCTTCCTCACTTTGTACCTACTTGGATGCTGACAGCATTTCTGCCTTGGAAATGTGTTGCTGGAAAAGCGCAGCAGGTCAGGCAGCATCCAGGGAACAGGAGAATCGACGTTACGGGCATAAGCCCTTCTTCAGGAATTCAAGGCATTTCTGCCTTCCCTTGCCTTGCTTTGGTTTGCATCTTGTCCCTTCAGATGAAGCATAAAGGTTTGCAGTATGTTTGTTCCGACATGTCTTTTAACTCAAAGCCAGACAGCTTTTCATGGTTGCCAGCAGTGATCAGTCAAGGGGCTGGGCACATTGTTGTATGGCACTATGCTGTATCACTTTCACACCCACTTTTTGTGCAGCTGTGTATGCAGAAACCACCCAATGTGTCCTTCAATCAAATAGCATTGTCGCAACATCTAAGAGGAGTCGTCCTCTGTCGAGTCAAGGAAGGCAGGTTTCAGTCAGGGGGTTCCCACGCACTAAGTCAAAGGCAGCATCTTATATTATTCGAGGGACTGGACAGGGTCAACCAGCTACTTTGGATGGACTGAGACGGAGGGTATGTATCACTGTACTCTGAGAGGTGGGTCACAAGTAAGTTCAACAGCTGCAGGTGCAACTTGTCTAGAGAGTGCTGGTAAATCAGTTGGGGAGCTGCACAGAGGTTGATCAAGGGTTTGGTTAGTCAAGTCAGCTGTCCATCCAAGTCATTCAAGGAGTTGCACCATGGTCAGTCTATATGTCAATTCAATCAATGTCAGGGGTTTCTGCAGTGGTTAGGAATTTGGGGAAGTCAATTCTGGGGTTTGGAGGCAGCACGCTGGGATGCAGAGAGAATAATATTTGTGAAGAGGGAAAATAAGCATGTAAGGGTGAGGGGGAATGGCTAGTGGATTATGCATTGGAAGACATGGGTTATTGCAAGAGAGGAAGAAGACATCAGCAGTCACATCCTCTCTGGTCTCAGCAAGGTGTAGTGCGCAGCTAAGATGTAGGTTGAGGCTCAGATGGTAATGTTGAGAGATGAAATTGTTATTCGGTGAAACAAGATCAGAATTCGCTGGAGAAATTCAGCAGGTCTGCCAGCAGCTGTGAAGAGACAGCAGTGTCAACAGTTTTGGTCCCGTGATCCTTCTTCAGAACAAGTATACTTAGTATGGAAGCTCAAAACTGATTGGGTCATCAGGGAGTGCAAGAAAAAAAGTAACATAGAGGTTCAAGATTGATTACCAGGCTAAGCCTGTGACTCACTGTCCAAGCATTACCTGCCATAACTGTGTGAACCATGAATGTGCTCTGGAAATGGAAAATGACTGTGACAACACTGAGAGTGGATGGAGTACATGATTTTTTTCCCCTCTGTCTGAGGATATAGGCTTTACACATGTCCAATGTAAGGCCAGTCAAAAGACTGTTGTATTACTCGAGTACTTTCATTGTACAAGTTGAAGACATGTATAATCATAATACCCTGTTTGCGAAATGCATGCAGTGTCCAACTGTGTGAGATATAAATCATGGTCACAAGCAACCTTGACCCATGCCATTAGCTATTACCAATTGAACATAGGCAAATCTGTGAAGTAGGAGTAATCACATGCAACCTTAAAGGTCTTCCCTGTTGGTCATGATTCACAGATAGTTTGAGATCTCTGAGGCTGCTCAAGGGCATTGAATTGCTTTCCTCTTACCTTGAACTGTTATTTGCCAATATGTTCTGAAATGCAATACTGACTTTATTGGATAATGTGGCAGAAAAGGGAGAGGGAAAAGGTATTGTTGACCATTTACAGTCTCTTACAGTACTTGTGCGACATTGCATTTTGCTGCATTCATCAACATAAGTTCCTTTCTATTTGCTGTTTTCGATTCTTCTTCCACTACGTGCTCTGTGAAGGGCAATACTTGACCTGCTACATAATTTTAAAAATTGTATTGAGAACCCCAGAAGGTCCCAGCAGTGGCAGATAGCATGAGAAAGATGCTCAGCCAATGAGGCAAGTTGTAGAGCATAGCATGAGAAAATTTGATAGGGTCACTGAGACACACTCCAGGAAACTTGTCAAAATTAATACTTAGCCGATTTCTGGTAAAATTCAGCCCAACATCTCAAATTGTGTTATTTAAGACGAATACATTTCTGAGGAGGTTTACTAGATTAACACCTGGAATAAACAATTTGTCTTATGATGATAGATTTTATAGGCTGAGTTTGTTTTCATTGGTGTTTAAAAGAGTGATGAATGACTTGTTTGAGGTGAGTTTTGAACAGTCTTCACTAGGTGGACATGGAGATAATGCTTACTCTTATGAATAAGTCCAAAACTAAAGGACATCAATCCAAATTTAGGGGTCACCATTATAAGGCTGAAATGAAGAGATTTTTGTTCTCTCAGAGTTGTGCAACTTCACAAATCTCTGCCTTCAAAGGCACAGTTTTTTTTTGTGGCAGACTCATATCATAGAGTCATAGAGATGTACAGCATGGAAACAGACCCTTCGGTCCAACCCATCCATGTCGACCAGATATCCCAACCTAATCTAGTCCCACCTGCCAGCACCCAGCCCATATTCCCTCCAAACCCAAATTCTTTCTGCTTTGAGGAAGGGTCACTGGACCTGAACCATTAACTCTGATTTCTGTTCACAAATGCTGTCAGACCTGCTGAGCTTTTCCAGTTTTTGTTTCTGATTTACAGCATCTTAGTTCTTTTAGTTTTTATAGGGTGAAGTGAACATGGAGTATGCACAAAAGGTCAAAATTCAAGAGTAATTCAGCGCATTGCACACTGTGGCTTATCTGCTGTCCATAAGATATACCCCATAAGATTACCCTACAGTTTATGGATTGTTGTATTGACATCCAAACATTTACCTGGTTTCTATTGAAGTTCTCTACCTGTTATTTTAATGGAGGTGATCTATTTAAAAACAATAGGTTAGTACTACTCTTACAATGATGGCAGGGAATTCTCAAAGGAATCAATTAACCACTTGTATACCAATATGACAAACATTGATTTCTATAAGTTAAACTCAGGCCAAACTTCTTTATTAACAAATCATTACATAGAAAACTGATAACAAAAATTTAAATACGTAAAATAAATGAGAAGAAGATTTAATGTTATGAGTGCATCATTATATTGTTAGCATTGAAAGGAACATATTTATGCACATTATGTCAATGTTGAATAAATATGCTCAAAATTAATGACATGCTGATCTATTCAAAAGTTTGCATTGATTGAGGTACTATGGACATCTGAAAGTTTCTATCAATCCCCTAACAAAGTTTATTTTCAGTCAATTTATTTCTATGAAATATAGTGTTGAACTTACAATGCTTGCAACTTGTGCTGATATCTTCTACAACATGTTAAGCATTTTGCTATAAAAATAGTTATCACATAACCCCAAAATAAGTTGCTGCATTATGGAAACATTTATGGACTGAGTTTTCGGTTATGGATAAAACAGAAACATTCTTTCCTCTCCCAACTCAAGAAATAAATAGATTTGGGTTGGAATAGGTTCAGAGGTAAAGAGAGCAGACCTTTTGTAAACTAAATGTGGTTGAGATGAACTTTATTACACTTTAAAAATATCCTGTGTAGTGATGATAACAATGATCTCTGAGACAGAAGGTCAATATTTGAAACATAGTCATTTAACCAATCATCCTGAACATGACTCACATTCTCTTAGCCAGTTTGCTTTGAGTATTATTTGACTTTCAGTCTTTTTATTCTGTTGATAAAAAGGTAACCCAGTAATAAAAGGCAGACATCAGTACATCTTTTTACAGCTATAAAACAGACAGACAATGAGGGCCAACTTGAAGATCAATGTCATGTGCCAAAAAATGGTAGGCCTGACATTAGGTCAGGGAATTTATCAGGCATCTCTTACAGCTACCTAAATTGGCACAAACACATTTCTTTAGACGACTGCGTGCAGTCAGACCTTCCCCATTCAGAATTATTCAGCTGGAAAGACGTGAGGCTTAAAATTCAACTTAAGAGGAGGGGTTGATGAAGGAACTTCACAAATGCCAACAATTCATCCAAATAATATGACCTATACCTGAGGTCTAATCACAAGATGACCTCTGGTCTGCTAACTGGGCTATCCATCGAAGCAGGTCATTGATTTAAGCCTGAAAATGAGACTAAAAAAAAAATGCACTTCTTATAACTTTTGATAGAACATTTATATAAGTTTTCAATCAAAGTAGTTAGAAGACAAATTAGATGAAAATAATCAATCAAAATCTGCTTCATTCTTTCATGGGAATTACTCAATGAAACTGGTAATTCAAAATTGTATGCATGTCTTATGTTTTGTTTTAACTGTTGTTTAGGGTGGTAAGTGGTGGGAGGGAGGTAGAGTTTAGATAGGGTGAGGAGGGTAAATTAAACATAATTCCAGAAACTAGTTAAATATCTATTGACCTCATTTACTGATTTCTTCACTCTCCACAGTGGCTATTTGAACTGAACATTTTAATAATCTTACATTTTATAAAAATTTCTAGCATCTTCAGTATTTGACTTTTGCTAATACATCTCTTGATATCCTGTAATAGTTTCAGAACAGGCTTAAAATCACTAAAATTACAGGTGACTGTTTTATGTCCAGTTCTGGCACGAGCAAACTATTTATAGATATTTTAATCAGCACTTTCAGGCACATTTCTGGAGCAGGTGGGACTTGAACGCAGGCCTCCTAGGGCTCTCAGGAAACCACTTTGGTTTCACAAGATTGTGTGTTATTCATATCATTACCCATGACAACTTCCTATATTGCTAAAGCTACACACAATTTCTGACATTTCTGAAGGTTCAGTTCCTAAAATTACTCAGGGTACCAAATCCATGATTATAAGGACGAAACTACAGCTCCAAATCAAAGCACAAATAGGGTCACATAATTAACTTGTTTAGTTATTTAGTGAGTTCATTGGCATTCCGCAGTCAATCTACCATGTAAGCTTAATTACATCATTTCTTCAACTGTCAAACAAATGATTTGCAAAGAAATTGAAAATTTAAAAAAAGTTATTTCATTTCTTGTATGTCTTACATTTATGCATTAACTCATACCACAGCACTTTGCTGAGGATTTGTTTGTACGGTATTAAGTTTTGTTGTGTGCTGTCATCTACATCTTCTAATTGTATGGGTTCCTTTCCGGCTTACATGGTCGTATGTGCAAGGCTAGCCAGTTTCTAGTGTAATAAGAAGTGTCTTGTAGAGTAAACAAGATATAATTCATTGCAAATTTGCAACTATTTGCAGATGATAAAAATAGGCTCTATATTATTACAATAACTGTTGGATCAGATCTAACCTTCATTTAATCTTCCACAAAATCCGATTTTACTTTCCCTCACAGTCCTCAGGACACCATCTGAGGGTGCTGCTTGTTGTAGCTAGTCAAGTATATCCTTTTTCAGATCCAACTACAGCGCCTCTGAAGGTTTTTGGCATAGAATCCCTATAGTTTGGAAGTGGGCCATTTGGTCCATCGAGTCTAATACAATCCTCTGAAGAGTATCCCACCCACGCCCATTCCTGCACACCCTTTATTTCCCATGGCTAATCCACCTAGCCTCTACATCCCTGTACACAATGGGTCAATACACCTAACCTGCACACCTTTGAACTATGAGAGGAAATTGAAGCAGCCAAAGGAAATCCATGCAGACACGGGGAGAATGTGCAACCTCCACATGGACAGTCGCCCGAATGTAATTATATGTACCACTACCACGTTAACCCCCCCGTCTTTGACTTTACAATTTCAAATGATCTAAATATTTCACACTTCTCCCCAAGCATGTTCTCTTCAGAACTGGAAGAATGGTAGATTGTTGAGAAAAGTTAGTTGCCTTGGACTGCATTGCCAAAAACCTGTGGTCTCTGTTGTTCCTCTGCTCCCAGGGTTGCCATATGGTTCATCTCAATCCTTATTTGAGGATGGTTCAATTACAACGGCATGATTTCTTTGTAACAGCATGAATGATATATTAGCAGCTTTGTTTTCCATCACCAAGGCTGATCATAGCTTTTTACAATAAATACCTGAACTACAGCTGATCCCTTTTTCCTACCTCCAGCAAATTCATTGCATCATATTATTTGTTGTAATATATATAATGGGATTTTTAAATTTTAATCATGTACCACTGGTGTAAATGTGGAAAAAACTTTCTCAGGCAGGACAGCAAACTAAGGCTTCAGGTTTAGGAACTTCAGAAGATAGGAATGGGAGTAGGTGATTTATTCCATCGAGCTTGCATTGCCATTTAATACAATGATAGCTAATCAAATAGTTTAATGTCTTTTACCCACACTATCAGCATAATCTATCTGATGGATCCAGGTAAACAGAAAACATTAACCAAGTTCCTGCACATATTATAAACCACTATTTATTGCAAATGAATAAGTACTAAACACAAGCAGAATAAAACTTTGAATTATCAACATATAACTATATGAGTTGAGACCCTAACTGATTTTAATACACAAACACACACCTACACACAGACAAACAGAGAAGAAACCATTGGTGTTATGGTGGGGGACAATACTTGGGAAATACAGTTCGATAGCACCAGTACACAAGATTGATGACATGTTCCTTTTGCTTTCCAAGAATTCTGTTTTCTGATCTCCTTCTCCAGGTATTTTCAATTCTTTGCTGGCACACAGAGTAATTGTTGAACTAATAATAAGTCTTTTGTTTATTGGTTAAAAGCAACAACTACAACAATAGGTGGGAGAAAATAACTAGCTGTCTTCAGGCCTTAGTTACTTTTACTGCAGAAAGAGAGAGTTGCAGAACCTGCTCCTTCAGCAATCCAGAACATTCACTCCTTCTATTATAAACATCCAAACTATTCAAATGCCCAGGAGCCAGAGAGTTGCCATCAAGCTGATGACATCTGCTATCCACATGTGATCACAGTTGTACAAACCAATCAATCTGTTGTTTGACAAATCTTACTGTGCATACAGACTTCATGGAGTTATTGTGTCTTTTCCCACCTCCCCACTGTTTGCAAAGTGACAATACAAATAATTCACAATTCATAAAATTCCTACAGTATGGAAGCAGACCATTCAGCCTATCGAGTCCACACCAACCCTAAAAAGGACATCCTACCCAGACACACTCCCCTACCTGCTCCATGTAACCCTACATTTCCCATGGCTACCTGCACATTGGACTGTGGGAGGAAACCCACACAGACATGGGGGGAAATGTGCAAACTCCACTTAGATAGCTGCCTGAAAATGGAATCTAATCAAGGTCTCTGGCACTGTGGGGTAGCAGTGCTAACCAGTAGCCACCATGCTGCTCTGTTTTTTGTAGTAACTTGTTTTTAAAAGTGCAGCAATTCCTTCCAAATTCCATATTTTTAAAACAGTCGTTTTCTCAGTTTAGGCCCTCATTAAAAATTAAAAAAAATAAAATACATGATCTTTTCACATCAATCCTAAGATCTTTTGTAGGTTTCATTCAAAGTTCCCTCTTGTTCTTCAAAATTCCAAAGAATACAAGATCAGTTTGCGTATATCTGTTCATCAGAGATCTCAGGAACAAGTCAGCTAAAGCTCCATTGCATTTCCTTCCATGACAATAACATCTTCCTCAAGTACGGAAACAAAACTGTACATTGTGCTCCAAATGCTTTTTAAACAAGCTTCTACACAAATGAAGTAATCCTTCACTTAAATCTTCTTGCAATAAAAACTGACATTTCCTTCGCCTTCCTAATAGCTGGACGATAAATAATTCATTTAGTATTAAATCAAATTATATTGGACTGGACCTCTAATTCAATAGTACCTTGTAAAAATCAAATTCTTCAGGAATGACGGACCATTCAGTCTCCCTATTCGGCTTCAGGTACCATACTTAGGTTGTGACATGTTTTAATCTAGAATTTCTTGCAAAGTTCTGAAGCACTCATTTGCAAAGTACGGACAATTGTCCAAAACAATCTCATCTGTGATAGAATGTATTTCAAACATCTTGAGTAAGACTATTCCAACTGCTTCCATCGTGATTTTTTGCAATTTCTTCATCTGTGAAGTCGTGCTAAAACTGTACAAGGTATTCGTCAGATCATACTTGGAATTCTGTGAACAGTTTGGGCTCTCTTTTCTAAGGAGAGAAATACCAGTTTTGGAAGTAATCTCGAAAAGGTTGACTACATTGATTCCAGATATGGAGGGATTCTAATGGGGAGCAGTTGAGTGGATTTGGCTTGTACTCATTAGAGTTTGGAGAAATGGGAGGAGACCTCATTGAAACATAGGACTTTTAAAGGGCTTGATGGGTTAGGCGTAAAGTGGTTATTTCTCCTGGTGGAAGAATCTAGGACCAGAGGGCACAGTCTCAGAATAAGGGCTGACTCATTCAACAGAGAAATGTTGAGGAAATTTTTTCTGAGGACAGTCAACCTGTGAAATTATTTAAGTCAGAGAGCTGTAAAATCATTAAGTTTATTTAAGGCTGAGAGAGACAGGTTTTTAAACAGAATGGGTTATGGGAAAAGACAGGAAAGTAGAGTTCAGGATTATCAGATCAGCAATGATCTCATTAAATGGCAGAACAGATGCAATAGGCACAATGGCCTTTTACTTCTCTGCTGCCTGATGGGAGAATGATTGACATTGACACAGACCTTCAAACAAACCCACCTTCTTGTATTACCAAGATCAGGTTGGAAGTTTGGTGGGTATTAGTGATTTTCTTTTCCCTCTGGCATACGTCTGACAATTGGCAATAAATTCCTCAATGTCCCTGAAGATTCCAGGCCAAATAAGCTCTTCACAAGCACTTGGTGATTCCCTGTGCCTTTGATCTAGCTTCCCAAATATATTCCCTCATAGTGAAGTTGCACAATAAGTCATTCATCATGCACTACAGTATCAACAACAATGGCAAACGGACTCCTTTTCAGAATAAATTTTCACGTAATTGGACCTTGGTACTATATCAGTGGATGTTGAGATATTGCTTGTCTCTCTTTTGTTCCTGTTAAATCTGATTGAACCAATTGAGACTTGCTGGCAATGGTGTGCATGCCCAAACTTGATTTCTTGGATGAAATCAACAGCGTTACCTGTAAGGCTTTTTTTTAAGATAATGGTTCTGAAAGGGTTAAGGTTAATTTGATATTAGCTGTACCTGTTTTGCTGATGTTACACATAGGAGAAAGTGAGGACTGCGGATGCTGGAGATCAGAGTCAAAAAGTGTGGCACTAGAAAAGCACAGCTGGTCAGGCAGCCTCTGAGGAGCAGGAGAGTTGATGTTTCGAGCATAAGCTCTTCATCAGGAATGTGTTACACATAGTCTTTGGGTGGAAACAAGGCTCTGGCTTTTGAAAGAAACACGTGTGTACACCAGCTCCCTAAAATCCAATTAACAATGCCTGAATGAATACAGCTGTACTTTTTGCAACCATGCAATTCACCTTATTGTTGTCTCAAAACAGCAAAGTGATCTGGCTGCCACATCTGTCATATCCATTAATTACTAGGATTAATTTAATTTATCTGGCTAGTCAATGTTTCCATTCTCTCATATCCACATATGCATTCCTTCTGAAGTTGAGTTCTCAGTTGAAGAGGCTGACTTGCAAAAGCGAATTGCTTCATCATACGTGGCATAGCTACATTTCGTTGCTTGGCTAATACTTCAAGACCATTCACATAACAACATAGGGAAGTCAAGGTCGAAGAGTTCAGATACATCTAATTCAGGTACTGAATGTGGTAGTCTGCTGTTCTTTTCAAGTTAAGACAAAAAGGAAGAACAGTGGCCTTTCTGTGGACACTCCACAATGATGGCCTTTCAACCACTAATCACTAGTTAGGTCTAAGAGAAAGCAAAGATAAAGCATGATTGATGACAGTAAGCTCTTCAAATATCCTTTACCCAGTGCCACATACTGGTAGAAGTGACAACTATGACAAGGTACCACGAGTGGTCATCTGGGAATACGCAAGTCTGTCGATCATCACTGTGGATAGCTCAACTGCTGTTATCTGCATTTTGCCTGGTAAGTATATTGTTTCATAAGTGAGCCTCATGAGACAAAATCTTAGTAATCATAAAGGCATTATTGCAGGTTTCTTTTTGTCCAATAGAGAAGTGGAGGTTTGTGATCTGTTCTGATGATTATTTTTAGATCCAGGAAATAAGCTGAGTAGGTGTGTGGCATTTTAGAAATAATTTAATTGGTTTAGTGTACATGAGGGCAGTCACCTCTGGTCTGATGAGAAGAATCGTGTAAGGTAAGCAAAGATGTAGTTTATTACATCTCTGCTACTATTTACAGGTTACAAGAATAGGCTTTTAATTACAACAAAATCTGTTGGGGCTATCTAGTTTATAGCAGTCAATCAAGTATTAACACATTCAGATCTATACACAACAGATTTTAGGCTGACATCAGATGCATGGGAATAATCCTTAACCATTGGAATATAGTACAAGCAACAAGACAACATTAAATGACAACTTTTTTTTCCTTTTTTTTATGACAATCCTCTCAACATGGCGAGTTTTGACATTCTAACCCAAGACATGGGCCTAAAGACTTAAGCATATGACCTGATAGATCTTCTAATACTCATCTGAATAAAAGCTACAACGTATTGTATTGCCTGCAGTCATCCTTGTAAGAGGTTGATGCTGATGCATACATATGACATTATTATTGCAGTTCGACATGTACTGTAACCATTGACATTTAGTTCTCAGTGGGCAAGCCAGCTACTTAAAATGGGACTTTCATTGTCAAGTGTCACTGTACTGCCAGCAAGGTAATGAGGTGAATACCCCTTAAGCCAGTTTGTACATCAATACACTGTCTCAGAGCCCCAGGAGCTGTTAAGACAAAATCTCATGCAAGAGAAGTGGCAGTTCTGGCATGTGAATAATGACACTAGAACTGATGAGAGAAACATCTTTCTCACAGGAGACAACACTTGTCAAAAACATCTCCATTTTCAAAATTTGAGATTATTCACAAGGTAACAGGGAAAGAGTGATACTTTGTATGAACTACTAAAAAAAGTTATTATTCCTCACTTTTCAATAAAAAAGAGCAACATTTGATCTGTCAGGCCTTCTGCTTACTGAATTATTCCCCTCAACAACTACAAGCACAGAAATGTGGATGTGATTTCAACCTTCTGTAATTTGTGTAACTCACTTTTTGCTTCAAAAGTATTGATTGTGAATATTAAAAGAAAACTGACCTAGAGCTCTAATGAGAATGACACATGATGTAGTTACTCCTTTTAGAACTGCTTCAGTTCTCCATGTCGCATGGAGAAGGACCTGACAGAACTTGTGCTAAAAACTCAAGTTATAAAATGCACTTCAGAATAACAGTCTCACATAATATTTGCACCTTCATGCTCAATTTCTTCATTTCAGTTTGGACAATAACAATTAAGCAAATCTGAAATGGAATTTTTCTCATTCAGTGTTTTGGAAGTGGTCCTGAAAATTACACACTAGGTTTAATATTATGCTCTCTTTTTCAAATGCTCAAAGAAAACTGCTTATTTGAAATATAAAGGTACTTATGGTCATGGAGTCAACAATTTAAAGGAGATGCAGGTCTTTGAATAGAATGGCAGGACTGATGTATGAAGAGACATTGGATCTGTTGGGGTGATATTCACTCAAGTTTAGAAGGATGAGGGGTGATCTCATAGACAAGACAAGGTAAATTGGAAGGTTGCTCCCGACGATCAGGTAGTGTCGAAACAGGACCACAGTTTAAGGATTCAGCATAAGCCAATTATGACTTTGATCAGTAGAATTTTTTTTTATCTAAAAAATGACGAGCCTTTGGAATTCTCTGTTTCAGAAAATGGTTGAGACAAAAAAAATTGAATGTTTTCAAGAAGGAGTTAGATATAGTTCTTAGAACTAAGGGAATTAAAGAGTAGGAAGTAAAATCAAGAACAGAGCTCTGAGATGGATGATCATCCATGACCATATTGAATAATGGTGTCAAATTGAAGAGCTGAATGGCCTTTCTTTGAATGTGATCCATGATGAATTAAGACATTAATTATCATAAAATGCATATTCAAAGTAGATTTTCTGACTATACATCAAGAAACTATTTTAATATTCCCATAAGTTCTCAAAAGACTTTCAATAGCTAGGTCACAATTAGCTGTGAGAAAGAAAAATAATTGTCACACTTCCATTTTTGTTCATGAAAATTCACGTTTTGTTAGATTTTAAACCATTTCAATTCACAATGACTTGTACTCCCATTTTGCAGATCCCATGTCAATTGTTCATGTCAAAGGATAATAAAATATTTCCCATCTGTGACAAAACACTGGTCAATGTTGCAATGTAAATACTTGAACAGCCAATGGTTTGCATATTGGACAAGAGGCTGTAGGAGGGTGGGAGACAAATCAGAATGGAGAGGATTGGAGTGAAGAAAAGTCATTTTCTTAATAGTCTAGTGGAGACTGCACCTGCAACCAATGTTAAGCTAACAATGCTCCCATTAATCTCTACAAGGCAAGAGTAAGATCTGATTGTTAAAAATAATTCATTTTTGGGATGTGGGTGTTGCTGTCTGGTCCTATATTTATTGCCCATCTCCCAAGTTCCCTTGAGAGGTGAGGGTGAGCTACCTCTTTGACACCTGAATCTCAATCTTTGAAAAGAAATGTGAATCTAAAACTCAAAGAAATTGAAGTTGTGATTAAAATTCTTTCCACCAATGATTCCACTTCTTGCTTGAATGCACCCTTTTTTTTTGCATTAGATCCATTGGGCATTTCTTATATAAATGCTCCATTTAATGTGCCAGAGAAAGAGTTGTATTTTATTGGCCATCCATCTACATGTCAGTTTTTGTACCGTTGTATAATTGGTGTAAATTAAAAGGATGAAAGAAATATATTTTTCACTGGTTTCATAACATTACTGTGGGTTTTGTGGATTTGTTCAAGCTGCTTGCCGTTTATATTGTTTCAAAGCATTTTCATGACAGTGTGACACTTGTTGCAATAATGCAGGTTCAGCATTGAAATTGAGCCACTGCTTAATTATGGATTGGTATTGCAAAAGAGCATTTAGAAAAACAAACAGATAGAATCAGCACAAGTTTACATGAAAGCAATTTTGCCTTTTTTAAAACAGTCAAATTTCAGTGCAGAAGCAGCAGTCCAGTGGGAAAAATATATGATTACGGAGCAAAAGGCTGAAGTGATAATGACTAAAAGCAGCATTTACACACGTGCCTTTACTCTGTGTGCTTCAATGATTCCTAGAGGTGCCCTATACAATAAGAGGATATTCAAAAGAAAAAGGACACAATTAATTCAAATGCTGAGACTGGATTCCGGCATTGTGTCTCAGCATAAGCAAGACAGCCCACTGGGGTAGAATTGCTTTGGAAGCATTAAACTGTCTGTGCAAATCCAGAGGATTTACAGTACCGCTATGAACATATTTGCTTTAGCCCCTAGGTCCACACCAATTTAATAACAGCATCTACATGATAGAAATGCTGTCACAAGCTAAAAGTAGGTTCAAGAAGGCTAACAAAGCTTTCTGAATGTTATTATTTAATGACACTACACAATAATAACTGTAATTAGTGAACACACAATGAGGAATGGTGGATTGAAAGGAATAAGGTTCCCTACTGTGCTCTTGATTAGTCTGCCAGTGTAAATGAGTCCCCTAGATTAGAGTAAGCAGTTTGACACCAGACAAACCTGGTCTTACAATAGAACTTGCATATGCATTAAATGAGTCTGATCCAGTCCAGTTCATATTCTATCAAAGAGGCTCAAAAATACTCTGTATGTTTTAAAATTGGACAATTTATGCATAGCTGTAAATCTAGCAGACTACTGTCATGCGCAATTATCTCATCTTCAAAGGTTGGGGGTGGGGGCAGTTAGTTCATTTTGCTGGACAGCTGGTTTGCACTGCAGAGTGATACTGACACCCTGTATTCAAATCCCACACCAGCATGGAAGTCCTGCCTCTTCAATCTTGTCCCTCGACTGAGGCGTGGTGACCCCCAGGTTAAACTCACTACCCAGTCATCTTTCTCTAATGAGGGAACAGTTCCGGAGACTATAGTGACTTGACCTCTACGTGATGCATTGTACTATAATAACATTGTGACCCTAAAATTTGGGAGCTGATAGTAGTATTTATGTTTCAGAATAAAAATACGACTTAGAAAAAAATTATTCAGGGCAGTTCTGACATATGATTGTTCTCCATTTGTATAAATTGCTGTTTTATAATATGGTAAAGTCTCATGTTCACCTTTTAAAATAATTTTGAGCAAGTTTGGGCTCCATACCTCAGGAAGGATGTATTGGCCATAAAGCGGGTCCGGAAGAGGTTCAAGAGAATCATCCCAGGAATGAAAGGCTTAACGTACGAGGAATGTTTGAGGGCTCTGGGATTATACTCGATGGAGTTTAGAAAGAATGGGGGAGAATCGGATTGAAACTTACAGAATACTATAAGGCCTGGTCAGATTGGACTTCAGGAAGATGTTTCCATTGGCAGAAGAGATGAGAACCTGAGGGCACAGCCTCAGAGTAAAGGGAAGACCCTTTAGAATAGAGATAAGGAGAAACTTCTTTAGCTAGAGAGTGGTGAATCTGTCAAATTCATTGCGACAGAAGGCTGTGGAGGCCCAGTCATTGATTATATTTAAAACAGAGATAGATATGTTCTTGATTGTCAAGGGGATCAAAGGTTATGGGGAGAAAACAAGAAAATGGGATTGAAAAACCTATCAGCCATGATCGAATGGTGGAGCAGACTCAATAGGCCGAATGACCTAATTTCTGCTCCTATTTCTGATCTTATTTTATCTTTTACCTTCGGTGTCTGTGTTTCCTGGCTCTCAGCAAACATGACAGATAAAAGGAGGTAAAAATGGTTGAATCCATTAGGCCCATGCCTTTACAGCAATGCTCATGGTCCAGGAAGTATCCTCCACCCACAATGTCACAAGTTTATCCTGTGAAACCTACACCTTGCAAACTGCCTGATAGGATCAAGTTTGCCCTCACCCTTTCTTAGAAATGGTCCAATCCCAGGCATATCGAACCTGTATCCCTCTACAGCAATGCCCCTACTTGCTCCTCCACTGAATTTTATTTTTGCAACAAGCTTTACTGTCTGACAGATTGTATACCTGTCAGTAGAGTGGCTGTTGTCCAGGAAACCCAACAAAATAATAACTTAAATACATTCTGCAGTAAATTATACGTGATAGTGAATCAAATACAAAAAGCAAACTAATTATATTTCAAGAACAAATGGAACTGCAGAGAAGAGTGTGAGATCCCCATTTTCCAACAATCTTCCTCAGCTATGAGAGCTTATCCAGTATTCCAAGTTTGGTTTTGTTCCAAAGAAGAGTCACCGCACTCGAAACATTATCTCTGATTTCTCTCCATAGAATGCTGCCAGACCTGCTGAGCTTTTTCAGCAATTTCTGTTTTTGGTGCTTTTGTCTTTCCTAATTAGCCTGCTTAATTTTATACCAGAGAACTAAGAAATTGAATGAAATGCACTCAGCATTTAATTCTTTTCCAGTGTAACTTTAAAGACAAGACGTTATGACTATGTAATTTCTATGCAGCATATTGAATAATGGAAGAACTAAGTACTCTCTGAAATGTTAAATCAAAAGTGTCAAAAGGTTTTAACGTCCATGTCTCCATCATTCATTTCATTGTGCTCAGTGAAACAAAGTACAAACTACTTTGCAATATCTTCTGTGAGTAAACAAAATCCTGGAGTTTCAGGTTACCTGAAGTATAAAATACATAAAGTATAAAATACATTATTTTATCTGCATTGTTAAACTTATAAATCTTCAAATCCAGGCTTGTCTCATTAAACAGCATAACTATAGGAACCTGTCTCTCACCCGTCAAAGTTAATGATTAGCTCTGGACAATCCAGCAACCATCTATGTTTTTTTTAAATCTACTTGAAAATTGGATACTTTCAGTTAAAGGTTTGTATATGTCAATGAGAAAAATGAAAATTGGCACATCATTGTTTTCAAAATAAATTCCAATCACTAACCAAAGGCATTGTTTATAAAAATAAAATCCATGGGCAGTATCTTGTATTTTTGGCTAAAAGCCAATTGAAGATTTTTCACCGTGAGGCCTAATCAGATTCAGTGACATATCTTCCCTAACACACTTCATTAACTATCACCTTGCCATTGGAGCGTCCCTCTAATCTGGTCATGGGTGATAGTGCATCATGTAAAGTATATAAGGTAACCTGTTTGTATAAATTTGATTGGTTTTGTGCTACATCTATTTGTTGGATTGTCTGTGCAGCCCCAAGTGGAACAGTATCAACATGCTCCTAACTTCATGCAGGATGTACTGTGGTTCTATGTTTGTGTTGATATCCTGCTGCAACAGATGGAAACATGTTGAACAAGGCAATTACACTGCAATGGATTCTGCTGACACCAATGCTCCACCTCATGAAACATTTCTATTCTTTCCTTGGTCTCTGTGTCCAAAAGTATTGGTGTGAATGAAGCGGTCAATGATTTTGGAGCAAGGAATTGTACAGCACACAGGCAGCCAATGCCTTAAGATCAATGGGGACTAGGAATCCCCAAGAGTCTACGTCCTGTAGAGCGTGTGGGTTTGTGTGTAACGCTTCACTTTAAAGATCCTGGTATCAGTGGATCCAGCAACACCTCACCACTCACAGCCTAGATCACTTACCTTGTCCACGTCAGATGTGGTCACAGTTAATATCAGAATTTTGCTGTTGAGTAGTGACTACCCTGTTGCCGTGCATTTCCATCTCACTGTTACCCCAAATCATCTTGTTTTTACATCACATTGAAATCTCTTTGCTTTTCCTGAGAAGCTAGATGACGCTTTTCCTGAAATGAAAACCATATTGGGTAGCTGCAGCTCATTAACTGCTGTGATCCAACAATGCCTTCAGCACAACTTCCCATTATTCTCCACAGCTATCGTCATCCACAGATACTATCCTCCTCCACCCTCTGTACATGTCAGTCATCATAGGCAAAGTTCCATCTTCTGTCACCTCAGAGCAAATCACACACAACTTCAGACCTTCAATACTTTACTCGATAACTCACAGACTTTTATCCCAGCCAGATTGCTTTACATATCATGCATCTGCACATTACGCATTGTACGGTTCTTAGCTCGTTTTCTGAGCATTTTCTGTGATTAGTTGGAGGCTGCTAACTTTCGTGTCCAGTATTGCTTTTTAGTGCAGTCAAAAAGGCATTCAGCTTGTCACAGTGTGGAGCATTGAATAGTCAAGGAAATTGAAATTTTGTACTACAGCATGAGGCTGAGTCAACATGACAACTAAAAAATGTTCCAACAATTCAATGGCAAACACACTGTGCATGCAGATTGCCATGTCTGACAGTCAAAGAAGAGCAGTCCTTAATGGGATCAAAGGCAACTATGATGAGTAAGGGGATATTATCCCGGTCAGTCTTTGGGCAAATCCAATTCCAATCCAGTTTTGTTTCAAACCACCAATGCCACTTCAAATGGCAGTAATCAGTACTCCATCTGTGTGACTAAGTACTCAGATTGTGAATAACAGAAAAGGTTCACCTGCCTCAGGTTGAGTATTGCTTATTGGAAATGTAAGAAGCAGTGAAGAACCAAAAGGTGCCAGCTGTTTCTATTCCATTCTCCATCCATTTGACCAGCACTTCCACCTCCTCCAGCCAGACCACACAAATAATGCTTTCTTTTTGGATGAGATCAATGCACAATATCGTTTCAGTTCATCAAATTGGTAAGTGTGTAATTTATTATGGCACTCTTTTTTATATAGAAACTTGGTGAACTACATCCCTCACATTCTCCAGAGGTTAGACGGATGCTAGAGATATGGTTGGAACAGCACTGATAACTTGTCAGATTCTGGAAGTACGACTTCTTCAGACTCACTGCTCAATCTTCATTTGATAGCTGATAGCTGACTTCTTCAGTTTTGTTAAAGACATAGAACAGACACTGAAGCTGAGCTCAGTGTGATTTGATTCTGTTCATTCACAACTTTAAACATATACACAAATACATATGCTTATCTATAACAAATCTACAGTCCATTCTTTAATGTCTGTTGTATTTCAAATGCACAGATTGCAAAGAACCAACAAGGACAGGACAGACATTGGAGTACACCCCAGGCATGCCTCAGCTTTGAATAGGTTCATCCCCGCTCCAGGAAGATCCAGTCCGTGGATAGCGTGGTGACTGAAGAGAACAAGGCAACAGGTATGGGCCACAAGCTGGGCAGGGCAAAACAGTGCCAACCAAGGGGCGCGTCTGCATGTGCGTGAGGACCATCTTGGGAATCATAGATAATCACTCCATTTCTGCACCAGGGCACTTTGTGGCATACCAGATTAGTTAAATATTATTCACCAACCTGCAGCCATAAATGTTTGCCATGCAAATTGCAGGAAGTGTGAGCAAATAATGGCATGGTGAGGCAGTTGGATAGTTGGTAAACAACAGTGTAGTTCCTCTCAGATAAGACTTAGAAACCACGGAAGGAGTGAGGCAGGGCTGCATTTGAGTTGGTGAATTTAAGGCAAAATCGGGTACAAAACGAAAAATAAGGCAAGGGATAAAAAGATTGGCTTAAAAAGAGAAGTAAGGAAAGTTTAGGGAAAATACTGACAATTAAACATTTGACATTTTATAGTTGATGGTTTGACTGTTTGTGATATTGTGTTACACTCCATATCTGCAACTAAGTGCAAAACATGACTTTTCTCATGGAAGTTCCTGGGACCATTCATACTTTCTTCATCTGTAGCACTTCAACAACTTATACCATTTCCCACAACAAGAAAGGTTAGTCTTCTTTGAATAGCTTAATATAATAGTGTCTATAATATCGTAAGTATTTGTACACATATCACCCATTTCTTCCAGACTCTCATAATCTGTTCTATACAAAACAGAAGATGTATGATGAACTCATTCTAAGTCACTTAACAAAACCTGTCATTATAATTGCTTTTGTCAATTTTTGAAGAATAAAAGATTACATAATGAAAGAAACTATAGACTATAAAAATTTATTTCGAAAGTATCGATCAAAAATAGGGATGCGGAGAATGACATCAACATAATGGTTTATTATTTGGAGAACTTCAACAGAACAGTCTCTTATATCAATGATCTAAACATTGGAATTTACTATCTAATATCCATCACTTTTAAGATATGAATGAATCATCAAGCCCGAGAATTGCTGTATTTTTCATTCTTTAGGCTATTTAATTTAAAGTCTTATTTTTATTGAACCACTTCTTCAAAATTAATAAACCCACTGGCTTGTGATTTTTTTTTTGTGTGGTAGAATGCTTATCAATGTAAGTAGTGAATTTATATTTTCAATCATATTTGCTCTTGGATGGAACATGGGCATTATTGGCAGGGCCGAGTATTTTTTGCCTCTGCCTTGTTTTCCTTGAGCTTTCTAGATAACATCAGAGGGCAGTTAAAAGTCAACAACATTGCTGTGGGTTTGGAGTCACATGTAAATCAGGTAAGAATAGCAGATTACCTTCCACAAAGTGTATTATTGAACAAGATGGGTTTTTGTGACAATCAACAGTGGTCAACATTAGATTAGCCTTTTAGTTCCAGCTTTTGATTATTTGCAATTACACCATCGGCTGTGGTGAGATGCGAACACATGTCCCTAGAATATTAGCCTGAGTCGCTGAACTATTAGTGCAGTGACGTTACTGCTATGCTACCTGTCATTAAATGTTTTGTGTATCTTCATTTTTTTCTTAATATAGCAAAATAGGTACATCTGAAATTCATTTTTTAAAACTTTATTTGAAACATTTCCTTTGGAAACATTTGCTGAAGTGAAAAGTTCCAGATAGTGCACAATTTAATTCCAAAAAGCATGCAGTAAAGTAACATAAGAAATATTAGTACCCAAGAACCCAAAGTAAGGGCTCGTAGGATGGTCGGAAAGGTAATACATTGGGGAGACAGGCCGCCTACTTGCGGAACGTTTCAGAGAACACCTCTGGGACACCCGCACCAACCAACCCAACCGCCCCATGGCTGAACACTTTAACTCCCCCTCCCACTCTGCCAAGGACATGCAGGTCCTTTATCATCCTCACCCTCACCTCCTTCCACCTATCGTATTCTCAGCGTCCCTCCCCCAAATTCCCTCTCCCCTTTTATCTCAGCCCGCTTGGCACATGAGCCTCATTCTGAAAAAGAAGGGCTTATGCCCGAAACGTCGATTCTCCTGCTCCTTGGATGCTGCCTGGCCTGCTGTGTTTTCCCAGCACCACATTTTTCAACTACATATCCAACTTCCCAACTGAGCAGTTGGTTAATTGAGACAGTGCCGGCACATCTGACAGGAATTTGAAGGGTTTCATTCTTTCTTGCGGGGGAAAGAGAATGTAGCCTCACTGATCCAATGAAATAAAGGTTTCATGGCCACAATTAACCAGTTTCACAGATACCATGCTGGAACGAATATTGAACAATTATGAGCAAATGAGGCCTTCTCTTTTTGGCACTGAAGGGCATCATCATCAGATGTCAAGGTGAATGTTAGTATGAAGGTTATGAAAGTAAATAAGGAAGTATTTGGCAAATGTTAGAAAAGGTAGAGCTACATAACTATAACATGTTTCAAGCAGCTAGTCCACATGGCACAAGCATTCCTTATGACCTGCAGCTCTACCTCTCACTCTTTGAATATTCATGTGATAAGATCATCTATTGTCAATATAAAATCTTAAAAGGGCTTCACTTAGTTAAGACATGTTCATTAGCACGCACACACCTTGAGCTACATTATATTTTTATGCCGAGATTGTTAGATTAGATTACTTACAGTGTGGAAACAGGCCCTTCAGCCAACAAGTCCACACTGACCCTCCGAAGAGCAACCCACCCAGACCCATTCCCCTACATTTACCCCTTCACCTAACACTACGGGCAATTTAGCATGGCCAATTCACCTGACCTGCACATTTTTGGACTGTGGGAGGAAACCGGAGCACCCAGAGGAAACCCACGCAGACATGGGGAGAATTCGCAAACTCCACACGGACAGTTGCCCGAGGTGGGAATTGATCCCAGGTCTCTGGCACTGTAAGGCAGCAGTGCTAACCACAGTGCCACCGTGCTGCCCTTGTGTGTAAAAAATGTAACAGAAGAAACTGAAATGGAGGGATAGAATGTAATTTTCAGCTCTTGATTCTTTTGGAAGAGCCCATGCTGGAGATTAAAGTCTGTATGAATGTGGTATAGTGGAGAAGCATGATAGAAAGAAAAAGAAAGGTATGCATTTATATTAGAACTGCCAGGACATCAGGGTATACCAGAGCATTTCATAGCCAGTTAAGTTGTTTTGAAGTACAATCACAGTTACAATTTGAGAAATGTGTGTGTCAGGTTGTACACACCAAACACTCACAAATAGTGAACTGATATTAACCAGATATTCATCATTTATGATATCAATTGAGAGATAGATATTGAACAGGACACCAGGGAGAATTCCCCCGCTCTGCTTCAAAGTAGTGCTATGGAATATTTCACATTCTGCTGAGGGGGGAGACAGACCTACAGTTTAGAGTCTGATCCAAAATATGGCATCTCCAGTCCTGCAGTACAGCACTGGAGTGTCAACCTAGGTTTTTGTACTCAGAGCTTCTGGAGTGAAACTAAGGTATATAACCATCTAGCTCTGAGGTGAGAGTAGTTTTTTTTTTAATCAACTTGTTCAGAAATGTTATGACATACCTTTGGTGGTCGAGAGTTAGTATAATTCTGCTCTTGTTATTTCATCTCCGAGCAATGCACGTATTTAAGCAATGCAAAGTGATCATATGCCCAGTGAACAAGATAATACATTTTATCTGTGTATGTATCAAAATGTTGCAGTGGCAGTAGTATATCACCCATTGTTTTATGCTACTGGTTAGAGGGTAATGGAAATATCATTAGTTTGTGGCACAGAGATTTGATTTGCAGTGTATCGGATAGCCGTCTGGGAAATATTAATATGTGCTTTGCAGCTGAAAAACCAGATTTGCCTCCATTTGTTTTCCAGTGAATAACCAATTCAGAACACTGTCAGAAACCTCACAATCCAATCATTTTATGCCTCAGAGAGTTCCCAATCTGCGAAGAGTTTATGCAATGTGCGACTGCCAATTCCAGTGAAAGAGAATTGAGCTACTTCCATTGTCTCTAGCATGACTCATGCAATGGACAAACAGCCTTTGAATTTAACCAAATGGGAATGCTCGCTATGTGTTTTGCTATTTAACTGTGGTGCTTTCAGCCTTCTAGCAGCACGTATTATGTTTTCTCCCCAGTTGTAATATCTTGAGTTTCTTTGAAACTGCACTTTTGATAAAATTGATCACTTCAGTTTTTGTCACAACTTAACAAAGCTCAAAAGTCAGATTATTGTTTGATCTGACCATTGAGCAAGTCACAAAATTCGTGAGTTAACATTTAGGGCATTGAATACTGTCGTTAATTGTTCTTAGATAATGTTTGATATGTACTAAGCTGGAAAATTCTCATTTTCTCAATATTTTCTGAGCAAGACGTGGTTTAGATATGCTTTTGGGCTTTAAACTGGGACTGAATGATTCTATGAATGATGCATTTTCTCTCATTAATGCCCTCACAATCACCATCAATAGTTTAACCATCATTTCAGTGGTTTTAGATTATTTGAGATATTTTTGTGTGACTTCATCATTGCTGTACAGTCACAGCAATATATACCTTTTTAAAATACATGTCATCAACTTGGTAAGGCTCCTCCAACAACATTTTCACATATCTCCATCCATCAGGTCAGCATCAGTGAGTGATTGGAACATCACCACCTTTAAGTTGATGTCCAAGTCGCACAACATGTTGATTTGAATGATATCACCATAACTTCAGTGTTGCTGGGTCAAACAACTGATTACTTAACAGTGCTGCAGAGGTACCGAAATGTATGGACTGCAGTGGTTTAAAATGAATGGTCATTGCAACCTTCTCACGAGCAATTAGACATGTGCAATAAATTCCACCCTTTTCAAGCAATGCCATTCCAGGAATGAATAATTATTGAAAAAAAAGTCTTACTTGCTGGACTCCTCTTCTATTGAACTGACAGCGAAGTGTGTCTCCTATCGTCAACCCAGCACTGGTATTAAACTGGCAAATGCAATTTCATGTATTAGTAGACAATGATTTTCATGTTAAATATTTTCTGTATGGCCCATGCATATATATCAGGGCATCAGATGAGAAGTTTAGTGGGATATTCTTGATGCTAAGATTGAACCTGTAAGTCACCTCACCTATTCTGTTTTCATATGTGTGAGACGTCTGAACCACACAGATCAATAGATTTCCCTGGGGTGTAGTCGTATAATGGCATTATTTTGAGATAAATCTGGAATTGAAAAATGCCATACAAATTGAGAGTGTGAAAATTTCATCAATAGTTATAAAATTCCACCTGGTTTACTACTAACATTTAGGGAGGGAAATCTGCTGTTCTTACCCAGTCTAGCCTACATATGCCTTCAGATTTACAGCAATATGGTTAACACTTAACTGTCCTCTGAAACAATCTAACAAGTCATTCATTTCAAGGGCAATTAGAATTGGGTAACAAACACTGGCCTTACCAACAATATCCCATGAAAGAACAAAAGAGAGCACAATAGAAGGTTAAATCATATGCTTTAATACTGCACATAAGTCCAGAACTAGAGGGCATAGGTTTAGGATGAGAGGGGCAAAGATATAAAAGGGACCTAAGGGGCAACATTTTCACGCAGAGCATGGTACATGTATGGAATGAGCTGCCAGAGGAAGTGGTGGAGGCTGGTACAATTGCAACATTTAAAAGGCATCTGGATGGGTATATGAATAGGAAGAGTTTGGAGGGATATGGGCCGAGTACTGGCAGGTGGGACTGGATTGGGTTGGGATATCTGGTCGGCATGGATGAGTTGGACTGAAGGGTCTCTTTCCATGCTGTACATCTCTATGACTCTATGGCTCTCCATAAGTGATATATTTTTTATTTTGTGATGTATTGATTGTGACAAGGTCAGCCAACTGGACCTAATAGATTTGGGTCTGATAATTCAGTCCAATCAGGTTGCCGTGGCTGACTGATAAAAAGAGTATCAGAGACTTTGACACTCTGGACGCTGACTCTGATGAGGCTATGCAAGAGTCAAGGACTTTTCAAGTGTAATTAACGGGTTACTTGGTGGTGGGATACCAGCGTCTGTGGAGTTATTTCAGATGACAGTTCAATCTGGACTTTCTATTCTCTTTTGGAACTTGTCTTTTAAACTAGATGACTACAGTATGTCTGAGAACATGCGTGAAAAAAATGCTAACATCAAATCTTGGGAATAATTGAATTTTAAAATATTGTCTTTGGACTGTGAACTTTATCACAAGAAGAAATGAACTAGAAATGTCCCAAAGTCTTAGCAAATTAATTCGTATGTTGTAGACTATTACAATCTCTGTGATGGATAATGTAAACCAGTTAAAGCCATATTAAAGCGCCATTATGAATTCCTAGCATGATCATTATATGTGGAACATTTATTTAGTTCTTGCTACATTCCACTTTAAAATATCTGAGAATATATATCCTAAAGCAAGTAGTCAAAATATATAGCGTCTCACAGGAGCAATCGGATAAATGCATGAGGACCGGGGTCAGTCAGAATATGACTGGGGTCAGTCAGTGCGGGACTGGACTCAGTCAGAGTAGGACCGGGATCAATCAGTACGGGACAGGGGTCAGTCAGTGTGGGACAGGGCCAGTCAGTGTGGGACGAGGCCAGTCAGTGCATGACTGCGATCAGTCAGTGTGGGACTGGGATCAGTCAGAGCCCTGTGGTCAGTCACAGTGCAGGACTGGGGTCAGTCAGTGTGGGACTGGTGTCAGTCAGTGTGGCACTGGGGTCAGACAGAGCGGGACTGGGGTCAGTCAGAGCGGGACTGGGGTCAGTCAGTTAATGCGGGACCGGGGTCAGTCAGAGAAGGACTGGAGTCCGTCAGTTTGGGACTGGGTCAGTCAGTGTGGGACTGGGGTCAGTCAGTTACTACAGGACTGGGGTCAGTCAGTTACTGCGGGACCGGATGAGTCAGAGAAGGACTGGGGTCAGTCAGTGTGGGACTGGGGTCAGTCAGAGTGCTGTGGTCAGTCAGTACGGGACTGGGGTCAGTCAGAGCGCTGTGGTCAGTCAGTGCAGGACTGGGGTCAGCCAGTTACTGTGGGGCCGGGGTCAGTCAGAGCGGGACTGGGATCAGTCAATGCAGGACTGGGGTCAGTCAATGCGGGACTGGGTAGGGCAGTCAGTGCGGGATTGGGGTCAGTCAGTGCGGGACTGGGGTCAGTCAGTGCAGGACTGGGGTCAGTCAGCGCGGGACTGGGTAGGGCATCAGTGCACGACTGATGTCAGTCAGAGTGCGACTGGGGTAAGTCAGTGCAGGACTGGGGTCAGTCAGTGCGGGACTGGGGTATGTCAGTGCGGGACTGGGGTCAGTCAGTGCGGGATTGGGTGGGGCAGTCAGTGCAGGACTGGGGTCAGTCAGAGCGGGACTAGGGTCAGTCAGAGCGGGACTGGGGTCAGTCGGAGTGCGACTGGGGTCAGTCAGTGCAGGACTGGGGTCAGTCAGTGCAAGACTGGGGTCAGTCAGCGCGGGACTAGGGTCAGTCAGAGCGGGACTGGGGTCAGTCAGTGCGGGACTGGGTAGGGCTGTCAGTGCGTGACTGGGGTCAGTCAGTCGGGACTGGGGTCAGTCAGCGCGGGACTGGGTAGGGCTGTCAGTGCGGGACTAGGGTCAGTCTGTGTGGGACTGAGGTCAGTCAGAGCGGGACTGGGGTCAGTCAGTGCGGGACTGGGTAGGGCTGTCAGTGCAGGACTAGGGTCAGTCAGTGCGGGACTGGGCTCAATCAGAGCGGGACTGGGGTCAGTCAGTGCAGAACTGGGGTCAGTCAGTGCAGGACTGGATAGGGCAGTCTGCGCAGGTCTGGGGTCAGTCGGTCGGGACTGGGTAGGGCAGTCAGTGCAGGACTGGGGTCAGTCAGTGCGGGACTGGGTAGGGCAGTCAGTGCAGGACTGGGGTCAGTCAGTGCAGGACTGGGGTCAGTCAGAGTTGGACTGGGGTCAGTCAGTGCGGGACTGGGTAGGGCAGTCAGTGCAGGACTGGGTTCAGTCAGTGCAGAACTGGGTAGGGCAGTCAGTGCGGGACTTGGGTCAGTCAGTGCAGGACTGGGGTCAGTCAGAGCGGGACTGGGTAGGGCATCAGTGCACGACTGATGTCAGTCAGAGTGCGACTGGGGTAAGTCAGTGCAGGACTGGGGTCAGTCAGTGCGGGACTAGGGTCAGTCAGAGCGGGACTGGGGTCAGTCGGAGTGCGACTGGGGTCAGTCAGTGCAGGACTGGG
>NC_057724.1:24126712-24128178 GCF_004010195.1 Chiloscyllium plagiosum
GGTCAGTCAGTGCAGGACTGGGGTCAGCCAGTTACTGTGGGGCCGGGGTCAGTCAGAGCGGGACTGGGATCAGTCAGAGCGGGACTGGCAGTCAGTGTGGGACTGGGGTCAGTCAGAGTGCTGTGGTCAGTCAGTACGGGACTGGGGTCAGTCAGAGCGCTGTGGTCAGTCAGTGCGGGACTGGGGTCAGCCAGTTACTGTGGGGCCGGGGTCAGTCAGAGCGGGACTGGGATCAGTCAGTATGGGACTGGGTAGGGCCATCAGTGCAGGACTGGGGTCAGTCAATGCAGGACTGGGGTCACTCAGCGCAGGACTGGGTAGGGCAGTCAGTGCAGGACTGGGGTCAGTCAGAGCGGGACGGGGTAGGGCAGTCTGCGCAGGTCTGGGGTCAGTCAGTCGGGACTGGGTAGGGCAGTCAGTGCACGACTGGGGTCAGTCAGTGCGGGACTGGGTAGGGCAGTCAGTGCAGGACTGGGGTCAGTCAGTGGAGGACTGGGGTCAGTCAGAGCAGGACTGGGGTCAGTCAGTGCAGGACTGGGTAGGGCAGTCAGTGCAGGTCTGGGGTCAGTCAGCGCAGGACTGGGGTCAGTCAGCGCAGGACTGGGTAGGGCAGTCAGTGCAGGACTGGGTAGGGCAGTCAGAGTGGGACTGGGGTCAGTCAGTGCGGGACTGGGTAGGGCAGTCAGTGCAGGACTGGGGTCAGTCAGTGCGGGACTGGGTAGGGCAGTCAGTGCAGGACTGGGTAGGGCAGTCAGTGCGGGACTGGGGTCAGTCAGTGCAGGACTGGGGTCAGTCAGTGCGGGACTGGGTAGGGCAGTCAGTGCAGGACTGGGGTCAGTCAGTGCAGGACTGGGGTCAGTCAGTGCAGGACTGGGGTCAGTCAGAGTGGGACTGGGGTCAGTCAGTGCAGGACTGGGTAGGGCAGTCAGTGCACGATTGGGGTCAGTCAGAGTGGGACTGGGGTAAGTCAGTGCGGGACTGGGGTCAGTTAGTGCAGGACTGGGGTCAGTCAGTGCGGGACTGGGTAGGGCAGTCAGTGCAGGACTGGGGTCAGTCAGTGCAGGACTGGGATCAGTCAGTATGGGACTGGGTAGGGCCGTCAGTGCAGGACTGGGGTCAGTCAATGCAGGACTGGGGTCAGTCAATGCAGGACTGGGGTCACTCAGCGCGGGACTGGGTAGGGCAGTCAGTGCAGGACTGGGTAGGGCAGTCAGTGCAGGACTGGGTAGAGCGGTCAGTGCGGGACTGGGGTCAGTCAGTGCAGGACTGGGGTCAGTCAGTGCGGGACTGGGTAGGGCAGTCAGTGCAGGACTGGGTAGGGCAGTCAGTGCAGGACTGGGGTCAGTCAGTGCGGGACTGGGTAGGGCAGTCAGTGCAGGACTGGGGACAGTCAGTGCGGGACTGGGTAGGGCAGTCAGTGCAGGACTGGGTAGGGCAGTCAGAGTGGGACTGGGGTCAGTCAGTGC
>NC_057724.1:24128490-24162220 GCF_004010195.1 Chiloscyllium plagiosum
GGTCAGTCAGAGCGGGACTGGGGTCAGTCAGTGCGGGACTGGGTAGGGCTGTCAGTGCGGGACTAGGGTCAGTCTGTGTGGGACTGAGGTCAGTCAGAGCGGGACTGGGGTCAGTCAGTGCGGGACTGGGTAGGGCTGTCAGTGCGGGACTAGGGTCAGTCTGTGTGGGACTGAGGTCAGTCAGAGCGGGACTGGGGTCAGTCAGTGCGGGACTGGGTAGGGCTGTCAGTGCAGGACTAGGGTCAGTCAGTGCGGGACTGGGGTCAGTCAGTGCGGGACTGGGGTCAGTCAGAGTGGGACTGGGGTCATTCAGTGCAGGACTGGGGTCAGTCAGAGCGGGACTGGGGTCAGTCAGAGCAGGACTGGGGGACTGGGGTCAGTCAGTTTGGGACCAGGTCAGTGAATGTGGGACTGGGGTTAGTCAGTGTGGGACCAAAGTCAATCAATGCGGGTCTGGGGTCAGTCAGTGTGGGACGGGGGTCAGACAGTGCAGGACTGGGGTCAGTCAATGTGGGACAGAGGTCATTCAGTGCATGACTGGGGTAAGTCTATGTGGGACTGGGGTCAGTCAGTGTGGGACCAGGGTCAGTCAGTTTGGGACTGGGGTCAGTCAGTGTGGAATTGGGGTTAGACATTTCCGTTCCAGAGTCTGTCAGTGTTGTGGCAGTGAACATGGAACTGAAGATGGAACTCTAGAAGTGACATCAGAACTCAAAATGATGGGTTTGACTGCTCCAGAGGCAGGTTGAGACACTGACTGAATAGAGTTAGGAGAAACAGAGTCTATGAAGTCCTTACATTTGTCAGGGTAGTAAGTTAGAAATAGAGAACAAGAGTGAGAAATCTGATTTTGGTGAGTAGTTGGTAAGGTTGTGTAATTGGTTCCTCATTGATTGCCCGTAGATGATAAGGTTCACAGTGGTAGCAGAACCCATCCCTGTGGTTGCTCCTCCTGCAATATGCTGGTAAACTGGGACACCTACACTGTCCATGGTGACAATGCCTTAGGGAAGTGTGTCCAGCTGCAGCTCCTGAATTAACACATGGAGTGCCAGGACTCTCTGTGGAGCAGCTATGAGCATAGGAATGTTGTGGATGACAGGTTTAGTGAATTTGGGGGGGTTGGAGGAAGGGTTGGTGTGCTGGTGGCCTCTTAGGGGAAAGCAGCAGCAGCAGCCTGGTCAGTGGCATCATCATTGGCTTTATTTTACAGCAGGGAGGGTCAAAGTGTTGGTGAGCTGTAATAGTAGGGGACTTGATAGTCAAAGTACTGATAGATGTTTCTCTGTCTGCAAACAAGACTCCAGGGTGGTGTGTTTCCTCCCTGGTGCCAGGGTCAAGGATTTCTCTGAGCATGCACAGGATGTTCTGAAAGGGGGAGGCAGTGGTCCATATTGGTACTAACAAATAAGCAGAGAGTGAGAGAGAGATGAGCTCCTGCAAATGGAAGTTAGGCAGTTAGGTTGAAAAGCAGGATCTCAAGGGTTGTCATCTCAGGAAAACTCCCTGCCTTGTGCTCATGAGGTCAGAAATAGGAAGGTAATGCAGTTGAATGAGTGTTTAAACGGTTGGTGAAGGAGAGGGGAGTGATTCAGAAATCTGGATCATTCAAAACTCTTCCTGTACAAGGAGAATGGGCTACAAGTAAACTGGAGGGACATCAATATCCTGGCAGGGAAGTTTCCTAGTGCTATTCAGGAGGGTTTAAACCAGTGACGCAGGAGATGGGGAACCAGAACAGTGGGCCAGCATGTGGAGAGAGGGGTGAAATTAAGTAAGTCTTTTTAGGAAGAACAGCTTGTGTCAGGCTAATAAACATGGAAGAACGAGTGGTCTGACAAGGAGTATAATAGGTTAGGCTGATGTGTTTCGACCCTGGATTAGTAATTATAGCTAAATATGGTAGCCATTACAGAAATGTGGTTGAAGGGCAGGACTGGCAGCTTAACATTCCAGGGTTTAGATTTTGCAGGCATAATAGAAAGGGATGTAAATGGGATATGGGAGTTGCATTACTGATCAAGGAGGATGTCACAGCTATACTAAGAGAGGACAACTTGCAGGGTTCATCCAGTGAAGCAATATGGATTGAATTTAGGATTAAAAAAAGACACAGTCACTATGATGGAGTTATACAACAGGCCTCCCAATAGGAATTAGAAGAACAGATACATAGGCACATCATGGAAAGATGCAAAAACAGCAAGGTCGTGGGAGTGGGTGAATTTAATTTGGGACATGCTTAGCACTGGAGTCTTAGATGGGTTAGAATTTGGTAGTTGTATCCAGTAGGAGTTTATGAAAAAATACGTAGACAGCCCAACCAGAGAAGGAGTTGTATTAGATCTTTTACTCGGGAATATGACTGGCTAGGCAATCAAAGTTTCAGCAGGGGAGCAATTTGGAAAAGTGATCATAATTCTGTAACTTTTAAGATAGTTATGGTAAAGGATAAGACTGGGCTTGGGTGAAAGTGTGAAACTGGGGGATAGGCAGGAAATGGAAACATTGCACAGGGGGCTGTTGTTAAAGATTAATCCACATCTGATATGTGAGAGTCTTTTAAAAGCCAGTTGACCAGAGTTTAGGATCAATATATTCCTGTCAGGATGAAAGATTCAGATGGCAAGCTTTGGGAACCTTTGAATGACGAGAGCTGTTGTAAGTTCAATAAAAAGAAAAAGGAAGCATACGTAAACTTTAGGAAACAGACATCAAACAAAACCCTTGAGGAATATAAAGGAAGCAGAGAAGTTCATAAAAAAAGAAATTTGAAGGGCCATGAAATGTCTCTAGCAAGCAGGATTCACTAGAATCCCAAAGAAATTTATGTATATATTAGGAGCATGAGGGTAACTAGGAAAAGGGTAGGCCCACTGAAGGACAAAGGAGGGAATTCTTGTGTGGAGCGTGAGGAAGTGGGTGAGGTCCTTAATAGGTACTTCACATTGCTATTCAACAACGAGAAAGATGATAGTAATTTTAGATATGGGCTCATTCATGGGCATGTTGATATTAAGGAGGAGGATGCGTTGGATGTCATGAAAAACATTAAAATAGATAAGTTCCCTTAGCCTGAAGGGACCTAAGTTAGCTTAATGAAGGAGGCAAGGGAGGAGATCACTGGGGTATTGACAGAAATCATTGTATACTTTTTAAACACAGGTGAGGTCCCAGAAGAGTGGACAATAGCCAATGTTATTCCCTTGTTCAAAAAGAGCAACAGGGATAAAACAGGAAATTATAGGTCAGAGGGACTTACATAAGTGTTAGGGAAATTATTGGGGAAGATTCTTAAGGACAGGATTTACTGACATTTGGAGAACAGTGGGACTTATTGGGGAAAGTCAGCGTTACTTCACACATGGGAGGTCTCTCACAAACTTGATTGAGTATTTTGAGGAAGTGACAATGATGATTGATGACAGTAGGACAGTGGATGCTGTCAATGTGGATTTTATTAAAGCATTTGACAAGGTCCCTCATGGTAGGCTGCTTCAGAAGATCAAATTGCATGGAATCCATGGAGAGTTGGCAACTTGGATATAAATTTGGCTTGGCCATCGAAGACATAGGTTTGTTAATGAAGGGTATTTTTCAGACAGGAGCTCTGTGACCAATGGTGTTCCACAAGGATCAGTGCTGGGACCTCTGGTGTTTGTATTATCAATAAATGATTTGGATGAAAATGGTGGTGTCTGATTAGTAATTATGTAAATGGTATGAAAATTGGTGGAGTATAGATAGTGAGGAAGGTTGTCAAAGGATGCAGCAGGAAATAGATCAGCTGGAAAGTTGGGTAGAGAAATGACAGATGGTGCTTAATCTGGACAAGTGTGCGGTGATGCATTTTGGGAGGTCAAGTGCAAGAGACAAGTAAATAGTAACTGGCAGGGACCTTAGGAGCATTGATATCCAGAGGGATCCAGGAGTCCAAGTCAATAGCTCTCTGAAAGTGACAATACAAGTGGGTAAGGTGGTAAAGAAGGCATACAGCATGCTTGCCTTCATCAATCAAGGCACAGAGTATAAAAGTTGGCAAGTCATGTTGTATCTGTATAAGGCTTTGGTCAGGCCACATTTGGAGTAATGTGCGCAGTTTTTATCACCGCACTGTAAGAAGGATGTGGAGGCTTTGGAGAGGGTGTGAAAGAGTTTTGCCAGGATGTTGCCTGAATTGGAGTGCATTAGTTACAAGGAAAGATTGGACAAACATGGATTGATTTTTTTTTAGAGCATCGGAGGCTGAGGGGCTGCCTGATAAAAGGTTATAAAACTATGAGGGGCATGGTTGGGGTTGATAATGGAGTCTTTCCCCAGGGTGGAAATGGCAAATACTAGGGTGCATAGGTTTAAGATGGGAGGGGGGGATGTTTAAAACAGATGTACGATGAAAGAATTTTTACACAGAGTGCCTGGAATGTGTTAGCAGAGGTGTTAGAAGCAGATAAGACAGCAATGTTTTAGACAGACACGTGAACAGGCAGGGAAAATCGGAAAGGTTTGGAGGAATATGGGCCAGGTGCTGGCAGGTGGGACTAGATTGGGTTGGGCCAAAGGGTCTGTTTCCATGCTGTACATCTCTATGACTCTATGAATACAGGGATGTGGACAATGTGCAGGCAGATCAGATTAGTTTAAAATAGAATCATGATCAGCACAGACAGGGTGGACTGAAGGTCCTGTTGCTGAGCTGGACCGTTCTATGATACACCCAGAATGACATTGCCACAATTATTTGTGTCTCCTTCAGCGATGCAAAGTTAATGAATGAGATAGAGTCATAGAGATGTACAGCATGGAAACAGACCCTTCAATCCAATTCATCCATGCCACCAGATGTCCCAACCTAATCTAGTCCCACTTGCCAGCACCCGGCCCATATCCCTCCAAACCCTTCCTATTCATATACCCATCCAATGTCTTTTAACTGTTGCAATTGTATCAGCCTTCACCACTTCCTCTGGCAGCTCATTCCATACACATACCACCCTCTGCATGAAAAGGTTGCCCCTTAGGTCTCTTTTATATCTTTCCCCTCTCACCCTAAACCTTTGCCTCTAGTTCTGTACTCCCCCACCCCAGGGAAAAGACTTTGTCTATTTATCCTATCTATGTCTCTCATGATTTCACAAACCTCTAACGTCACCCCTCAGCCTCTGAAACTCCAGGGAAAACAGCCCCAGCCTATTCAGCCTCTCCCTGTAGCTCAAATCCTCCAACCCGGGCAACATCCTTGTCAACCTTTTCTGAATCCTTTCAAGTTTCACAACATCCTTCCTCTAGGAAGGAGACCAGAATTACATGCGATATTCCAAAAGTGGCCTAACCACTTTTGTACAGCCGCAACATGACCTCTCAATTTCTATACTCAATACTCTGACCAATAAAAGAAAGCATACCAAATGCCTTCTTCACTCTCCTATCTACCTGCGACTCCACTTTCAAGGAGCTATGAACCTGCACTCCAAGGTCTTTTTGTTCAGCAACACTCGCGAGGACCTTACCATTAAGTGTATAAGTCCTGTTAAGATTTGCTTTCGCAAAATGCAACACCTCACATTTACCTAAATTAAACTCCATCTGCCACTTCTCAGCCCATTGGCTCATCTGGCCAAGATCCTGTTGTAATCTGAGGTAACCTTCTTCGCTGTCCACTACACCTCCAATTTTGGTGTCATCTGCAAACTTACTAACTCTACCTCCTACGTTAACATCCAAATCATCTATATAACGATGAAAAATAGTGGAACCAGCACCAATCCTTGTGGCACTCCTTTGGTCACAGGCCACAGATAAAATGTGGATGCTTATTCAGTTGATACAGCTTGTTGAAGGTTTGCAAGACACAAGTACCTTGTAAAACATTTTGGAATTTCTGGTAGTCATGTAAAGTACAATATAAATTCAAGTCTTTCTTTCTATGAGGCTAGAAATTAATGTAAATGTATTCTTTTTTCCTGTTTTAATTTTATCCATCTTCCCAAAGAATTCTCATTTTCCTAATCTGCATAACCTCAGGAAATACACAGTCATGTTTATGCAAAATATTTCTGACAAATATGTACAAATTTCAAAGTTAGATTAGAATCAAAGTTGTGTTCAGGTTTTAATAGGATGCATAACCTGCAAAATTGGCATTACTTCTGACAACCATAGACTTCCCCGTTGTATCAGACATCAGGAAGCATGGAGGGAGAGAAATCCTTTGAATGCAACTGAACAACTCTTTGCCAGCACGATTGCTCTCACCATCATCTCAGACCCTACGCTCACATGAAATGTTCTTAATGCGCATGCAGTCATATAATAAGCGGATCCAATTAAATGTCTTTTAATGCCAAGGCTGATAAAGGCTCCTGTTTATTTTATGAATAATGATGCCTATACAGTTCTGTATATTCCAAATGTTAACTAACAGCACACACAGTCATGTATCTTGTGCAGTTGCTACATTGTGCTCATGGCATGTTTTTGTGCATCATTTATACTAAATATTTCACATTTTTGACCAATAATAGGTCTGTGAAGTATGATAACGAACAATCTATAAATGAAAATAACTTTTTTTTCCAATATATGGTGCACTTTCTTCCCAGTGGGGCTCATGCTACTTAGTTAAACCCAGAATTATGAGTGCAGGACCAAAACATAGCCCCTGCAGAACTCTCTGCCAACTCACAAGAATACAGAATACAACTGGAATTGAGACAGAAGAGACGTAACAGGCAGAATCTATGTTTTTTTTAACCATCCGAGATCAATACTTCTGCATGTAAAAGTGTATGTCTTCTTACACGAAGAGTGAGTATTCTCATTAAATAATTCTAGAAGTTTTAAAATTAATAGTTACTTATTATCATACACTAAAGATTTAAAATATGATATCTCTCCCTTAATCATCTCTCATATACATACAAAGATTAGATACAGATAACGGTTAAATAAAAGATTACAGCTTATAACTACCTCAGTTGTTATCATGTTAACCTCCAGTTACTGAGGTGAAGGTTATGATTTAAAGTTGAAGTGTGAAGTCTTGGTAAGGCAAAGGATTCTCAGTACAGCGAGAGGTTTCCTGTAAACCAATATCTGGGAAGTTGGTTCTCAGGTAAACTCTAAACTTGAGACTAAAACAGAAATTGGGGGTGAAACTCAGCAGGTCTGGCAGCATCTGTGGGAAGAAAACAGAGTTAATGCTTCGAGTCCCATGACTCATCTTCAGAACTGATAGCAGCTCAGAAAAAGTGCTATTTTTTCTGAAGAGGAGGTTTGGAGCAGTGGAGGAGGGAGAACTGAGCATATAAGTGGAAATGGAGCCCAGAGAAAGAGGTTTGAAATGGGAAGATAAATGAGATGATTATGGATGGGGCTGAGGCTCACTGGAGCACTACAGCAGGCCTGCAACAGAGACGCTTGCCATGCAACACTGCGGTGTGTTGAAGAGGCAGGCAACTGAAAGTTTGTGGTCGTTTTAACAGACAGAACGTAGATGTTCTGCACAGCGATCACCCGGTTTACATTCAGTGTCACCAATGCAGAGAAGACCACACTGTGAATGGTGAATACAGTGGAATAGATTGAATGAAGCACAGGGAAATTGCTGCTTCACCTGGCAGAGGTATGTCTAGGGCATTGAAAGGTGAGGAGGTAAACAGGCAAGTGTTGCAACTTCACGTGTCTGGTTGTGACATCCCGTGGGAGGTAATGGAAATGGTGGCTTACAATCCTTTGTATGTGGCTGCTAGTGGGATAGTCAGTGAGGACCCTTTCGGTGTTGTGGGAGGGAAGAGAAGGGGTGAGGACAGAGTGCAGGATACAGGTTGGCCCATCAACCACACTAACAGGGAATCCTCAGTTGAGGAAGAAGGTGGACATTTCTGAGACTGCTCTGTAGAAGATGGTATCATCAGATAAGGACATAAGACCATAAGACATAGCAGCAGAAATTAGGCCATTCAGCCCATTGCGTCTGCTCAGCCATTCGATCATAGCTGATAAGTTTCTCATCCCCATTCTCCTGCCTTCTCCCTGTTATCCTTGATTCCCTTGACATTCAAGAATCTATTTATCTCCATCTGAAATATACTCAATGACCTGACCTCCACAGCCTTCTGTGGCAGTGAATTCCATACATTCTAGATGCGACAAATACAAAGAAACTGAAAGAATGGAACGGAGTCCTCACAAGAAGTAGGGTGTAGCAGAGGTAACTGAGTGAGTCAGTGGGCTCATACTGGATATCACTGGCCAGCCTAACCCCAGAAATGCAAACAGAGATGCCAAGGGGGAAGGGAGGAGTCAGAGATGGAGCAGATAAAGGCGAGAACAGGGTGGAAATTGGAAGCAAACTCTAAATTGGAACGGATTGGGAAGTCCTGTCTGTTGGGATCTCCATTTGTAAGTTATTTTTAGTTAATACCTTGGCTGCTCGGATGAAATATGGTGATGGCTTTTGCTAGAATTCTGTCTGTCTGCGGATAGCTTCTGCTGATTTCAAAGCAGACAAGCAATATGATAATCCCATTATGTGATGCTACAAGCTAGAAGCCCTTCTTCCAAACAAAAGGTTGTTGATCAAAATCTATTTACATCATCATGCATGTGCAGAGTTTTTATATACCTTTTAGTCTGTGGTGAATTAGAAAGACAGGCCCGCTAGAATCACTACAATATGGAAACGGACCATTCAACCCATCAAGTTTTCACTGACCCACCAAACAGTATCCTACCCAGACCCACTCCCTACCTTATTTCCTATGGCTATTCACCTATTCCCCAGGCATTAAAGGGGAAATTTAGCATGGCAATGCACTTAACCTATATCTTTGGACTATAGGAGGAAACCAGAGCACCCAGACGAAACCCATGCAGACACGGGGAGAATGTGCAAATTCCACACAGACAGTCACCCAAGGCTGGACGTGAACCCAGGTCCCTGGCGCTGTGAGGCAGTAGTGTCAATCATTGAGCCACTATGCTGCGCCACGCAATTCTGTAACTCTTTCGTTGATGGTTTATTCTTAAACAAAGGGATGTCAGACATTCACAGTGGCTGTCACTGTCCATATTGAATTCAGTATTTGCTAGAAACTCAGGACTATCCAGGCATCAAAAGTGCCAAAGGTCACAAAGTGTCCAGTTTAAGAATCTGGCTGAGTGGAAATTTTAAAACCGTTGACTGAAATTTTACTTTGGATATAATATATGGCCTACCAGCTTAGAGGCTCAGGAAGTATCCTACTGTATGTCCAAGTAGAACCACCTGACCTGCAGGATGCTTCCAAATATACAATCCAAGTCTGCAAGACATAGATCTGCATTTGCATATTCCATATGATAAGATAGAATAACTAGCAAATGATCATCAGAAATCTGGAATCCTGCAGATCTATATTGATTGCTGAATTTGCCACTGAAAATTGGCTTGGATTTGTGTCACCATCACCAAGGTAAAAACAATGACTGCAGATGCTGGAAACCAGAGTTTAGATTAGAGTGGTGCTGGAAAAGCACAGCAGTTCAGGCAGCATCCAAGGAGCAGTAAAATCGACGTTTTGGGCAAAAGCCCTTCATCATGCTCGCTTGAAACCATTTCAACTCCAAAGAGACTTTGCTTACTTGGTCTCAAGAAAGGTGTCAAGATGACATCGACTGGACTATGGTTAACATTTAATTGGGGCCCATCACATTGTCAGTAGCTACAAAAAAAAATCACAAGTTTCATGCAAGCAGCACAATGACCACCATCCTCCCAATCACAACATGATATGTATATCATAACTAAAGTAACAATCGACTGACCAGTTGAAAATGCATAGCCTCTACACAGATGACAAGTATCCGTAGTTACGTAAATGTGCTTGATGTCCAGGTATCCAGCAACAAGCATTTTCACAACATCTATGCAATGAGTTGGAAATACCCCAAATCAGGCAGTTTGAACCAGGCCAGCCATTATGCTGTTCTCCTCCACCGCCAGACCATAGCAACACGACGGCTGGAGGAAGAGTGCCTCATCTTCCACCTAGGAACCCTCCAACCACAAAGTCTTAGCCTGCTGGACACACTTTCCTCATTCTTGAAGAAGGGCTCATGCCCGAAACGTCGATTCTTCTGCTACTTGGATGCTGCCTGACTTGCTGCGCTTTTCCAGCAACACATTTTCAGCCATTATGCTGTTCTAAACATATAAAGCTAATGCCGTACCCTATACCAGCATTACTTAACACCAAGTACTCAATCCAAGTTTTTATTTGAAAGGCTGTATGAAATATGATAAAGGAAATGCTGAGGAACATATTGCACTTGTTTGCTAACATTTTGCAGTGTTATGTCAGCAATCCCTTCTCCTGTACCTGAAATATGACCCATCTCCAAAGACACTGAAATTTTTAAAAAGGCACTTCTGAAAGCTCAGCTGGTGAATAAATTGTCAACAGAGGATTAGCAGTGTGAAAAACTGGATTATATGCAAATGTAAACGTAAGGACAGTAAAGTGTAGACGCATCAATACAAGGAAGCAGAGTATACTCCCGGATAACAAAATGACAACTACTAATATTAGTCTGAAGCAGCACTGTCTAAAGATCGATACTTAATTTGCAACAAGTAAATACAGACAACAAACCCAAAAGAATGTGCACAAAAGAACTCCCATCAATTACTCAAGCTGTAATAGCCTGCAACATGTCAAATGGAATCTAGTTTCAAGGTAATCCAACAGGGATTAACATCTCATTATAGAGGAATGCTAATATGATTTAGGGCTATTTTAGATGACTACCTGAATCCTCATATACCAAGCAGACTCAGCAGAATACTGTCAGTTTGAATTCTGTCTCTGTTTATTCATGGCACCACCTAGTAGAGACATTGTGTAATTGCATATAAAGTGATGAGTTTACATAAGAAAGAATGACTTGCATATATATAGTACTTTTTTATGACCACTGAATATCTCGATGTGCTTTATAACCACTCAAATATTTTTAAAACGTTTGAACTAGAGAGTGTCACGGCCAAATGAGGCCAATTATGTTCTGTTGATGGGTCATTAAGGTAAATGCCTGACTGGGAGTTTCTGTTCATGCGAAAAGTAGACATTGGCCCAGGAGAAGGTAATGTTATCAATTCCTGCCCCGAAAATGAAAATACACCCTGATTTTACCCTAAGCTGTTAGCCAACGTCCAGTTATTTACCATTAACAAATTCCAATATATCCAATAGAAAATCAATAATATCTTGCCCCAAAGCAAGTCCACTTCATGTTTTATCATTCCTCTCAGTTTTCTAAGTTTTGTTGACAGCATATATGTGTTCTCTTAGTGTCCATGATCAGTTTGGTTTGCATAGAAGGAAGTACCTCTTTTCATAACATTTTGAGGCTGAGTCCCAATTAAATAGTTCAGGAGCAAGATTTTGAGAATTAAAAAATAAGGAACATTATTTATCTCAGATTTCCTCCAAAGAAACCCAACATCAAATATACTGTTTGCCCTCAGGCTGTCACACAACCATCTTGAATACAGAGAAAGATTACACAGTTTTGCAGGTTAGTGTTATCTCAGGCTCTGATTTATTATCTTACCACCTCAAATCACGTGCCTGTGATATTTTGAATGGATTTGATGATTTAAAATTCAATTAAGGATCTTTTAAAGCAGGGCAATGAGGTTTCTTAGAGACAAATTTCTAAGAGCTTGGTTTTCAGGTGACATGTAACTGGATTAGATTACCTACTTTGACTGCCCGATTTCTCACAACCTGTTTATGAATCTAGTTCATAGACTGGCTAAAGTAATGCTTCAATGGTTCTACTGGAACTTGCAGCAAACTGCTCTTAGCTGATCCTTTAAATAGACAATGAAAACATGACTACCTCTGCGTGGCTTTTCCAAATAAAGTATGGTGTTTGTGTTGAGTCCAAATCCTGTGTTGTGGATGAACACACTGGAGGCAATATTCTTGTTTTAGCATGATCCACTCAAATCAGATAACACACCTGTCATTCGCTTCACAAAAGGGCATAACACATACCAGTCTGAAATGTCATTTTTATTCCCTTTTGAGCCAGAGGAAGGCTTTAGGTGGTCACCTTTTCCAGCCTTTTTGTGATCATTGTTTTAAAATATAAGATTAGTTTGAAAATCAGAACATGACATGCTGGTGCTGGGCATGACAATATGGTTGACTGCTCTGAGCTCAATATCCTTCATTTATTTGAAAATATCCTCCACAGCTTTGTCTCACCCTTCTCCAGTCTCTGTTTGTCAAACTACACCATTCAGTCTTCTAACTCCCTCCACTGTACAATTGGGAGCAGTTTCGAGCAACTTGCCTCTACTCTTTTCTCATGAAGCCTTTTGGGGACTTTCTATTTGTTTCACTTATCGTTAAATCTATCTTTGGACCATTCCTTAGGCAGTTTCTCCCTTGGTTCTACTTCTACTTGAAGTTGTGATCAGGTGATCCATCACTTTCAGGATTGTTAAAGAAATATTGGATTTTTCACACGAAAATGAATAAAAACTCAAAATGTGGAAGTCAAGTTCCAATGTGCGAACTGCCGAGCTAGCATTGGACAAAGAACTTCCGGTTGAAAGCAGACAGCCCTGGAACTGGCTGGCCAGTTGGTAAAGGCCACTTTGTTTCAGAATGAACCGTCGTTTCTACCTCCAGCAAATCCACTTTGTTAGAAATGAAAACAAAAAAATTGCTGGAGAAACTCTGTCCTGAAAAAGGGTCACTGGACCTGAAATGTTAACTCTGCTTTCTCTCCACATATGCTGCCAGACCTGTTTAGTTTCTCTGGTGATTTCTGTTTTGTTTCTGAATTCCAGCATTTGCAGTTCTTTGGCTTTTCTGCTTTGTTAGAAGAATGCTACACGGACTTGTTAGCGCCCAGCACAGTAGGACACCACAGGTATCGTGTGACAAGGATAACACTTGCCTGCTAAGGTTCTGTGATCTCCAAATATGTCCCTTCATTGGATTTTCCTGCCAACGCCCCCTCCCAAAGCTGGTATTGAACACCAGCCACAAGATCTTTGAGAAGGGCATGAGGAAGGTGATAAAAGAGCAACCTGGAATCTCCAGCTCTTTCTGCTTTTGCACCTTCTTCAACAGCATCTCTAATGAGTACCTTTGACTGGCAGCTGAGCATCTCCAGCCCCTTGTGCCTTGTGGTGAACTGTTTGTCTGAAAAGACTGCTAATGATGATCCATGTGGCTGGAATAGGCTATTTCTCAGTCTTCAAGGATTGAAGCAGCATCAGATTGGCTAGGCATAGAACACCACCTCTGTGAGATGACCCAAGCAGCAGAACCGGCCCTCATGAGAGATTGGAATCCCAGACTGGCTCTACAGAGCCAGAAACATCAGTCAATCCTTGAAGACCACTGAACAGCCTATTCCAGCCATATGGATCATTATTAGCAGTCCTTTCAGACAAACAGTTCAAATACACCAGTAGGGACCTGTATATAGGGTGTAGTGAATTATTGGATGTGTGTGTGTCAGAAGTATATAGCTAGTATAGATTTGAGACTTACTGAAGAATCCTGTGAAGAGGTTGATAAAGTTCAATCGAGTTTAATTAATGTACAACAGCAGAATCTGATAAATATTGTTGAACACTTTAATGAAAAACAATGTTGTGGGACTCATGTACCCTTTGTCTATCTCATCACATAATGCCTGAGTTCAAAAAGGGTTACGGCAAACTAGTTATGGTTAGTCAGATTTCCCCACTTTTCACTTTACAACAAATGTATCAGGTCTAAAAATATCCCAGATACAAATGTTTCAAATCAGGTTTTCTGAAAACTGATGGATGTCTGAAAATCATGCATGTTATAATCTGCCATCCATGCAGTTTAATTGTCATTAGGTAGTAAAAATAACTTACCCATTTGTTAGGCCTTGAGTTGCATTGTTACGGTGACTGTTAAGCCAATGAGTTATCAGCTTCACATATCTGTCGGTTCACACTTTATGAACATTCCAATTAACTGCAGACACAACCAAAACATCCAACCTGAATCTTTCATTTCAAAAGCTTGCAAGATTCATTTTTGAAACACTTGTACCTGTTTTTAAAGGGGGCCATTTATAATCTGTTGTTATGCATTTGCCATGTTTAATATCAGTGAGCAGTTAAAGTACTAGATTGTATAAAATCCAAATATTTCACTTAAGTAATGCTTGCAGCTATATTTAGGTATCTTAGGTCACAGTGTCCAAAAGCACTTTATGCAATGAATTACCTATGAATACAGTGACTATTGTTATGCAGGCAAAACATTATTTAAAAGTATCATTCTTTGCTTTTCTTTTATTTCTCATGATAAAATATTTTGAAAGGAGAAGAAATGCTTTCATGAATCTTAATGAAATGTGAATTTGGTACTAAAAATTTAAAAAGTCACATGAATATAGATGATACCTTTACAAAGCATGCAAGACTAAACACATCTCCTTACAATACCTGACACATTGGGAAACTGGCCTACCTTAGAAATGGTTGTAAATGAGCGATTGCACATAGCCAATGCAATGTGACTACCTTTATTAAAACACTGCATCAATGCATTCGCTGTCAGTAAAGGTTGTCAAATGTTTAAATAATGACCCTGTTTGATGGACAGGGATATACATGGATCTACATGGTTTCCTCCTCCTCAGTTTTAAATTTTTCAAGTGATAGAAAGGAAGCAATTTAATATTGGCAAAAATTGAAGGAACAGTACAATGCTCATTCCACACTTGCGTAATATTATTGAATGTAACCCCTTGTGGGTTTCAGGATATATTTGCCTGATTTCAACCACCAATATAAGGTGGATTTTTTTCTTTTACAGAGTTTACTGTACCTCAACACTGATATAATTTGATGTCTTAAATGTCATTTCCTCAAAAATAGGGAAATTCTGCCTGTGGAAACAATTTCATGTTAAATGGTAGCTGCTTTAACTAAGGTTTAATTTGATACTTTTCTTACAACACGGGGGCATATCAGCCCACAAGATAATGGTGTATATCAGCAATTAAATATACTGGGAAGAATGATGAGGAAGATTAATTTAAGTGTCAGGTTTAACATCACACAACAAATAAACTGATGTGTGTCAATAGACAGTAATGGGAAATAAATTTTAGTTCAATAAAAAAGAACACATCCAACTGATTATGTTATACATATACTGTGACTCCCTTTTACATTTGATCATACACTTTATAAATACTTAGCTTGCATAACAGTTATGTGTTATTAGGTAGAACTGTTCATAACAGTTTGGTAATATTAAAGCCACATCTGTGCTCCTGAATACACTATTCATAATACATGGAAATCCAGCGTTTGATTATGACATGATTTTCATTTTGCTATCTCTGTTGTAACCTCTGATATCTTTCTTGGACATGGCATTCACATTAAAAGTTTGACCGATTCATTTACCAGTATTGGCAGCAATAAATCACAGTCATTTCCTTCCATTATAGTCACTAGATACAAAGAAAATCTCTTTTGAGACTGTTCTTTCCACTTGCCTACTGTTTTGCCTGGTATGTCATTTGTAATATTGTGCATAGTGATAACGTTTGCTACACTTCAGTTGCTTTCCCAAAGGAACAAACCATTATATTACTGCTTCTTCCCAGTAATATGTAGGAAAATGGCAGCTTTTATCTTCTTAGCTGCTATTTTTTTTCTCTCTGTATCTGTAAAACACACTTCCAAACATTGTTAAACCACTTCTAATTTTCGCAAGATTTTCATTCAGCAAAAGACATAATGAAGAATACAGTTTATTTATTTGCATTTGCTTTTTTGCCTGATGCATATTCAGTTTTTATATACCTTACTAACTCGCCTTTTGTGTGTTGAAAGTTTGCAAGTGCATTCAAAACAGATGTATTTTTATAACAGCGTTATCCTTGATAACATAAGCAATTCTTCACTTCCATACTGATGTTTTGTTAGATTTCAAATGCTAAAGTAAAATGCAACCAGAATGGAACTACCCATTCTCTTTAGTATCATGGACAGTGGTAAGAAATTTGGGAAAACATGGAAAATTTGAAATAAAAACAACTGATTTTTAATGTCAAGAAAATATTTTCCAATCTCCCCCATAAATTTTAGACAATTAACAACCCCATGGATGAATAGCAATCACCTTATCTCCTTGTACTTCCATCTTCGTAGGTCAACCCGCTTCATTTTTTTAAAACCCCCAAATCTCCTCTCTTTCCCTGAGAAACTCATGTAAGAGATCGAGTATTTTTGTTTTCGGACTATAAACTGAAATGGAAGTCAGATTGCTATACAGTCAAAACACCAGGAGAAAGTGAGGTCTGCAGATGCTGGAGATCAGAGCTGAAAATGTGTTGCTGGAAAAGCGCAGCAGGTCAGGCAGCATCCAGGGAACAGGAGAATCGACGTTTCGGGCATAAGCTGCAATTCTTTTCTCTCTGTATCTGTAAAACACACTTCCAAACATTGTTAAACCACTTCTAATTTTCGGGCTGAAGAAGGGCTTATGCCCGAAACGTCGATTCTCCTGTTCCCATGCTGCCTGACCTGCTGCGCTTTTCCAGGAACACATTTTCAGTCAAAACACCAGGGCAACTTTGCAACTTGGAAAAATAAGTTGATGCTCATTTTTAACAATACACTTTCTTTTTGAGATTGTTTGAGACTGAGTGACACCAATTGTCTTTGATTTGAGGAAAAGTTACCTGACCACAGCCCTTGGATGGGTTGTGCTGTAGTCTGCTATAAATATCTGTAGTAGCAGGACAACCAAAAACTTCCAGAGAGCCAGCAAATGCAAAACATCTTTCTTACCCCTATGCTCTCTTTGTGGGTGAGAAGACAAGTGAACAAAGAAAGCTTAAACAAAAGCATTCTAACTGGAAAAGACCTAGGTCCCCTGGATCAACTATTGAAGTGAAGAATGGCCACCACTTTACATTCCTTCCTGAAGAAGGGCTTATGCCCAAAACGTCGATTCTCCTGCTCCTCGGATGCGTTTTTCCAGCACCACATTTTTCAACTCTGGTACTCCAGCATCTGCAGTCCTGACTTTCACCACTTTACAGACAACAGTGTATCATTATTGCTAAAATGAAAAGAAATTGAGAAAAACTATTAAGGTCACACTTGAGATCTGGACTTCTAGTCTTCAGAATTTTGTTCCCAGTCTACAGTTTCTTTTTCATCCACAATATCTGTGTCAAATTATCTATCTTTTACCTGTCTTTATCATTAATGAGTGTGTGTGTGTGTGTGTGTGTGTAAAGGGATATAATTTAAGTCTTTTAAAGGGTATAATTTAAGTCACAGAGTATTGGATTAGTAATCCTTTCTTTTCTCTGTCATTTGTTGAAGTGAAGCCAACTGCAATGGAGTTATTTTCTGTTAATGAAATACCTGGTGTGAATTGCTTTTGTCTTGCTCAACAGTCGGGCAGGCAAATGGGTCGATTGGGAGCTTATATGTTTTACAATAGCTGTGTAACAGTGGGGTGTTAGTAGTGGTGTACTCTTCTCAGTTAAATTCTGACATACTCCCAGGTTTAATGCTATCATAAAGGATACCAAAGCATTTCTAAACAACTTAATAGCCCACATCTACACTGAAACATTGAAGGGTGCATGATGAAGGATCGGTCGAAAGGAGATTTCTCAAGATTCCTCTCAGATTGGTGGCTATCAAGAAACTTGGGACTTTCTTCAGTCGGAAGGCATGAACATAGCAATTCAGGGACATTGTGTGAACTTAATTGAGGGGCTTGAATAATTTCGGGTAGTTCATTGAAGCATCCAAGGTCAGGGGTCAGCATATCTATTGCACCAAATTCCCATTGATTTCACATTTTATCAGGATTATTAGAGGGGCCCTTATGCTGCACTGGTAGCTTTCCTACCTCGGAGCCAGGAGGCCCAGGTTCAAGTCCTACCTGCTCTGATGGTGTATAATAACATCTCTGAACAGGTTGATTACAAATTAGAAAATCTTATGGTGTGCTTTTGAGAGCTCGCGCTCTCAGTGGAAACTCCCTAGTATCCCTACTCTGAGCAAAGTTTGCCACCCAAATCATCATGGTCTTCACAGTCTGATGGAAAGTTGAGCAGTGCTGAAGGAAGGTCAGTGATCTTCTCTGCTTCACCAGGGCATGTGCCACAATCTTAATCCCCTCTGCATCCAAGCATGCTGATTCCAATTCCCACAATTCAGTTCCCTCGCTTCCCTCCGTGGCAGTGCTCCCTGATAATAATGCCTTGACCTTTGGTGGATGGACCCCATTGCTGAACCCCTCGATCAACATAGATGGACAATCCTGAGTGATGACTGAAACAACTGCAGCTTCCAGACTGACTCCCTGGACTGATTGCACTTGACCCACAGGGTTGACTGTGGCCCACGCCCCTGACTGTAGAATTACAGGCACCCTGATCCTGATGACTCCCAGCAGCAGACTGACCATGTCTGAACCCTTGGACTGATAATGGTGGCTGCCCTTGACTTAAGTGCTGGGACACTTTGACTAAAGGTTGTCTCCCTTCACTTCATTGTGGAATACTTCCCTTAGACTTTGGCCATTGGCTGGCACATAATGCAAGTGTAGGATTGATGTAGCATGGTGACATACAGCAACATGCTCAGTCCTGTGATTGATTACTGCCTGCAGGCAGGACAAGCTGCCTGACTTTTCGGCTGCACTAATAGCCAAGACAAGATCGAAGCAGTGTATGATGTTAAACGCCAACTGAGTAGGCAAAGCTCAAAAGAGACAAGGCAAGATGTGAGCATCGAAGTAAGCACAAAGTGAGTAGATACTAAGAGAGAGGGCAAGCAGCACTGCATTGCTGGTCTGAGGTTGATATGTGACAGGTACCAATGTTCATGGATGGTGGAGATGTGTAGGTGCTGGAAAAGCCCTTGCTGATCAAGGGCTTTTGTCTGTAACGTCGATTTTCCTGCTCCTCAGATGCTGCCCTGACCTGCTGTGCTTTTCCAGCACCACTCTAATCTTGACTCTAATCTCCAGCATCTGCAGCACTCACTTCTGTCTCTGAGATGTTAGTGCCTGGTGTCCAAGATAGAGTTCCAGATGAGCAGGCAGTGAGCTGGAGTCACCAGGTAACTAATCTGACTTTTGTGTTGGGCCTTGTAGATTTCAAGGATCTATTTGGTGGGTGGATGAATGGAAAACCACATATTAATGAAGCTAAAAAAATAATTAAATGTTAATGCATGCTAACATATGCTAATAGGCTTCTTGTTGCTTACAAGCAAGAATTTTGTCTTCACATTCAAAACTTCATTGGAAAATTGAATTTATTTTACGCTCAATATTGAGTAGCTCTTCATTGGTTATCTTCCAAAAATTTTCCCAACTTTTATTTTCCATCAAGATCGGGACTGGGAAGATGTATAGAGAGAGAGACACAGAGAGAGAGAGAGAGAGACAGACAGATAGACATAGAGAGAGACATAGATAGAGAGAGAGAGAGAGAGAGAGAGAGAGAGAGAGAGAGAGAGAGAGAGACTCCTCTCTACGCGTCCAGGGAAGAAAATGTCATTAATGTATCTGAGCATGAAGCAGATGTGCTGTAGCACGGTGCTAGGAGATTGGAAGTTGCTGGTATTGAGTACTGAAGCTGTTGCCGTGATGCTGTCATCATGGGTTACGCTGGTGTAGAGAGCTGACAAGGAATGTTCCCGGTTTGACTGGTCCATGGGTGCTGAGTTTCTGTAAGAAATATGCAGTGTCATGACAGAAACGGGGGTCCCCTGTACAATGAGTTCAAGATGTCTTCAACACAGTCAGAGAAGTTCTCACACAGGGTCCCATTGCTTGATACAATGGGATGTCCTGGGACGTGTATCTTCAGAAGGCAGTAGAAGTCCCCAAGAAGTGTGTGGGATGATAGCGTGTAAGGAACTCTGAAGGACTGGGTCAAAAGTCTTGATCAATGTGTTTTGTTCCTTTGCACTATACATTCACACTCTCTCTCTCTCACACACACACACACTCTCTCATACGCACAGACATGCATGCACCCTCACTTAGGCTTATACCCCTTCACACTCACACACATATTACCAAGCTTGCACACATGCAAACACACACTTTCTATTGCACTCACACGCACAAACTCACTCTGTCTCTCTCTCCTACATGCGCACACACATATAAATTCATGGGGTGACTTTGTATTTGCAGAATTATATTTGAAGATACATACTATTTTGCTCAAAAATGCAGAAACTGCAGGCAGTCAATCCACTTTGGAAATAGAACCAGTCTGACTCAAGTTTGGGGTACAGACAGACTCTAAACTCACACTTTAAGGCATTGTCTGAGCGGAGATGTCACCTTTCATTATAAAACGTTAAGTTATCTTGAGAATGTGACTTAAAAGTAGTTCTGGGATTTACATATTAAGGAACTGAAACCAGCGAACCTATTCTAAAAGATGAAAGATTAAACAATCTAGGTTTGTTCAATGTATCATTTCAGCTGCATGACACTGTAATCTCTTGCTATAAACTCTGTGTCTTATGATCCTGCTCCACAACCACCTGAAGAATAAGCAGCAATTTGAAAACCTGTTGGACTATAACCTGGTGTTGTGAGATTTTTAACTTTGACCACCCCAATCCAACACCAGCTCCTTCAAATCATTCTCAAAAGTAATTAGGGATGGGCAATAGATGCTGACCTAGCCAGTGATCTCATATCCCATGAATAAAAACCAACGCACAGAAGAGAAAAAAAACATCAATTGCTTAAATTTGTATTTTACAAACTACATGCTTTTGATTAAACATTGTGATTCCAACAATCTTCAGCCAGGAGTGTTGAGAGCAGACAGGAGCAGCAGAGTTTAGGATGAATTCAAGTTTCCAGGAAGTAAAATGTAGGAGTCCACTTAGGCTCGAAACATCAACTCTCCTGCTCCTCGGATGCTGCCTGACTGCCTGTGCTTTTCCAGCGCCACACCTTTTTGACATAAATTAGAACAGTCAAGTCTTGGAATGACAGAGGTTGAGGTTTTTATCAGTGGAATAGCCGCAGCATGTAAAGAGTTGAGTGCTGTTAAGGAGAAGGAATAGGTAATTTTAGTAACATCACAGGCATGTGATTGAAAGCTAATTTCAGGTTAAATGTAACAGTGAAGTTCCAAGTAGACTGGTTCAAGCTCCAAGTTCAGAATGTAGGCAAGGAGAGGTACAGAATTAAGCACAAGGGAACAGAGGTGTGCTCTCGATAATATTTTCAATCTTCAAAATATTTAGTTAATCACTACACAATTATTATAACAATCACATGTTAAAGGGCAGGAATAAAACTCATTACATTTTGGCATTAATTTGAAAACCAGACAAATTATTTGGCAGTAATTTCCACTTACTACACTATTAGAAAAGGTTTGAAATTATTACCCCAAACTTTGCATTTTAAGTTTAGTTCATATACACCATCCAAGTAAAAGAAGCAACTGAACCATGAATCAGATGGAAAGATGCCATTTTTAGCAACTAAAAGAGATGTTCACATCCAACTGCAATCTTCACCTGAAGTCATGGTGCAATTTTCAGATAAATGATGGTGACCACTATTACACTCAGTCTATTGTGTATTCTGCTTTAATGAATTAGTAAACTCAAATGCCTGATCTCTTAGAAGACAGATCAAAGGGTAAAATGCAAGATGACTTCACAAAATCATTACAATTTGATCAATTTACAAACTGAAAATCCAAGTTGTGAATACTTTCAGTACCAACTGCTTTATGGGACATTTGAAACATACACTTTCTCTGTGGCCTACTTTCAATTTTACCAAAATTTCATCTTTATTTAATAGACTGACAGCAATGTTCATTTCTAAGCATCACAGTGTATGCTTACTTTAAACTGCAATTACGAGAGTCTAGTTTGTTGCTTTAGAACAGAGTTCTTTCTATTGCCAAAGTACACATCAATGGCATTACTACTACGGGCACATTTTCTCAGGCAGGTGGATTAAGTTTGGATGGATGCAGTGCATTAAAACAGTATCCTTGCATTCAACTCCTAACACTATTCCACCCTCTTCTGAGGTTCACCTGGGCAAGACTAAAGGTTAAGGCAAGAACTAAGGCATTTCAGTACAATAACAGGAAATTAAATTAATTTGAAATCCTCAATTCTGGCTTTAACAGCCAGAGAATTGAGTTCCTGACCCATCAGCAATTGGTGAATGAGATGATTGTGCAAACGGGAATATTTCAGCAAAATGGACAGGTTAAGATGGCTTTGGAGAATGAAAGCAAAGAGCTCCAAACACGGCCAGGTGAAAAGTTGATATTTATTGGATTCCCCTCAAAGAATTATTATTACTGACAGGTGATTACTTTATCTGTTTTGCATTTCCTTCAACTTAAGCTGCATTTCCCTTTTGGCAAACCTTCATTTTGCAGTGAGGACAAATTATGTAAGTCTACCTTCTACATTTGATGAGGAGAAACAACACCGACAGTGACAACAGCGAATTTCTCTTCAGTTAAATGTTACTCCAGAGAACACAGGGTGGACATGGAAATCCAACTCCAGACATGAAAGACATCCAACACATGGGCTACAAGGCAGTAGATCAGTTCTCTCAACACCTACGAGCATTAGTGCCTCCGGCAGTTCAGGTTTTTATGAAAGGTTGTTGCTGACATACGTAGCCTCTGTTACAAGACCTCCTTCCCATTGGAATGGGCTTGTACATATTGTCAGTTGCTATCAATGTGCTTGCCACATAACGGTCTGATTTTCAGCAGCAAAATGACAGCATAGAGTCATTGAGTGATAGAGAGGTACAGCACGGAAACAGACCCTTCGGTCCAACCGTCCATGCCGACCAGATATCCCAAAACAATCTAGTCCCACCTAACTGCACCCAGCCCATATCCCTCCAAACCGTTCCTATTCATATACCCATTCAAATGCCTTTTAAATGTTGCACACACCTTGTGGGTGATACTTACAAAAGATGCTCATGATGATTACCTACTGTTTGTGTGGTAGATTTCCCTGATCACAGTCAACTTGAATTTGATGACAATTCAGTGAGATCTTGAAGTGTGAAAGAGTAGCGATGTCAAGCAGCGAATCATGTTGAAGCATTCTCAGATGGAGATGCAAATGGCGAAGTCAAACTGACTGAATACCTTTATATTAAATCAACATTTTAGTGATATAAATTATTAGGATGTGCACATCTGATTAAAATAAAAGTTGAAGTATCATAAACAAACTATAAAGATGTCCAGAATTTACAGTATTAAGTTTGGTGAAACTGGTAGCATTCATTATCATTTCACACACTGGAAGCTGATGGAAGATTCTATGGCAAGGAACTGATTCATGGCAACACTGATTAAAATGCTGCAGAGATTTGCATAGTTTTGTGTCCAGTGCACTGCTGACTACTTCCAATTGGCATTTTGTTAGCATTAGGGTTGTGCTGATGTATATCCTCATGCCACTGGAATACTGTAAATGTCGGAAATATACAAATGTTTGAAACTGTGTGTTTCTCTTATATTGAGCAGGAATACTATTGTTACATTATAATCAACAGTAATGTAAAATTGACATGTTTCACAGTGGTCTAATCCCACCTTAAATACCTTACTAGTCTATTAACGATACAACACTTGATGATTTATGCTTCATTACAATAGGAAAAGCTCACCTCAGGGTCAAAACATAATCTCACAATGAATGTCTGGCAGTCACACGCCAGTTACCAACGTGGTAACTTTCCTGACACTTTCTGCTCAAAGCCCAAAAGGTCAAAAAGTCAGCAGATCACTTGTGCCCATAAACTCACTGTATGCTGATCTGAACTGTATATCAGATTCAGATGTAAATACTTCTGAGGTGGATACCTGAAAATTGCATGGTTCCAACCTCCACTTTCATGGGCGCAGGAGGTCATGCATCATAATGTTAACCTAACCAAAGAAACCCTGCTTTTACCTGCTGGATTCCCTGCATATGCAGTTAACCCTGCCAAAGGGAAACTGTTGTTAGTGATTCTTCAATAATGCTCCTTACAGAGGAGTGAAGTTCCCTTGTTAGAAATCACTGAACAGATAAAATTTACCTTTTAAGCCATTAATCTTACTGCAAAAATCCTTGAAAAAGATACAACTTGTTGATGACCTGGAACTGGTCTTCCACCTGTGAATGAGTTTCAAAATTACTATTGGACAGCCTTGCTGAGCCTAAAGAAATACATTTTATACTGTAGAGCATGTCAAATTTCTTTGCTACAATAAAATAAATCCATACTTCTAAAACAATTTGAAAAATAAACTTGGTACCCACATTAATCCCACATTTTTGCTACAACCATTTATTTTAGTCTCTGTAAAGGCTTTAGTTCAACAAGAAAGAAACTCACTCCATTTCACTGCCTGCTCAGTAGTCATAGAGATGTACAGCATGGAAACAGACTCTTCGGTCCAACCCGCCCATGCCGACCAGATATCCCAACCCAATCTAGTCCCACCTGCCAGTACTCGGCCCATATCCCTCCAAACCCTTCCTATTCATATACCCATCCAATTGCCTTTTAAATGTTGCAATTGTACCAACCTCCACCACTTCCTCTGGCAGCTCATTCCATACCCGTACCACCCTCTGTGTGAAAACGTTGCCCTTTAGGTCCCTTTTATATCTTTCCCCTCTCACTCTAAACCTATGCCCTCTAGTTTTGGACTCCCTCACCCCAGGGAAAAGACTTTGTCTAGTGTGTGAGAATACTTCTGTATGATTAGCTCCTTATTCTGCTTGCTAATATAATTTCTGTTCCACAACAGGAGATTTCTTGAATTAGGGCTAGATGAAAATTGACATTGAAAAAAAGTGAAGTCCAATACAAAGGGACTGCTCGATTGTTGTGGGCAGCTGTCTTTGATGTTAGTGACACAATCGTCACTTAACATTTACAGCAAATTCTAGCCACATTCTCCTATTCAACAACACGTAACACTTTCAATGATTTACAGTAAGCCCAATAGCATAAAACAACAAATTATCTACCATTCACCTGTTTTGAATTGATTTCATAATGGGGCACCACAACAGTGTGTTCTTGGAGAAGCAGAGACTTCTGAATTTCTGTGATTAACAGCACATCCATGGATCCCACAAGTTACTTCAGTTTCAGAGAAGTAATTGCAACAAATGCTGAAGTGCTGATGGGTGTTGCCACAATCAGTACCACAAAATATGATCTGTGCATGCAGCTAATGCTAAATATGCTGTGTCAACTGAAATGAGGGGGAAAAAAAACACTTTTCCCTGTAAAAATGTTAATTGATTGAATGGTGACTTAAGTGTTTTCTGAAGAGAGACATGTGTTTACAATGAGTGTTGTAACTTTGTAGGAAATGGACTGAAATGGTGATACTGTATGCCTGAGTTAGTTCTGATTTAAAACATACACAGTGTACTAGACTTGTGATGTTAGATTTGTCAGAAAACAAAGTATGGTTAATCACTGAATGATGTTGTGTAAATGTCATATACTGTGAGGAAATAGCTTGCGTGATCAACTTGAGCAGGTTGGCATGGGGCCAAGGCTCACTGAAACTAAGAGATAAGCCTCTTTCCAGAGCAACCAAGTGGATTTCCTATTGAGTAAAAAGTTCAACTGATGTTAGTGATTAATATTTGTGACGTTAGTCAGTGGTCAAACCTATCAACTGCTGAAGCTGGCAAGTGTCAAGGTCACAAAGGATACTTGCATGAAAAGGAGTACAAGAGAATGTGCCTCAGAGCAATGGTTAGCGTGCTCAGGAAGAGGAGTCATCTTACCAATGACTGAAGATTGGGTCAGAGCTGGCTGATCACTGTTTCCGTCTAATCCTCAGACCAGTCCATATAAAGTTGATCAGTTACAAATGTAGTATTGTACAGGGTAATTTCTGACATATTACTATTATTGCACTACTTTGTTGCATACCTTTCCGCACTAAAGAATAATTTCCTACAGCATGCTGTTGGGACTTCCTTGCGTTATACAAAGTAAATCCAATAAATTGGGGATTGTAAGAATAAAAGCCTACAGCTAATAAATTCTTGAAAGGCCAAACATTAGAATTCTATAGGGCATCATCTGCCAAATGTTGAGTTCCTTACATGCAGATTTAACATCTCACTTACTACGCATCAAACCATTTTGCACTGCATTATACCTGTACTCACATTTTTAAAAAATTCCTGATTATGTTTCAGAATCTAACAGATGAGCATAATTCATGGCATTAATGGGATAAAATGGCACACTTTTTATCCCATGCAACAAGTGGAATTTTTAAAGGGCATCATCTCATGACAAAATGCCTGGCAAATCCTTTGTCATTTGTTTGTAGCACAGAACATGTTAAAATAATTCATTCTGAACATGTATTGCTGCACTAGTTAATTGCAATGCCATAGGAATAGTTAGCTCAGAACTTTTAAACAGAACAAAAATTTGTGTGCATCAACTTTCCATGTATTGGTAAAGACAACTGACAATAGATTTACTCTGATATAAAATATAAATTTTCAATAACACTCCAAATGCCACTAACCGCAATTGGGACTAACTGAAAATTACTTCAAACCAAACAGAACTATTTGAATGCAAAATTATTTTGATGTATGGTGGTCAATAAACAATGTTGTATTAAAAAGTCAAGAGTTTTTAAAGAAGCCTCTTACTTTCTTTGTCCCCTACCCAAAAGTGTCTGTGACCCAACCATCCTCAACTGCTTCATCAATGACTTTCTCTCCATCATAATGGCGATGGTTGCCGGTGATTGCACCATATTCAGCACCAGTCGTGACACCTCCAATATCAAAACGGTCTATGTTCACATGCAGCAATATGTAGAGTTGGGATGCAAACAGACAAGTAACAATTGTGTCATAAAATGCCAGTCTTTGACCATCTCCAAAACATACAATGTGACTACCACCCTTCGATATTCAATAACACGAACATCACTGATCCAACACACTATCAAGATCCTGGGGATTGCCACTAAATACAAACTTTAACTAGACGATTCATAAGATTTAAATGGCTACAAGAACAGATCAGGGCTAGGAATCCTGGAATGAAAAATTTATTTCTCGACTCTTCAAGGCCCGTTCATCTGTCCACAAACACATGTCAATAGTGTGATGGAATATTCCCCACTTGCCTGAATGAGTGCAGTTTCAACAGCACTCAAGAAACTTGACACTATGCAAGACAAAGCAATTTGCTTGATATTTACTATATTCACAAACATCCCTTCCCTCCACTACTGATGCTCTCTAGTAGAAGTGTGTATGACCTACATGAGTTACAGCAGACATTCACCAAGGATTCACCAACAATCCTTAGATAGCACCTTCATGGAAAAGGGCAGCAGATACATGGGAATTCTGCCACTTGCAAGTTTCCTTCATCATCACCATCCTGACTTGGAAATATATCACCATTCCTTCTACGTTGTTGCGTCAAAATCTTGAAATGCCATCCCAAATGGAATTGTCTACCTGCAGCATAAAGACTTCTGTTTTTCAAGATTACTCACTTCCACCACATTCTCAAGGACCAATAGGGATGAGCAAGAAATGCAGTCAGATACTTTTAATGCTAAATATTAATTATGAAATATGTTCCTGATGAAGGGCTCTGGCCCGAAATGTTGATTTTCCTGTTCCTCAGATGCTGCCTGACCTGCTGTGCTTTTCCAGCAACACATTCTCAACTATAAACTCTGTTCATCTACTTTCACAGACATGACAGAACTACAGAATTGTTTTGATGCAGTGGAAGTCATTCTGCCCATTATGGCTGTTCTATTGATTCATAACCCTTTCACTAGTGAACAGAGAAATCTTTTTAACCAGTCTTGAATGGGTGACCTTTTATTCTGGTCACTGGTTTTAGATTCCCAGCCAGTGGAAGCATCTTTCTTCTCTCTACCCTGTTAAGTCCCTTAAGAGTTTTATACTGTTCCAGTAGGATCACCCAGAATCACAGCTGCAACATAACCTCCCTGCTTTTAAATTCAATCCCTTTAGTAATGAAGGACAAAACTCCATTTGCCTTCTTAATTACCTGTTGCATCTGCAAACCAACCTTCTGTGATTCATGCACAAAGACACCCAGGTTCCTCTGCACAGCAGCATGACTGCAATTTCTTACTATTCAAATAACAGTCTTTTTTACTGGCATTCCTACCAAAATGGATGACTTCACATTTATTAACTTTGTATTCCATCTGTCAGACCTTTGTCCACTCACTTAAACTACCTATATTCCTCTGCAAAGTTTGCTCTACCTCATCTTAGGGTCACCCGCATCTTTGACACACTACACACGGTCTCCAACTCCAAATCATCTATATAAATTGTAAACTGCAGCAACTTGGGCTTCAGTTGCATGTTGGGACCATAGATAAACCTCAGTGCGGTTGGCAACAAGGAAATTGCACAGAAAATGGAAATTTCTGATGGGCAATTTCCCTATATATGGAACCCTCCATCGAAACAGAATGAAAGTAATAGTGCTCTGACTCACTTAAGCTTGTTACCCAGGAAATGTAAAAGGATTAAAAATCTGCTGTAAATCCTGGTTAGCCATTAAGTTTAACAAATGACTCACCATTGACATTGCGACACTCACTCTCCCATCTCCACCATATGACACTGCTGATACCCATCACCCTTGATCTCACCTGATCCTGTCGAACTCGACACCAACATTTCTTTTATCATGCGGTTTGGTGCCTTTGAGTTTGGGAAAGACTCCTCAAGTAGAAGGCAAATTCAAGGACAGCCTTCAGTTCAGATTTCAATGTAATATTATTTACCATATGTTTGTTTTAAAGATTGCTAGCCACAGTAATCATTAATATATCAAACTCTGACTTACAATAAGAGCTAAACTGTTGTCTTCATGTGTTCAAGTCTGTGTGCTCTCTGTGTTTCTTCCAAAGAGTGAACTTTACAGAGTGTTTCTTCCAACCGTACTCTTAATACCCAGTGAGGTGCATCAAGGCAAGTTAGTCTCAGGTGCTCAAGCTCTGAACACAAGACACACAAAACATATTTCTTCCCTTGAGATGATATCAGTGGACCTGACACCCACCCACAACACCGAAATGAACTGACAAGTTCCACCCCAACCCGATTCCCACTGCCATTTTCTTCATTCTTATGTGTTCTCTATGTTTCTACCACTGTTGGATATATCTGTGTGTTGGATCTGACCTGAAAAGCACTTTGACCCAGCCCTGAGTTGACCTGCCCAATCCCCTCTGACCTATTCTAAGCACTCATCACTTAGCTGGCGTACTACTCACCTAGCATCCTATACCCTCACCCAATAGGCACCATACCTCCCTCAGCTACCGTACAACTCTGCCACCTCGCCCATCTGGTATAGTACCTCCTGTACTCATCTACATATCTCTCCACCCACCTCCCATCCAATCACTCTCACTTACCTTACACATGTATCCTTTCACAGGTTTCAAAGCATCAGGTATACATTTACACTATAGAGTACAGCACTCAGTGCTGTAAAAGGCTGTCTGATTTTGACAATGGACTCACTGGACTTGACCTTTCTGGACAGTTTCGTAACAGGAGGCCTCTATTCAGGAATATCCAATGCAGAAGTCATCTAAACCTAAATAGTTTAATCTGATCAGAATTGTTGAGCTATTCTATGGAATTGGTACATCTCATGGTTCAAGGCATACTTGTGTGTGACAACTGGAAGAATGGGAGGTAGCAGAACCGATAAGAAGTCTATACTCATCTACTGGCTCAGAACTGATGACCAGGGATCACCCGAACAGCTCACAGAGAACACTTTGGCATCTAATAGGGTGGCAAGGTGAAAGTTACTTCAAGTCAAATAAAAATGTGATGATCAAATAATGTACATTTAATCAGAGATGTCAGGCAAATGTTAACTCAATTAAACAGCTCATGGCCACATTGCAGCAAATGGCTTTGACATGTTTAATTTCACAAGTTTATCAGCAAACAAATTCATGAACAATCATTTTTTGAAAAGACAACAATTGACTAAAGAGTACCTCCTCATGGAGAGTGATGATTTATCCTTGGGGAAGGCCAGGTTCTTGGCAAATCCTGTTAAATCTCCCTTGTTATATTCAAAGAGAAGCATGTCCTCAATCACAGACTCTGTTTGCCCAGCCAGCTGAAGTTATTTTAAAAATTCATTCATGGGATGTGGGCATCGCTGGATGAGCCAGTAATTATTGCCCATCCTTACTGGTCCTTGAGATGATGATGATGATGAACTGCCTTCTTGAACTACTGCATCCCATCTCCTGTGGGTAACTGCACAATACCAATAGGAAAGGAGTATAAGGATTTTGATGCAGTGACACTGAAGGGATAGCGATACCTTTGCAAGTCTGGATGGTGAGTGGTTTGGAGGGAAACTTGCAAGGAGTTACATCTGCTGCCTTTGTCCTTCTACATGGTAACGGTCGTGGATTTGAAAGGTGCTGTCTAATTGGCTTTGGAGAATTTCTATAGTTCATCGAGTAGATGGTAAACACACTACTTGCTACAGTGTGTCAATGGTGGAGAGAATGGATTTGTAGATGCAATGACAATCAAGCGATCTGTTTTATCCTGGATAATGTCAAGCTTCATGAATATTGTTGGAACTGTATGCATCCAAGCAAGTAGGGTGCCATGTAGACTCGGGACATTTTTTTTGGGGAGACAGGAGGTGAGTTACCTGTTGCAAGATTCTGAGTCTCTGACTTTCCGTTGTAGCCTTCTCATACCTATATGACTGGTCCAGTTCAGTTTCTGGTCAATGGTAACCCCTAGGATATTGATAGCCAGAATTCAGAGGTAGTGATGCCATTGCATGTGAAGGGGTAATGATTAGATTTTCTCTTGTTGAAGATCATTGTTACCTGGTGTTTGTGTAGCATGAATGTCAATTGCCATTTGTTAGACCAAATCTGGATGTTGTCCAATCTTGCTTCATTTGGGTATGGACTGCTTCAGTTTCTGAGAAGTCGCTGATGGTCCTGAACATGTGGAGTAATCAACAAGTATTCCCACTTTTGACCTTAAATTGTTGGGAAAGTCATTGATAAAGCAGCTGAAAATGGTTGGGTCAAGGGCAAGACCCTGAGGCACAGATTATAGACAAAGAGGTGTTAGTAGTCTCACCAACAAATATCAGGTACATCAAAACAGGGTCCCAAATTACAGAGGTACAGATTAGTTCATACGAGTTTGAGGCTAGTGGGATATAAGAGCTATCCTTCAGTGGTGGCTCATACTACTGCTGCAACACCGATGAATATTTGTACACTATGCAGATAAAGAAAGTTGTGCTGTTACAGGAAATCCGCTAAACTATGCTTGTGCTTCCTGACTCACACTGGAGGACTGTGGCATTATTCGGCAGAACGTGTATATCAAGATTGTTGGTTCTCTGTTCATGCCATTCAATCTTGGCAACATGATGGCACAGTCCTTGCCAACAGCTATCTCTAACCAGATGTTGAGGAAGACAGTGGGGCGGAAGAGGAGGGAAAGGAGGTGTAGGAAGGGGAGGATAGGAAGGTAAACAAGACCGCTCTTTCTGGCTGAGCTACCTGTAATTGACTTATCTGACTTTGATAATAATGAAAGCAGCCCCATTCACTACTCGTTTACAATGTACATCTGCCTTCTCACTATAGAACATAGAACATGTACATCTGCCTTCTCACTATAGAACATAGAACAGTACAGCACAGAACAGGCCCTTCAGCCCATGATGCTGTGCCGACCACTGATCCTCATGTATGCACCCTCAAATCTCTGTGACCATATGCATGTCCAGTAGTCTCTTAAATGTCCCCAATGACCTCGCTTCCACAACTGCTGCATGCATTCCATGCTCTCGCAACTCTCAGTGTAAAGAACCCGCCTCTGACATCCCGTCTATACTTTCCTCCAACCAGCTTAAAACTATGACCCCTCGTGTTAGTCATTTCTGCCCTGGGAAATAGTCACTATCATGAGCTCCACTTGATTATGATGCAAACTAAAAGCCACTACAAATAGACAATTTTTCATTTTAAACGTTAACAATTCACCCTCTCTACTCCATGTGCCTTTGCCCTGTCCCCCTTCCCCTTAGCAGTACTCTCCCAGAGACGACAGCAGATATGGTGGAAGGCTAGTGACATTTTTATGGGGAATTGCAAATGGCATCACAAGTTGATCTTGAGCACAGCTGGAGTAGAAACCCTTGATACGGACATCATCTCTTTGGTATGAAACAAGGCAGATTGAGCTGGCTGGCAGACAGGTCAATGGCAAGGAATGCCGTTGACAGAATAACAGGGTTGTGGGCGTAAATGAACACTGTAAAATATATCAAATATATGCTCCATACAGCCACTGTCATTCCCTAAGGGACTATTCCAGCAATCTTAATAGTCTATTAGAAAAATAAAATAAAGTAATATTTCCTTTGTGTAGGACCTTTCACATCCACTGGATGCCCCAAAGCACTTCAGAGTTAATTAAGTACTTTTAAGGTAATAGAAAAGCTCCAAACTCCTAACATTATTATAACCAGGCATTTTGTTTTTCATGTTGATTGCAAAGCAAAAGAGAATGTGGGATTTGGGAAGTGAGTTGTGAAAATCAGAATTCAGAATAAAGGGTTTATTTTCCTTGGAGCTTTAAGCCTCACCAGTGACAATAGCCTCATTGGTGACTTTCTTAGCATCAGTGAGAATCATCTCCTCCATTGAAGTTGGGAAAGTAGGTTTGCCTGTGTCCTGCAAGTTAGACTGCCTCCCAGCTATGTACCACCTTATTTCGCCAAGTAGAGGGGTGGTGTCATTCATTAAGTTGTAATGCATTTGAATGTGTTTGCATCATGGACTAATAGCTGATGGTGTGTGCAAGACATGGATATGTACAGGAGGGTGAGGTGAAGCAAGCTACATTAGGAATGAGTTCTTGATGTGTGAGTGGTGTGAGTGTGCAGGGGTTATGTTAAAAAATAGAAAATAGAACATAGAACATAACAGCGCAGTGCAGGCCCTTCAGCCTTTGATGTTGCACTGACCTGTGGAACCAATAGAGTCATAGAGATGTACAGCATGGAAACAGACCCTTCAGTCCAACCCGTCCATGCCGACCAGATATCCCAACCCAATCTAGTCCCACCTGCCAGCACCTGGCCCATATCTCTCCAAACCCTTCCTATTCATATACCCATCCAAATGCCTCTTAAATTTTGCAATTGTACCAGCCACCACCACTTCCTCTGGCAGCTCATTTCATACATGTACCACCCTCTGCGTGAAAACGTTGCCCCATTAGGTCTCTTTTATATCTTTCCCCTCTCACCCTAAACCTATGCCCTCTAGTTCTGGACTCCACGACCCCAGGAAAAGATTTTATCTATTTATCCTATCCATGCCCCTCATAATTTTGTAAACCTCTATAAGGTCACCCCTCAGCCTCCGACACTCCAGGGAAAACAGCCCCAGCCTGTTCTACCTCTCCCTATAGCTCAAATCCTCCAACCCTGGCAACATGCTTGTAAATCTTTTCTGAACCCTTTCAAGTTTCACAACATTTTTCTGATAGGAAGGAGACCAGAATTGCACGCAA
>NC_057724.1:24162349-24207345 GCF_004010195.1 Chiloscyllium plagiosum
TTGGTGTCATCTGCAAACTTACTAACTGTACCTCTTATGCTCACATCCAAATCATTTATGTAAATGACAAAAAGTAGAGGACCCAGCACCGATCCTTGTGGCACTCCACTGGTCACAGGCCTCCAGTCTGAAAAACAACCCTCCACCACCACCCTCTGTCTTCTACCTTTGAGCCAGTTCTGTATCCAAATGGCTAGTGCTCTTTGTATTCCATGAGATCTAACCTTGCTAATCTGTATCCCATGGGGAACCTTGTCGAATGCCTTACTGAAGTGCATATAGATCATATCTACTACTCTGCCCTCATCAATCCACTTTGTTACTTCTTCAAAAAACTCAATCAAGTTTGTGAGACATGATTTCCCACGCACAAAGCCATGTCGACTATCCATAATCAGTCCTTGCCTTTCCAAATACATGTACATCCTGTCCCTCAGGTCAGAGGGTTAGCTAGGGTGATAGAACCTACACTGTTCCATTTTCATCCATATGTTTATCCAATGACCATTTAAATGCCCTTAAAGTCGGCGTGTCTATTACTGTTGCAGGCAGGGCATTCCATACTCCTACTACTCTCGAACTAAAGAAACTATGTCTGACATCTGTCCTATATCTATCACCCCTCAATTTAAAGCTATGTCCCCTCATGCTCGCCATCACCATCCAAGGGAAAGGGTTATCATTGTTCACCCTATCCAACCGTCTGATTATCTTATATGTCTCAATAAAGTCACCTCTCAACCTTCTTCTCTCTAATGAAAACAGCCTCAAGTCCCTCAGCCTTTCCTCAAAAGACCTTCCCTCCATACCAGGCAACATCCAAATAAATCTCCTCTGCACCCTTTCCCAAGCTTCCACTTCCTTCCTATAATGCGGTGACCAGAACTGTACGCAATACCCCAAGTGCGGCCAGACCAGAGTTTTGTACAGCTGCAGCATGACCTCATAGTTCCGAAACTCGATCCCTTTACCAGTGAAAGCTAACACACCGAAGGCCTTCTTAACAACCCTGTCAACCTGGGTGAAAGTGAGGACTGCAGATGCTGGAGTTCAGAGTCGCAAATGTGGTGCAGGAAAATCACAGCAGATAAGGCAGCATCTGAGAAGCAGAAGAATTGAGGTTTCGGGCATAAGCCCTTCATCAGGAATTCCTGATTGCTAACAACTCCTTCTTTGAAACCTCAATACTGTCTAAACTAGTAGCCTACATCTCAGTATTCTCCTTGACAACATTGTCTTTTTACAGTTTGAATACTGATGAAAAACATTCATTTATCATGTTCCCTATCTCCTCAGACTCCACTCATAACTTCCCATTACTATCCTTTCTTGGCCCTAACCTTTCTCTAGGCATTCTTTTATCCCTGTTATATCTACATGTTCTGTGGGTGAAGTGCGAGGCTCACTGAGTTTGATTACTTGTCTCAAGTATTAAACATTTTGCAGTGTTACTGGTTCCTTGGCTAGACTATTAATATAGACTCCTGTGGCTATCAAGTCCTATAATCATTTGACGGTCTCCTTGGGACAGAATATCTCATCTTGCATAACACCGCAGAAAAACCTTAGAGTACTGCTGACTTCCATTTTTGCCACTTGCCTGTGTTTTACACTCAAAAATAGTCATAGGATGACCATCACAACTAACCCCTGCAAGAATGCAGGTTCTTTTAAGAGATACACGGTGGCTTTAAACAACGCAGATAACTTTAGCTCGTGTTAACCTTTCATGATGTTGCATCCCTTGTTCCACCTGATCAGGAGCATGGTCATCTTGCATCTTACTTCAACCTGGCTCCACATGGCAATCATTCAAATTAACAAGCGGTGTATGTGCTGTCTGCACCAGAAGCAACGAGCACATTTCCCCCCCCGACAATCTTCATGTTCGTTATTGGGCCCTATCTTGTTCTACAAACTGCAATGTGATAATGATTGTCTAATCTATTTTTGCAATGTGCAAAGAGGGTTAAAGAGATAGGCTTTCTGAGCATAACTCATTGGTTTTTCTTTGAAATGGTGTTATGGAATCTTTTCCATATACTTGAGAAGACACTAAGCTCCTTGGCTTGATGCCTCATCCAAAAGTAGGCACTTCAGACAATATAGCCCTGTTTTGAAGTCTTAATATTTGTTCCCTATGGTTGAAGATTCATTAGAACCCATAAGTTTCTAACTCAGGCAAAGCTGACACTTCAGGTTTGGAGGACATTCCCCTTTAAATTAATTTTGTATTGTTTTGGGATCATGATGAAATATGACCTTTAAAGTAGACATCAAGGATTATTTCAAGTTTTGACTTGACTCTCCATTTTTTTCTGTACTACATAATGCTATTTTGCTTTTGAGACTAAGGAAGATCTTACAAAATAAAATGTTATCAGTTAATCAAGATCAAAATCTACCTTTTTTATGCACCTCTTCACTTCCCCATTAATCACTTTGCTCTGCAGTTTTTAAAGACTAACTAATTCTCTACCTTGCTCGAAGTACCTTTCTCCAATGCCGTCTTTTTATCACGTTATTCAATTGCTTGAAGTCTGCATTCCCCTGTCTGGCTCCCTTTTCCCCACAGCTTGTTTCTGGCATGATTGTTTTTTTTTGTTATCACGCTATCAGAATAATACATATCTGGATGATTAATGGAGCTTCCTATCTCTTTCATGCACTCACTACCAATCTGTGGTGTGAAATGTGCTGAAACGGCAGGAGCAGACCCTAGTCACCACATGTTATGCTTCTGGGATTTGTAGTTCAGTGGTTCTCACACATCAATATACGCATTATCTCAGCTAGTTGATCAGCAGAAGCCTTGCTGAATATTTAGTTCAGACAGTAAGATTACTGATTATAAGCTGCCGTAATATACTGGAAAACAAATTCAAAGACAATTGCTATCAGAGTAGTTTTTAGAGAGTAATTTAAATCTAAGCAAAAATGAATTTCCTTGTTAAGGTTTAATTGAATAGAAATGGATGGAAGACCACATGATGTGCAAAGTTTTATAGAACTCATTCCTGTGAGTGGTGCACCAGATTGCAAAATTAGCCAGGTTATACAGCCACTTGTCTAATTTATTTGTCAGATACTGATTTTTTTATGAGTGTCTGATTTATATATTCAATGTTAGACCACCTCATTGGCATATTTGTATAATTAAGGCTTAAATCATCAAATTGTTTTGTACATAAGCTGAGTGATTGTATGTACTTGTTGGGACATATCATGAATTTTGGAATACATTGTTATGGACGTTTTAAAGCTGGCATCTCCTTAAATGCCAAATACTGTGACATTGCTTTAAGGACGAACACATCGGTCCTATGGAAGTGAACTGAGGTTGTAGCTGGGACACATTTGCATACTTGTGTTCCAGAAAGTTTCACATAGCAGTAAATATAAGCCTGATTAGCCAGGAGCACTAAATGTTCGAGGGCCTCCAATGTGATGTACATTGTAGTTTAGCAGATAGAGAGGATGGCAAGGCTAAAAATCTGGTTAACCATAAGAATTTATGGATCTTAGAGTATTCTTAGGACATATAATTAGAAGCACAATTTAAGGCTAGATTGATGTGAGAAGCTAGAAGCATTCTTCCAATTGTTTTAGGGTTGTAATTTTGGGGTTGGAAATCATTACTTGTTCTGATTTGGGGAACATACCTGGAATAAATGTTACAAAGTTGCCTGCAAAGTAAGGTGTAAAAGTAGGGTGCATCACTGATACTCTTGTGTTTGTCAAGAATGAGCATTTGTTCATGGACAATTGCTGTGAGGCAAATTAGAAAGAACTCACGTGTTAGAAATTTAGCATTTAGTTTAAGAATCCAAAATTAGAAGTGCCAGGGCTAAAGTCATTAACTCATGAGAGAGTGAAGAGAAAATATTTTACCCATTTAGCTGCCAAGGCATTGTTCAGTTAGCCAAAATGTAGCTTTGGAGAATTAGTGATGAAGTATAAAGTCATTTTAAAAAAGAGACAGTTTTTGTTACAAAACTGTTTTCACCAGAAAGAAAGAGTTTTAGTGGACCGGAAGCTTCAGCAGGATTTGAGTTTTTACTTTATTCACTCAGTGGGATTGGGAAGTTGCTGTTCACCATTAATTGCCTATTGCTATCCTCGAGAAAACAATAGTGCTGCAGTTCATGTGCTGCAGGTGAGACTCACAGTGACATAAGGGAGAGAATTCCAGAATTTTGACCCAATGAGTGTGAAGGAACAGCAATATTTTTCCAAATCAGGATAGTGAGTGGCTTGCAGGAGAATTTGTAGGTTTGTCTAAAGATCTTTGGTGAATTTCTGCAGGGTACCTTGTAGATAGACTTTGGTAAATGGTAACCCTCACAGTATTGATAGTGGGGGATTCAGTAATGGTAACACCACAGATTGTCAAGGGGCCATGTTTAGATTATCTCTTATTGGAGATGGTCATTGCCTGGCATTTGGGTGGTGCAAATGTTACCTGGCATGTCAGCCCAAGCCTGGATCTTGTTGCATTTGAACATGGACTGCTTCAGTATCTGAGGAGTGCTGAACATTGTGCAATCGTCGGTGAACTTCATAAGGTCACTTCTGACCTTATGAAGGAGGGAAGGTCATTGATGAGGCAGCTGAAGATGGTTGGGCTTACGACACTACCCTGAGGAAGTCCTGCAGAGATGTCCAGGAGCTGAGATGACTGACCTCCAACTACTCCTGCCATCTTCCTGTGTCCCAGGTATGATTCCAACCAGCAGAGAGTTTGTCATAATTCCCATTGATTCTAATTTTGCCCGGTCTCCTTGATGTCACATGTGGTCAAACATGGCATTGATTTCAAGGACTGTCACTCTTACCTCACCTCTGGAATTAAACTCTTTTGTTCAAGGCTGTAATGAGGTCAGGAGCTGAGTGGCCTTGGCAGAACCCAAACTGGGCGTAACTGAGCAGGTGATTGCTGAGCAGGTGCTGGTTGATAGCACTGTTGATGGCATCTTCCATCCCTTTACTGAGCATCAAGAGTAGATTGATGGGGTGGTAATTAGCTGGGTAGGATTTGTCCTGCTTTTTATGTACAGGACATACCTGGTCAATTTTCCACATTGTTGGGTAGATGTCAGTGTCGTAACTGTACTGGAACAACTTGGCTCGGGGAGTAGCAAGTTCTGGAGCACAACTGTTCAGTACTATTTCCAGAAGGTTATCAAGGCTAATAACATTGACAGTACCCAATGACTCCAACTGTTTCTTGATATCATGTGGAGGAAATCAAATTAGCTAACAACTAGCATCTGTGATGCTGGGGACCACTGGAGAAAGCCGAGATGGACCATCCACTTGGCATTTCTAGAGATTGCTGGAAATTCTTCAGCCTTGTTGTTTGCACTGACTTGCTGGGCTCTTCTATCATTGAGGATGGGGAATTTTGTGCAGCCTCCTCCTCCAGTGAGTTGTTTAATTGTCTGGCATTGTTCATAACTGGATATGGCAGAACTGTAGAGCTTACATCTGATCACTGGTTGTGTGATTGCTTAGCTGTGCCTTGCTATTTACGCTGTTTGATACACAAGTAGTTCTATTTGTGGCTTCACCAGGTTGACACTTCATTTTTATGTATGCCTGGTGCTGCTCCTGGCATGCCCACCTGCATGCTCCATTGAACCAGGGCTGATCCCCTGACTTGATGGTAATGGTGGATTGTGGGATATGCTGGGTCATGAGGTTGCAGATTGTGCTGGAGTACAATTCCACCGCTGTTGATGCCCACTCTTGAGTTGCTAGATCCATGTGCAGTCTATCATTTTTAGCATAATGATAATGCCACACAACACATTGGACGGTATTCTCAATGTGAATACTGACGGCTAAGGGGCCAAGTACAGAATCTTCCACACCTGCATTTAGAATGGCAGCACAGGAAATTGAAAGGGATCTGAAGCAGAAATTTAGATCCATGACACCAGATTAAAATTTTACTATCAACTTCTCAGAGACATTCAAGTGGATTGGGTTTCTGACAGGGATGGTCAGGAACCTCTTGTGCATTTATTAACATGCTGTATAAACTCATCGACACCCCAGACTGCTGGATTGTACAATCTTTAGATTACTTACAGTGTGGAAACAGGCCCTTTGGCCCAACAAGTCCACACTGACACGCTGAAGCGCAACCCACCCATACCCCTACATTTACCCCTTCACCTAACACTACAGGCAATTTAGCATGGCCAATTCACCTGACCTGCACATCTTTGGACTGTGGGAGGAAACCGGAGCACCCGGAGGAAACCCACGCAGACACGGGGAGAATGTGCAAAGTGATCTAGTGTGTACCGGTAAAGTATGTGGTACTTTCTATTCAGTACTTTATTCTCCAATTAGTGTGAGTAAGCATTGTACTGAAAAGGACTGTAGCACACAAGATTGGGCGCCAGACATCTCTATCAGATGCCTCATGTGTACTGAATATGCCCAAATTAATTAGAGCTACCAATATTGCACAATGATGCACTATGCAGATAATGGCTCTTGTGCATTTGCCAGAATTCACAGTTAAACATAAAAGGTGCTACAATATTCAGTAGCTCAGGCACCATGTAGTCTCAACTTCAGAAAGGAATCTTCACTGAATAATTAAACAATAACATTAAATGATAATGCATTGCAGGAATGTGGGAGGGACACATAGAAAGCAAACACCCACAGCTGCAAAAATACAACTTCTCACCAAAATTCTGAAAATGTTAAGAACTATCAGATAAGTATCAAACATTATCTTCTCCCACCAGGAGAATGTATCTTACTTACTTGGGGATTTAAAGGTAAAACCTTATGTGTTAAACATTGCTAGGTATTCTGGTGAAACAGTGGCTAAGTGGTTAGCACTGCTACCTCACAGCGCCAGGGACATGGGTTTGATTCCACCTGCAGGCAACTGTCTTAGTGGAGTTTGCACGTTTGCCCCATCTTTGTATGGGTTTTCTCTGGGTACCTTGGTTTCTTTCCACAGTCCAAAGATCTGCAAGTTATGTGGATTGGCCATGCTAAATTATGCTTAGTGTCGAGAGGTGTTCAGGCTAGATGGGTTAGCCATGGGAGATAGACAGTTACAGGTATAAGGTAGGTGGTCTGGGTGAGAGACTTTTTGGAGTGTTGGTGTGGACTTGATAGGCTAAATGCACTGTTTCCACACTGTAGGGGTTTTAATTGTTAGATATTCTTGAATAGTTATAAAAAATATTAAATTTAACTCTATTTGTTTTAATGTTGATAGTTTTTGGCTTCATAGTTTATCAGTTTAATTATGCATTTAAAGTGTTTGTTAATTAAAGAGAGAAACAGAGTTAATGATTTGAGTATGTTATGACTTTATTCAAAACCTTGTTCAGGAAATAGATTTTGTGATCTTGCTTGGAAGATCTGGGTTAGTGACTTCTAGCCTATAAGTTTTGAAGAACAAACAGACCAGACTCAAGACTTTAACTATGTTTCTCCCTGTACAGATGCTGCCAGGCCTGTTGAGTTTATCCAGCTTTCTCTGTCCTTGATTCAGATTTTCAGCATTCATGTTATTTTGCTTTCATTCAAATTTCTTACCTTTTATCATTCTTTTTACAAACTTTAGCCTGATGACATGGCTTGAACTTACTGTGGGGAGCAACATCTATACAAAGATGTTCAACCTTATGCTACAGACATCTGTTTAGTTTAAATGGGCAACACTTCCATTAAAATGGTAAAGAAACTTGATGCAAGTTTTGAAAAAAACAGTACCTTGATCCCAGTAATTTCTAGCCAGAGGATATTTGATATTGTCCAAGGGAAGAGGTCACAGCACTGTGGCAGTGACAAAGGGATTCACTGAGTGCAAGTCTGAGGAAGGCAGAGAACTCCTTCAAAGTGGGTATCCTTTGAAGAGGCTTTGCTGTGGAACAAACTTGGTTAGAGACAAAGAAAATTTGCCAGCAGATGCAGATTTTTTTGTCTCTAACACAGGATATTTGATGGATGATTAATTTTGAGATTAGGTCTTATTCCAAGAGCTGGCTTTGCATCTCTTCATTTGTAAAAGAAACAAAACTCATTTCCTACTAATTAAGCTTTTTCTATTAACCAACCTGATTTTCATTTTATTCTCTGTCATGTCAAATTCCATTTTGACAATTATTTTAACTTGTTGTTCACCAAAGCATTGACATTTCAATGGCATTCCCCAATATTAACAAGGGTTCTGACAGATTAAAATGTCTCCCAAAGGTACCGTGACAAAGAATAATCTATTTATATCTAAGTCTGTATTTCATAATTCATTGTGATCCTAAGGGAGACATTGATGTTATGTTTGTTATACAATGATCAGGATTATCATTTGACATGGCATGCTTATAAGGTGAAGAGTAATTAAAATCCAGGACGTGGCCCTTCCATCTCCTACTGACCTACGATGACTATGTACTGAGACAAAGGAAAGAAACACATTTGCAGATAACTAGTAGATGAGTGCTGAACCAGTCTGTTTGTCTGCTTCACCACTCAACTGAAAACAAATGGTGTTGGCACATTATCCCTTCAAACTAGATAAATAACCCTAGTTTGACAGAGTGAAAGAGAACTTGCCAACAACTGTACCATGTGTACCTAAAAGTGAGATGTCAACTTTGTCAATTTGCGTCACCTACATGCATATCAAACAGTAAAAGCAATATGCTACAGACAGAGCTAAGCAGTTCTACAATAAAACAATCAGAGTTCTGTAGTCCTGCCATTCCCAGTAGTGAACTGTAATGAATACAGACAACAAACAGGAGAGACTGCTCAATGAAGTGCACATCTTCATTGATAATGGAGCCAGATATATGTGAACAAATTCCTGGCTAATGCATTTGCAGTAGTTTTCAACCAGATAATGGATAATGAATCAGGCTACTCCCGAGGTTCTTATGATCAGACATGTTAGACTGCAGCCAATTCAATTCCCACCATATAATATCAAGAGATTGCCGAACACTCCAAATACATTGACCCTGGCTATGAAGTTGAAGATTAACTGTACCTCTAGCTCAGCTGTTACCCTATAGCCACAATACCAGTATCCACTAAATTGGTAAATTTCACAAGGATGTCCAGTCCACAGAAACAATCACATTAAGACAATAATTTTGGCATTAGTCTTATTCATGTTCTCATCAAAGTGATGGAAGACATACTTGACAGTGCTACCAGCCAATACTCACGCCACAAACCTGACAACAAATTCCTTGTTTGGGACTCATTACCTATATAACAAGAGACTTCACAAGCATTTCACAGTACACTCTGGGCTTTTCCTCATCACTCTTCATCCCTAAAGTTTTATTAGGATCACAAATGTACAAATTCTGCAAGGTGTGGGCCCTGATTTGCTACAGTGAGTAATTGGCAATTAATGTCAGAATGCAGAGTTTTATTCAAACTTACATGGAGCTTGATGCTGAGATGCTGCTCTATGGTAAGCCTAACTGTGTTTCATAAGATATATCTTCCCCAACAAAGATGGCCACACGATTTACCTGTTAATAGCAACATACGTATTAAACATGCAACTATTTTGGCTGCAAACTCATCTAACAAAGAAAATAGATTGTTTTGGATATTAGCTTTGCCCTTGTACAATTAGTTACTGGGTATTCCAGAAACATCAGCAAACAGGGACTTAAGAGAAAATCTAAGGTCTGCTAGAATTCAGCAGCAGTGCTTTTGATTCCTATGTAACATTTCATATGTAAGCCTTTGAAAATTTCAATCTGAATCTATATTTCGATATTTCATCTTTTATTGTTATCACATTTTTAAACTTCTAGTACTCTTGGATTTTTGAAATGCAATCTGGATCTATTCATGGGTATTAACTCATTTCTCCTTTTCCCAGTAGTATTGTGTGTCACTCCTGACTAAATTCATCGTCTGGTCCAATAGTAACATAAGCTGGAACAACTATTCTAATGCAAGTCTGAATATTCTCATCAACTTTTATTTGAATTGCTTTTGATAGACAGTTATTGGTGTATGTAAATTTGGTAGTTATATATGAGGTTCTTAGGTTACATCTTTGTGGCATGAACATCCTTTACTGTACACGGAAAGAACATATATTTCACAAATAGAGAACTCAGTGACTTACAACCTATTTTAACTACATTGCCATGACATTTGGTAAACTGACTGAACCTTGCATAAGCAAAAATGCTAAACAGCTCCTTCTGAATCTGTACATTGTTTTTTTTTGTCTGCATCAATAAATGAGATGCACTGGCAATGTGCTGTCATCAATCATCACATTTTGCAGCATCACAATCCTAATCCTGTTTGTGATGCATCAGATCTATTTTAGTTTTGTCTTCCAGGATCAAAGCACTTCAAAACTGGCTCCGATGTGAACAGTGTCAAGCAATTTTTCATTGTTACCTCTTGTTTACAACTCCATTTCATTGTCTTTTTGAACTATTTATTATGAAGTGATGCTTTATCACAAAGGTTTGATGGTTTACACAGGTAATTGACAAAGAAGTCTCTATACCTCTTTTGTGTACTGGGGAAGTTCAAACTGCTCAAAGGCTGACCCTTTGTTACTTCCACTGAGGTAGCAGACAATACATTTTCAGATGTACATGCAAAACACATTCAAGCACAAATAATGCCATCACTGATTTCAGGCTGTAGTAGTTTAAGATGAAGCAGTCATACTTAGCTGGGCAACGGAGGAAAAGTCATTTGCAAAGAATGGACAGTGCAAAAATGATACACAGGTTGAAATGGCTGGCAAAGACTAATGCATCAGAATATTAGTGATGAGGGAGAATACTTTGTGATCTTGATCAAAATAATTTTGCTGTGATCAGGGGAAATCTAGGTGATGTTAACAAATAAATACAACATATGCAGTAATGACTTGGATGAAGGGATGGAGCCTTGTATGTTCACTATGAAGCTGATATTAAGTTAGGAGTCAAAGTAATTTGTGTTGGTGTAAATTGCAATTGGACTAAGTGAGCATCAAAACAATAGCAGACGAAGGAGCTATAAGGAACTGAGAGATTTGGAACATGGATCTGAGAAATGCAAACCCCTTTTGGAGGTGAGGATATCCACTTACTCAAAATAGGTTGAACAGTAAAAAGCAAAGTTTGCATTTACATGGAAATCTTTATGTCTTCTGTATGTCTTAAAATGTTTTAAAACCAATGATTTACTTTTCAAATGTTGCTGTTTAATGGGGGGAAAGGATCAATAAAAGCTGGAAGCCAGGCACAATAAAAGTGAAAAAAAGCATTTAAGAAGTCAAAAAAACTTGCCCCTTATCTCAAATTGACAGGATTGCTCAGGGAAAAACTTACGCTGCAATCATACAAAGCATTAATCAGATCCCAGTTGGAAAGTAGCTTTTTAGGTTTAGGCACATAACCGCAAGAATTGACCCTGGATAATATGCAGCACAGTTTTACCAGAATGATACAGGTCTTAAATGGCTACATTATAAGGATAGATTGCATTAGCTTACTTATCATTCCCTTGAGTTAGAAGATTGAGGAGTGACCTGATTACTCCATTTAAGATGACAAAGTGAATTGCTTGGCCAAGAACAAATTATTTCCTCTGGTGGACACATATGGAACAGAAGGTTATAATGTTAAAATTGGAACTAGTTGAGAAATGTTAAAATCAGGGAGCACAGTTTATCACATAGATGGTCATTAAACTCTGACACTGAGCTCATTGACATTTTGCAGATGAATTTTAATAAGTTATTATTAGATATTGGTATTAAGGGATTTGGGACAAAGGCAGGCATATGGAGTTGAAATACAGATCAGACATAATGTAACTGAATTGCAAAAGTTGGCATATGGAATGAATGGCCTTCTCCAATTCCTAGATTCCTTTCAGGCATAAAATGGTCTCCAGCTTTACTGCTTCGACTCGAGCCATCCTTCGATTACAAGTCTCAGCAACTGTCAAGCTATTCAACAGCATTTTGCAGAATCCATATGTGGACCTTTAGAATAGGACTCACTTGAATGACAATTAGCAACGACCTTTATGATTTTAGGTCTTTTACTTTCATCTTTCTAACTACACTTCTTTCATCTTCTGAATTTTAAATCACCTTCCAGATGAATCAGAACTCCCTGTGGCATTGAGAACCTTTCCCTACCTTTGATATCTAGATAATGTGTTCCAATCTAATGAGAACAGATCAACCTTTCAGTTAATTACTTTTCTTTACTGGAACTAACTTATGCTGGCTCAGCATTTCCCTCTCATCTTTGATAAGGGCTAAAGCATTCCAATTTCAAGCCTTGAGTTAAATTATTAAGCACATTTGTTATATAAAATAAGAACAAGCAAATATTCTGCTGATATCACATATTTGCAGAACAAATACACCTCTACAGTTCCTCAAAAAGAATTCAATTCAAGGTTGCAATCTAAACATTTATATTTTATTGTTTCTGCAAAACCATTTTATAAACTCTCCGCCCTTCCCTTCATTTCTAACAATAGCACTGGTGTCTTCAAACTGTTAGAACTCTCAAATATGGATTGAATAATTCAAAAATTGACAATGCTTTAAAAATTACAAACCAGCCTTCCCTCCCGCAACACCATCAAAAAAAACCTAGAAGATTTTCAGGGCTTGGTTAAGTGCATGATTGTCTTGTCCACATTGAAGCAAATCACACTATCTGTGCTTGATTCTCTCTGCAGAAAACACAATAAAATTTGCAACTTTTTAAAAAAAAAACTGATAAAGATATTCTGAGGATTCTGGCTGCAGGCCAAAGGCTATAGTCAAAGCTTAACCTTGCTAGGGTGCAGTTTTCCACTGATCAACTCATCAGGAAAACTGCAGGCTGGTGACTACCAAAGTGGAAAGCCTTGAATTGCTTGCCCTCTCACTATGTTGGAGTTGAAAGTTGCAAGCTAAGCCTCAGGTCAAAGAAGAGCCTTGGGTTTTATGATAGCAAGAAAATCTGACTAATTGTCACCACCCCAAACCGAGGTCAATTCTTGTAATCCGGCTGTGCTTGAGTTGAGATTAACGAAATAAGCAGGAAGTCTACCTCATGATTTTACTCCATGCTTGGTTTTCTGAGTTCTAAAACAGAAATTGCTGGAGAAATCCAGCAAGTCTGGCAGCATCTGTGTAGAGGAAGCAAAGTTAATGTGCTGAGTCCAGACGTCCTTCTTCAGACCAGTTCTGAACAAGAGTCATTGGGCTCAAAGCATTAACTCTGCTTTTTCTCCACCGATGCTGCCAAACCTGCTGAGTTTCTCCAGCAATTTCTCTTTTCAACATCAGATTTTCAGCATTAGCACTCCATTGCTTTTGTCCTGAAGTTGAGTCAGATTCAGTGGAATGAGAAATTTTATCGGCACAGTAATTTAATTTACTTACTTATTGTCATGTGTACCAAAGTACAGTGAAAAGCTTTGTTTAAGAGCATTACAGGCAGATCATAGTAAAAGGATGTACAGAACAAAAGGTCCAGACACAGGAATAGAGGTAGCATTGCACAGGGCGCACAAGAGACATCAACATTAGCAAGATCAACATGATTTTAAGCTAGAAAGTCCAAGCCATCCCTGAAATTACCAGTGCATGTGTTGAGGCTTCTGTATCTTCTGTCTGATGGAAGAGGTTGTAGGAGATCTTTACCAGGGTGGGAATGGTCTTTGATGATGTTAGCAGCCTTTCCACAGCAGCGAGCCATGTAAATGGAGTCCATGGATGGAAGACTGGCCTGGGCTGTGCACACCACCTTCTGTAGTTTCTACGACCCTGGGCAGAGCAGTTGCCATACCAGGCCGCTATGCAACCAGATCGTATGGTCTCAGTGGTGCATCTGAAGAAGTTGGTGAGGGTCCTTATGGACATGCCAGATTTCTTGAGGAAAAAGAGGTATTGTTGTTTCTACTTGACTGTCACAACTACACAGGAAGTCCAGGACAGGTTGTTGGTTATCGTCACTCCAAGGATCTTGATGCTATCCATCCTCTTGACCTCAGTTCTGTTAATGTAGATGGGGGCATGTTCTCCCCCTTTCTTAATGAAGTCAATGGGAAGTTAGCTCTGGTGGGTGAGAATTGAAACTGGTAAAGAGTTCAGGATATGAAAAGATCCCCATTGAGACATACTTGGAAGATTAGGATGGGATATGGTGGACACTCCCTGAATACTTACGTTCAGCATCTGCTTGTGTCACAATGCTGCCATTGGTTTAGTTACAAGTACAGCAGAATCCCTGTTAATATTTCATATTTCCAATAAAGTCAGGAATCCAGGACAAAACTTCAATAAAATTCAGGGTCAAGTAAGTGGAAAAGAATCTTCTAAAACAATCAGTGGGGCTTTATTTCATTTTGTTTCATTAATTGTTCTTCATCATACCTCTGTAGAATTTTGTTTCCACTGAAGTCCACAAAAACCTAGCTTGAGAGGGACATATAGCTGAAAGCTGGACTGATTTTGCCCAGTTTTTAGGTGCTGATAGTTGAAATTTCCCTATTGGGTTAACTTTTAATTACATAATTATAGTAAGGTTATTTTCTTGTTGGTAAAATTGCTTGCTATGTCAATGCAACATTTTCATTTTTCTGCAGCAGAAACTGAATAGGGAAAACAGAAAAGGAATCCATTTTGCCAAATACTTTGAAAGCCAGCAGGAAAACATTGTCACTGTCAACATTTTTTCCCAGGAGCCAAGAATACAGTGGCCCCTATTTGTGTAGATTCTCCATTGATATAATTGAAGATACCCACATGGACCATGTAGGTAACATCTCTTGCATGCCCCAAGGAATTGGTGTAGTCTGTGTAGTATCACTTGAAGCAATATTACGTGAAGAATTGCTCTCCTCATGGGCCAAATTCTTGACCGAGTGAATGACAGAACCTGCATTAGTTTGACGGGAGCAGAATCGTGCTAGTTTTCATATATTAAACGATTAGTTAGAATTTCTCTCAAGAAGAATAACTGGATGACAACAGCTCTGATAGTGCCTGCAGCTGTAACTTTAATCTTGCAGCCTCCATCCTGGCATTAGAACCAGAACATATTGGATTCCTATGGACCACAAAAAATATAACTCAACTAATAGTGACCCAGTTTTCTCCAGCACTGCTTGAAACAGGACTAGTGCGTATTGTCCTGATCTTACCACAGGCTCCTTTAAAAGTCAAATGCCTTTACCGCCATAAGTAGTCTTTCAAGAACTAGTTGTGTGCTATTCTGGTCTCCTTCCTGTCGGAAAGATTGTGTGAAACTTGAAAGGTTTACAAGGATGTTGCCACATTTGGAGGATTTGAGCTATAAGGAAAGGTTGAGTAGGCTGGGGCTGTTTTCCCTGGAGCATCGGAGGCTGAGGGGTGACCTTATAGAGGTTTATAAAATCATGAGGGGCATGGATAGGATAAATGAGACAAAGTTTTTTCCCTGGTGTCGGGAGTCCAGAACTAGAGACCATAGGTTTAGAGTGAGAAGGGAAAGATATACAAGGGATCTAAGGGGCACTGTTTTCACGCCAAGGGTTGTGCACGTATGGGATGAGCTGCCAGAGGAAGTGGTGGAGGCTGGTACAATTGCAACATTTAAAAGGCATCTGGATGGGTATACGAATAGGAAGCATTTAGAGGGATATGGATCAAGTGCTGGTAAATGGGACTAGATTAGGTTAGGATATCTGGTTGGCATGGACAGGTTAGACCAAAGGGTCTGTTTCTGTGCTGTACATGTCTATGACTCTAATGCCAAAAAATGAGAGGCAAAATCTTCCTGGATAAAATAGTCTGTTCGCAAGGCATTACATTATCAACGCACAAAGATCCATTTTGGGGTTTTTACTCTAGGCGTTTTCTCCCCCTTCAGATTCCTTACCTTGCTGTACTGTGAAGGTACACCCTTGCTCCCAATGGTCAGTAGCGATCCTTAATAAAGTTTTGTAATTGACAGTGAATCCAGGGACTGAATTTCCATCAGGGTGCAGAGATGTATTTTATGTTTATGAATGGTCACACTGTTTTTTGTTTTAACATCATCATTTTCTCTGCAATCATGCCCTCCCACTTTCCTCAGGCTTTTCTGTAGGTCAGGATGTCTTGTGTGAAAAGCTCAATCCCAATGACGTTAGGTTCCCCATTTTTAATGAGGGCTAAAAATCACATTTTGTTTTGGTGGCAAGGGGTCATGGAAGACTGTTAAGTTTGTGAGTTCCTGAAGAAATTAAAAGCCTTCTGAGGAGTTGGAACTTTCTGAAAGACAAACTGAAAATGTTTCTTCAAATATCACATTAAGATCTCAAACGTAAAATTTATTTTGTAATTGCAGTAATGCAGTGATCGTCCTTCAAAGTTAAATTGCCCTCTCACATGAGTATTCATGTGCATTACAGTAATTCTTCAGAAAGTTCGATAACATATTAAGAACATAAACAACAAAGCTCCGCTGAAAGTCATGGTCTTGTGTTTTGATTTAATAGAACTTGCCCGATTTGGCCAACATATAAAAAGACTGCTTCTGAAGGTTAAAAAAAGGCCAGGACCTGCTACCTCCCCCTCTGCTGATTAACAGGTACTCTGTTTTGAAATAGGCAGGGATTCCTGTTTTGTAAGTGGGGCTGGCATATTTTGGCAATGGAAGTGGTTTCGTTATGCATGCCTGGCCGGGGTACAATAGGTTCAGCTTAGCAGAGTGTCTTACTGATCCAAGAATTATTGAAACTTTTGTAAGACTAAATTATAGATTAAGTCTTTGATGTGATTTCCTGTTTATTTATAAGAGGAATTTAATAGATTAAAACATTTCTCCTCTTTCTGCCCAATGATAATGAGCTTGAATTCAAGGTTGTCTTCGAATGTTTGATGTTTTATGTATTTTTGAAAAAAAGTATTTCCCATTGAAGTGGACTTATATAGTTAATGGTAGGGCCCTGGGTAGTGTTGTAGAACAGAGACACCTGGGAATTCAGGTATATAATTCTTTGGAATTAGCGTCACAGATAGTCAGAGTAACACGCTTGCCTGTGTTGGACAAACATTTGAGTATAGGAGTTGGGACATCATGTTGAAGTTGCAATGACTCTGGTGAGGCCTCTTCTGGAATATTGTATGCAGTTCTGATCACCCTGTTATTATATCAGTGATATTCTCCTCATAGGCACACTCAAGGGTGAAGCAAATTGGATTGCTCATATAATTCAGCTCCATGCACTTATGGAAGCCGACTTGAATTAATCTGTTTGAGAAAGATAGACTCCTTTATAAAAGAAGTCTCATCAAATTTAGTTAACTCTATAGGTTCCAAATTAGCATGATGATTAAAGAAGATTTTCAAAGTTTGTGAGAAGATTTGGAGCTCAGGTGCTCGTTGCTGTGGTTCTGTTCACCGAGCTGGAAGTTTTTGTTACAAACGTTTCGTCCCCTGTCTAGGTGACATCCTCAGTGCTTGGGAGCCTCCTGTGAAGCGCTTCTGTGGTGTTTCCTCCGGCATTTATAGTGGCCTGTCCCTGCCGCTTCCGGTTGTCAGTTTCAGCTGTCCGCTGTAGTGGCCGGTATATTGGGTCCAGGTCTATGTGTTTGTTGATGGAGTTTGTGGATGAGTGCCAAGCTTCTAGGAATTCCCTGGTTGTTCTTTGTTTGGCTTGTCCTATAAAGGTCGTGTTGTCCCAGTCAAATTCATGTTGCTTGTCGTCTGCGTGTGTGGCTACTAAGGATAGCTGGTCGTGGCGTTTCGTGGCTAATAGATGTTCATGGTTGCGGATCGTTAGCTGTCTTCCTGTTTGTTCGATATAGTGTTTTGTGCAGTCCTTGCATGGGATTTTGTACACTACGTTAGTTTTGCTCATGCTGGGTATCGGGTCCTTCGTTTTGGTGAGTTATTGTCTGAGAGTGGCTGTTGGTTTGTGTGCTGTTATAAGTCCTAGTGGTCGCAGTAGTCTGGCTGTCATTTCAGAGATGTTCTTGATGTATGGTAGTGTGGCTAGTCCTTTGGGTTGCTGCAATTGTATGAATATGTAAAGGCTACCAACAGAATGCTTGTAATTGATTGGAAGGTGCTCAAATTTAAAATGGAAGCAACACTCTTTGACAGCTGGAAGTCATACTTAAAACTTAGCGATGATTGGACAATAGTGTCCCAAAGTGATAGAGGTCAGAGGTGAAATTAAGGTGTTATGAGGGAACATTTTGAATTTTATTTTGTGTTTACAAAAGAAGTTACCCTTTGACAATAGGAATTAATAGCCAACAAGAAATACCATGATAGATGGTTATAAAGTTGCAGAATACTGAGGTCTAAAATGATTGGTTGTTCAGTACCAATAGGATAAATGTTTACAGATGCTGAAGGGGCTGGTATTATTCTGTAAGATAAATTGTAAGACATAAAATCTATACGGCCAATTCAGGGAAGTGTAATGCAATCTGGGCCGTAAGGTCCAGTAAAAGCTTCATTTGCTCGGGAGATGCAATTTACAAGTAATTTTATTTACCATTACACAATTTCAAATGGGACAATATTGGACAATATTTGCTGAACTTTGGATAGGTTTATAATCGATCCTGAAAAGCTAATTGGGCCTTTGAAAGGCTCCCCAGTTAGAAAACTGTAAATTTAAATTTGCAGCTAACACAATATTCACAGCTAATTCACAAAGGTTTCGACAAAATAAAAGATCCAGGAACTTTACTAATGGCCCCTGAGTTTGGAATGAAGCCTATTGATCACAGCGTCCACATGCATGTTATTCTGTCTTTTGCTGCTTTGTGGTGTTCAATCTATCGGGTTAGTGAAGCACAGGCATAAAGCTTACCTGACAATTCAGCCGCTTCAATTAGATCTGTCAGTATGCTGCAGGTATGTTCCCTTTTGGGAAACTGCTCATTGCAGTTTCTTCCTGAACGACAGACTAATCTTGTATAGAAAGCAATAACGAATCTTATATGTGCTCATTGTCGGTCGTCAACTGTAACATTCCTGTCGATGTTTTTAAAAATAAGTGTCAATGGTTCTTTGCCATCCCATATGTCATCCCTCATTCCTGTTTTGCCCTTATTTACTTCCCAATCCTTTGTTTTCATCTCAATTGTATTTAGGTTGCCCTTTCATTTAATGTTCAGACTCTTTGCTTCCATAAATATACTTTGTACTGAGTGCCGAAGCTGCTGATACATCCAGACTGCAGAAAATCTTTGCTTGGAACAGTAACTGTGTTTTACTGTAATTTGGCTCTGGGAGATGTGCAATCCAGAGCACAGACTGTCACACCAGATAAACTGCACCATCTATAAATCTTAGAGCAACCAGTAATCATGCCACTATTGTTTATATTATTTACCACTGTAGTAGTACTCTGAACTTTAAAGTGGGCCTCCTGCTTTTCAGCCTCCAGATATAATGTAACAAACTGCCTCAATAATCGAAGTATTATTTAATAAATTAGTTGGGTTAAAAAATGAGAGTGGAAGCCTTGTCTGGGATACGAAACCTCCAGGGTGTGATGTGCATTATCAGAGTTGGCTTAATGCCAAGTGTTGTTACCGAAATGGGACAAGTGATAGAAGCACTGATCAGCACAGCAGCAGTAATTCTGCAGTGTTGCAGATTTAATTAAATTGTTTACTGCTTCATATGAGAATCAACAAATGTACTCAAGAAAGAGGAGAAGTCATAGAATAAAGTGCCACATTTGAAATCTTGGAACACATAGGTTTCTCTTTTTCAATTATAAATTTTTGTCATTATTGCTGTTGAGATCCTGATAATTTTGTTACATTTGAGCAGTTATACTAAGTGCAGATTCCAGCTCAAATCCATGGAAAAATGATAAGATATAATCAGAAAAAATCACTGAGATGGTGCCAGGACAATAATCTGATCGAAGTTCCTTAATTCCACTGCACGCATCATTTTAATTAACCAACTTAACATCATGAAGCAGAACAATTTCATACATTTTTAAGATAGAACACATTGATCACTATCAGTGAGTTAACTGATAACAGAAAATGTGGAAACACTTCGTTAAAAGGGCAAAAGAATTCATAAAATTGCTTGAGTGTTGAAGCAGGCCATTCAGCCATTGAGTCCACACTGACTCTCCGAGGAGCATCCCACTCTCTTCCCTATAACCCTGCACTTCCCATGGTTAATCCATCTCGCCTGAACATCTTTGGACCATGGGAGTCCACACGGGCAGTCACCCAATAGTGGAATTGAACCCAAGTGCCTGGTGGTGTGAAACACCAGTGTTAACCACTGAGCCACCATGCTGCAATTGATAAGTGTTCACAATACTCATATAACTCTGCTTTAATCTTTGAAGAAAGGATAACTTGCACTCTATACATGATTGCATATTTCTCTCTGGTCCAGTTTACCTCCATTTGCTCCTTTCGGTCTTCTATTGCACTAATTATTAATTTCTATTTTTCGATAATTAAATGCCATGGGTTTGTATTCACCTTGCTGTGTTTTCCTCAGGGTTCACTCGTCCATTTTAATTTCTCTGTTTCATTACTTGTAGTTGTCCTCGAGGATTTTTCTGCTTCCAAATCACTCGCTACATTAGTCCTTTGTGTTGTAAATTTGTTCTATTCCCCTCCCAGTTGTCTGCTCTCTCCACAACCGCATTCATTTTAAAGTAATGTGCACTTTCCTGAATAACTGTACACTGATAGAAAGAATTGTAATTCTTCACAAGGTTTATATACTACAGCATATGAACATAACGTCCAACTAACAATGTGGTTCAGAACAAAAATAACTCTTAATCTTACTACAGATAGATTTTGAGCAAAGGGCCCAGTTAGAGGTAGAGATGCTTGAAGAATATACATAAAAATAATAATGCTTCTTGATTTACTTTGAACAATTTTTCACAAGCATAGTTTTCCAGCTCTTATTTTGAAATTTGTTCTTATTCAAATTTTAAACAAAAGATTTCAATCAGAACAACAGTGTATTGCATTTTTCCCATCAGAACTGTAATATACAGATGACACACTACAAGGTGCATGTGATAGGAATCCCCTGAATTTACTTGGTTGGGGTGAATTCACACTTAATTAAACAACAGTCTGCACTTTTAAAACATAATTACTGTATAAATATTTTTCTTTATTTCTATAAAATGCGCTGAGCTATTTGTGCAAATACATGAAGAATTGTAAAATAGCTCTTTACAAATGCAGGTTATTTATATGTTGACTTTTAATAAAAGAAATATTCTTAAGTGAGTCTTTTACCTCAGTGTTGAACTGACAAATCATCTCAATGTGTCCTTGACTTGGCAAGCTGAACATTTAATCCATTATGGTTACTAGATCACACCTTAAAGATTATTTATAAACTTGTCAGGCAGTTTGTCTGAATAGCTGTTCGCTCAGTGAAAAAGATTACAAGAGTGGAATCTAAGATGACATTCCATTATTATGACATTATCAGAGTATCCTCAGGGAAACTCAGTCAAGCTTAATGAAATGGAGCATTTGTTAAGCAGGGCAAATTAGGCATCAATCTGAACCTGATTCTTCTTTTCCAGTTTTTAAAGCCAAAGAATAAAAAGGTACAAGTGTATCTGCAACTAGCTTTTAAAAATCTTCTGAAAGATTTTCATGCAGAAGCAGTCACAGAAAAAATTGACTATTGATCCTTGATGCTTTGAGATTGCTACTTGGATACTCCAAAAATTTAAAATTCCTAATTTATCTTAAATAAGCTAACTTCTTTAGAAATATATCTGAATCTGAATTATTATTATTAACTTGATGCAGAATCTCCTACCCTCCCCCCATGATACAGAAATGTATCACTGCAGTGGGAACCATAAAGCTGCTCAGTTGAATTGTGTGGAATCTGTCTCCCCCTACTGGTCTGAGGTTAAAGTGAGGTGGGAAAAATAACTTCAAGAATGTGACAGTATATTTTGTAGTCCCATAACCGAGCATCAGGACCAGAGTTGAAGAAGCAACGTTTCATGTTTTTTTTCTGCCAAGTTGACTTTACAGATTTTTTTTCCCCAAGGTCAGTGTTTGCTAATCATACATCTCAGGATCCCCGCTCAAATTTGCCCTGATTCTGGGAGTTGTGAAGGGGCGAGAGCACAAGAGCATAGGAAACTGGTATTTCAACTGTACTGCTCAGATTGCATACCGAGGTGGTGCATAACAAAAGGAGCAGTCAGAATTTACACTTCAATTCACATTTGTATACAGGAGGGTGGCAGGAAAGAGAAAAAAAATTTGCAGCTCTCAATCTTCTTGCTGGTAGCAAGAATCATCCAGCTGTTAGTTATGACTTCTCTTCACAGACATATACATAATCTCACATACACGATGCACAGTTCGAACCTCGTAACATAAGCTCAATTTCAAGGAGCACTCTGGAGCCAGCATTCCAACATACAAAATTTACCAATCACAATGAAAAACATTTCAGCAGCTCACGTAGATCGACCCCATCATGATAGGCACATTAGCATCTCTGTGCACGAAGCCAGTGGCTTGAACACTTACAGATAATGTAAAACTTGTCTTATCAGAATGGCCATAAAATTCCCCTGACTTTCAATTCCTTTAGGGTAGATGAACTAATATTAATTCTTTTACACTAAAAATTAACATGTTCCCTAATAAAACTTACAACATGGAAAAAGCCCAACGAATCCATGTCAATGCCTAATCTCCATGAGAACAAGTATAAAGTATAGGAGCGGTTTGGCCATTGAAGCTGCTCCATTATTTGATTGTGGCTGATGTGTTTTTCATCCCTATTCTCCTGCTTTCTCCCTTTACCAATGGTCTCCGTCTTAAATAGACTCAATGACTTGGCCTCCATAGCGGTCTGTGACAATGAGTCCCACAGAACTGACTGAAGAAACCTGTCCTGATAAAGACCCCTTTAGCCCCACTGTCTGCCTTCTGCCAGTCAGCCAATCATCTATCCAGGCCATTACCTCACCCCAGACATCATAGGCTCTTATCTTCTTTGGCAGCCTTCTATTTGGAGGGCTGAATCGTGCACTCCTGCTTCTAGTTCTTCTGTTCGAGTCACATTAACTGTCTATTGTTTTGGTCATTCTTCCATCGGATCTCAGCATCACTGGCCAGGCCAGCATTTGTTGCCAATCTCTAATTGCCCTTGATTTGATTAGAGACAAAAATTAAACTGCAGAAGCTGGAATCTAAGGTGGATAAGCAGAAGGCTGGAAGAACACAACAAGCCAAGCAGCCTCAGGAGGTGCAGAAGTCAATGTCTCGGGTGTAGCCCTTCTTCAGAACTAAAGAAGGGTTACACCTGAAATGTTGACTTGATCTGATTGGCTAGTTGAGTGATTTCATTGAGCAGTGAAGAGGCAATTTAGCTTCCTCTTCCTTTAGCTGACCTAACGATGATCCTTTTCAGCATTGTTTTCTCAATCATCTCAGACCACCTGCCTTTTCACCAAACTCCTCCGCTTTCATAAATGTTGATGCAAAGCCCTTATCAAATGCCTCTAATCCTTCCTCTTCCCCCCCACCTCCCATATAACCTTTCCCCACCCTCTCTCTGGAATCTTCCAACATTGCTGTGGGTCCAAAAATACATATAGGGTGTTAACGGACCAGGTGGTTTGTTTTACAACAATGTCTTCATGGTCATTATTATTCCATATTTTATTAAGTGAATTCAAATTTAACTATCGGCCATGTGAGATTCAAACTGGGGTTCCCAAAATATTAGCTTGGGTGTCTAGATTACTACTTTAGTGAAAATCTCATTTTGCTATCACCTGCTCTACCCTGTTCCCATATCCCATATCCACATTTCTGACAGCAGCTACATCTAAACAATATTACTTGCATTGTTCCTAAACCAGCCATTATCCGTGAAGGTGAATTGCAAAGCCTTATAACTTTCATTGAGAAAATATATCTTGCGCTCTGCATTTTAAATCTTTTACATTTATTAATGTATCTATGCTAGATTGTTTTTCACTCCTAAAAAAATGTTTGCTTCTATGAAACCTGTCTCATCCTTTCATAAGGGTTAAACCTCTATTCCATCAATGCTGTTACAACAAAGACCCATTTATCCTACACCTCCATCATGTTTGTATTTTCGTACTTTGCAAAATCTGAGGGAAACTGCATTCTTTTGTCTCACTAATCTTCTTATGACATGCAATGTTTTGACATCTAATTAATATTTTAAATAGGCTCGTCACATCATCAAGACCTTTGTATCCATACCTCAAAAGAAAACCCATTTACTAAGAGACTGTTCTACCTCCCACTATTTATCCCTTTCAATCATCTCCTCATTGTTACTTTGAGGCTGCTTTAGGTCAGGTACAGCATTAATTCATATTCTTGCCTATAAAGTACCATCTGCAACTTTTTAAGCCTATATCTAGGTGTACAGGAGTGACCCCAGAACGAAAACCCAAGGCACACCAATTTGTCCAACCACTCTGTAAATCTGTCTTATATTTTCTCTCTGTTTTTAGATTTCTACATTTGTTAAACTCATTTGGTAATCTCTCTGTGTAGTACTTTGTAAAGGTTATTTTAAAGTGACCACGATGCACCTTTCTGAATGATCAAGTTTTGTAATAGAACATAGAAAGGTACAGCACAGATCAGGCCCTTCGGTACACGATATTATGCCGATGATTATTCCTAATCCAAAATAAAATAACGTAATCTACGCTCCCCTCAATTCACTGCTGTCCATGAGCATGTCCAGCACTCACTTAAATGTCCCTAATGATTCTGCTTCCACCACCACCACTGGCAACGCATTCCATGCATTCACAACTCTTGTGTAAAGAACCTATCTCCTCTATACCTTGCTCCTAATATCTTAAAACAATGACCCCTCGTGCCAGAGGCCCAAGAACGGAGCCCTGCAGGACACCGCTCACAACTGACTTCCAGGCAGAATACATTCCATCTACAACCACTCTCAGCCTTCTGTCAGCCAACCAATTCTGAATCCAGATAGCCAAATCTCCCTGTATCCCATACCTCCTGACTTTATGAATGAGTCTACCATGGGGAATCTTATCAAATGCCTTGCTGAAGTCCATACATACCACATCCACTGCTCGACCTTCATCGACCTGTCTCATCACCTTCTCAAAGAACTCAATAAGATTTGTGAGGCATGGCATACCCCACACAAAGCCATGCAGGCTGCCTTTATTCATACTATCTTTTTCTAAATAGTCATAAATCTTATTCCTCAGAATTCTTTCCAAAACGTTGCTGACCACATACGCAAGACTGACTGATTTATAATTGCCATAGATTTCCTGCCATAGATTTCCCTATTACCCTTCTTGAAAAGAGGAACAACATTCGCCACCCTCCAATCCTCTGGTACGACTCCCATGGAGAGTGAGGAAGCAAAGATCTTCGCCAGGGGTGTGGCAACCTCATTTCTCACTTGCCTGAGTAACCTAGGATAAATCCAGTCTGGCCCTGGGGACTTATCAATCTTAATGTTTGCCAAAATTTCCAGCATATCAACTTCATCAATCTTGATCTGTTGAAGCCTGCTTCCCAGCTCCTCAAAATTGTCATTCACAAGGTCCCTTTCCTTATTGAAAACCGAAGAAAAAACTCATTTAGGGCTTCCCCTATCTGCTCAGACCCCATTCACAAGTTCCCTACACTATCCTTGACTGGCCCTACCTTCTCCCTGATCATTCTTTTATTCCTCACACATGAGTAAAATGCCTTTGAGTTCTCCCCAATCCTTCCTGCCAAGCCTTTTTCATGCCCCTTCCTGGTTCTCCACAGTCCATTTCTGAGCTCCTTCCTAGCAAGCTTGTAATCCTCTAAAAGCTGTGCTAGATCCTTGCATCCTCCATCTTACGTAAGCTGCCTTCTTCCTTTTGACGAGAAGCTCCTCTGTTCTCATCATCCAAGGTACGTTAATCTTATCCCTTCTTACCCCTTCTCAGAGAAACAAATTCATGCATCACTCACAACAACTGCTCCTCAAGCAGTTTCCACATGTCTGCTGTGCCCTGTGAATCAATTGCTCCCAAATTGTACTTCCCAACTCCCGTCTGGTTGAGTCATAATTTCCTTTTCCCCAATTAAATATCTTCCCTTGGTAACTGCTCATTGTGAGACAGTTATGGTCACTGCCAGCAAAGAGTTCTCCCACCGCGAGATCTTACACCTGTCCTGGCTCATTGCCAAGCATCAAATCTAAAATGGCTTCTCCCCTTGTCAGCCTGCCTATATACTGAGTAAGGAAACCCTCTTGAACACACCTGACAAAAACAGCTCCATCCAAACCATCTGCACTAAGGAGGTTCCAGTTAATAATGGGAAAGTTTAAGTCACCCATAATAACAACCCTGCTACATCTGCAATTTTTCTTAATCCGCCAGCCTATGAGTTCTTCGATCTCCCTACTGCTATTAGGGGTCTGTAGAAAACTCCCAATGAGGCGGCTGTTCCCTTGCTGTTCCTAAATTTCACCCATACTGACTCAGTGGACAAACCTTCCTCAACATCCTTTGTTTCTGTAGCTGTGATGCACTCTCTGATTAGCAATGCTACACCCCCTCACTGATCTTTTTAAACGTTCTAAACCCTGGAACATCAAGCTACCATTCCTGCCCCTATGAAACTCACATCTCCTTTATGGCCACAATATCATAGTCCCAAATACTGATCCATGCTCTAAGTTCATCATTCTTATTTCTGCCATTCCTTGCATGAAAGGAATTTAACCGATTCCTTTGTTTCATCACATGAAAAACCTTCCCAATAGATTCACTATATCCTGTCACTACTCCATCCACAACTAACCCCCTCTCAGATATGTAGCTCTACTTCCCACCCTCTTACCAAATTAGTTTAAATTAGAGTGGTGCTGGAAAGGCACAGCAGGTCAGGCAGCATCCAAGGAGCAGGAAAGTCGACGTTTCGGGCAAAAGCCCTTCATCAGGAATAGCTTTTGCCTGAAATGTCGATTTTCCTGCTCCTTGGATGCTGCCTGACCTGCTGTGCTTTTCCAGCACCACTCTAATCCAGACTGGGGTTTCCAGCATCTGCAGTCCTCGTTTTTACCAAACTAGTTTAAACCCTCCCGAACCACACAAGCAAATCTCCCACCCAGGATATTTGTGCCCCCCCGGTTAAGATGCAACCCATTCTTCATGTACAGGTCCCACCTTCCCCAGAAGGTATCCCAATGATCTAATTATCTGAAGCCCTCCGTCCTGCACCAGCCTCACAGCCACGTGTTAAGCTATACTTGCTGACTGTCCCTCATCTCACTATCTTGTGGCACCGGCAGCAAACTTGAGATCACTACTCTACTCATCCTGTTTTTCAGCTTCCAACCTAGCTCTCTGTAGTCACTTTTCAGATCCTCAATCCCTTTCTTGACTGTATCATTGGTGCCAATATTTACCACAATTTCTAGCTACTCACCCTGCCCCTTCAGAATCCTGTAAACCCGATCGGCCACATCCCGGACCCTGGCACCAGGGAGGCAACATACCTTCCAGGAGTCATGTTCCTGACCACAAAATCTCACCCACTTAAAAACTTCTCGTTGGCCCTCACAGCTCTCTCTCCTCGCCGCTCTGTTCAAAAATAATTCAATGCGGTTCGTCAAGTGTGATCTTCTCCTTTGAATTTCATGCTGGCCACACATTACTGTTTTAATTTCTTTATTTAACATCCATCAATGCAGGACAAACATTAATGACCTTCTCCATTCTGTAAGGTTATGTGCCACCATTTTCTCTCTGCTACCTCACACACAACCTAACTGTGCTACTACACCCACATCCCACCAACGTTCAGAGCCCACCAGTCTCACTATTGTGAATAGCAATGCCCCCCTCTCATTCTCATCCACCATATAGTCCTATGGAGCCTCTGCACTAACCACTCATTTGGTATCTGCACACTTTCTCTACTTGTACTAGCTCTAACAGCCAACCATTTTCATCTTACTTAATCCCTTCCTTTTTCTCATTCCAGCAACAAACACTGGGGAGAGTCAAACCACACGATTGGGCATTCCAGATCCATCTTAACTCCCAATGGGAAGATTATACTTGCTTTCTCAGGAGTGGATTGAGACCATTTATGGTGATGCTGACACCTCCATATCCTGGCAACCAAGTGTAACATGAGATTGGAACACACAGTAGTCCCACAGACCATGAAAGAAGGTTTCATTATTCTCCTAGTACCAGGTCATTCGAGACATGAAGAGGAATTAGGAATAAACTAAAAGAAGCTATTTACAGTATACACATGAATGAAGTCTATGGGTTACACTGATCTGACAAATTATTTGTCTATCTCCCAACAGCACCACCCCGCCCCTTTCACCAAAGACATCTTTTCCCCAGCTGGAGTCTGTTCAACTCCTCCAGCTGCCCTCCCTCACCATCACCACCTGCTGGTAGAAGTCCTGAAAACAGCTCAGCTCCCTTGCTCAGTGCCTTCGACCACTGTCACCATCTGCTGTTGGAAGTCCCTTGTTACAAGTATTGTCAGATTGTCAGATGTTGGTTTGCCATTACTATCGCTGTGAATGCATTCTTAACATGTGCAAAACTTTTTACACCCAGTTGGAAACTCATTCACTCTTTTTCTCCTTCCGCCGACACCAGTGGCATCGGCACTATCTCCATTCTCAAGAGGCTGCACCTGCAAGATATTGTCTCCTCATTCACCTTTGAGAAAGAAGCCACAGATCACTCGGAGGATGCATCAGCAAGGTTGCCGACTGCGCCACCCCCCCATCAGCTCAGATACTGACGCCTTGTTGGATTTGTTAGCATGTCAGGAGCATATTCTTGTGTGCAAATTACTGCTACATTTCTGTAGCTGGCCAGGAAAGAACCATCCAGGTTGCTGGCACTTGGAGACAAAGCATGTGTTCAGCCCCAAACAGGGGAAGACCTCGTGGTATCAATCATCGACAACTTTGTCCAAATAGACAAGCAACCACAAGAGCAGCAAGCAGATTCATCAGGGGCACTGAACACAAAGATTGGAGAATTTTACCCATATTCATTTGTACATCGCTGCCTTTTGCATCAGAGTGACTAGCTATCTCCATGGACAGGATGGAGATACAAATCTTGCACACACAGTGTCTGTGGAATATGTGCACATGGCTGCTCCCCATCATTCAAATCATTGCTCTTAGAAGTAAGTTGGTTTGTGGGGGAGGGGTGGAGGTGGTCAGGGACCTTGACCTCACTCCAGGCGCTCCTTGCTCACAAGGAGAAAGGGTGGTTCCATTAGGCATCCAGCTAGAGAAGGAACCACCCGCGGATGACCCAGAGGTATCCTTGGGACACTCCAGTCTTCACAATGGGCCATCCATTTCCAGCCTGCCTGCCACCTTTAGCCCTGTGTGGAATTCAAGACAAGGAGAATGAACCTTGCGTCTGGGCATTCAACAGGACTTGACACAGACATCTCCAGGGCCTTCCTACCAAAACTCCAAGGCCATCACAGTACAGTAGATTCCCTCCAACCCAGCTACAGACACTAAGACTTCACTTAAATGTCGTAGGAAAGGAAGATATACAAGGACCTTCTCAGAGCACACACGTGGCACAGATAAAATTTTAATATATATGTTTCACATGCATTCAATGTTCACCATTGGCTAGGTGAGCAAATACAAGTTTAGCTGCAAAGATAAGAATGAAAGTACAGAGGCCCTCCACGAAATCTAATCCTGTCTGAACAATAACTATTCTTTCCATAACACCCATACTGGCATTGAAAGAGAGAGCATCAGAAGTCACAAAATCTTACAACCATTTGTAACTAATTATATTAATGGCATGAACCATGTAGAAAGATCAAAGTTTTACAGTCAAGTTGAAGTTGGGATTATACAGGGGATGCTGGCCCCAGCAAAACACTTGTAGGTAATGAAAGATCACTTGATGCAACCCATTTCCATTGAATGACATCCTGTCAGCATTATTTTGGCTGGCATCTCTACCCATGGAGCAGGGCCTGAAACCTGCTCACTAAGCTGGTGGCTGGAGGAGAAATGATGAACTACAACCACCAGGAAATCACTCTTGCACAGAGGCATACAAGTTATAGGGTCATCGAGACCTACAGTATAGAAGAAGGTCCTTCTGCTCACTGAATCTGCATCAGATAAAAGCAACCACTTAACTATTCAAACCCCATTTTCCAGCACATGGCTCATAAATATATATGCTTTGACATTGTAAGTGCACATCCAGACACTTCTTAAATGTTATAAGAAGTTCCACCTCTCCCATCCTTACAGGCAGTAAGTTACAAACTCCCACCACACCATGGGTGAAACAATTTTGCCTCATCTTCCCTCCAAACCTCCTGCCTTTACCTTAAATCCATACCCACCTTGGTAACTGATCCCTCCAACAGGTGGAATTTGCTTTTTTTCTACCCTATCTCTTTTCCTCTTTTCCACTTGAAGTATCCATTTCTTAACTACTTTATCTACCTATCGCGCTATTTTAAGGGACCAGTGGTCATGAATGCCAAAGTCCCTTTGATCCTCAGTGCTTCCTAATGTCTTACCATCCAATATATTTTCCCTTGCCTTATTTGTCCTGCTCAAGTGCATCATCTGAATTTAATTCCATTTGCCTTTGATCAGCCCATCTGACCAGACTAGACTAAGGCTACCCTCCTCACTGTTTACCAAACCATTAATTTTCATATCATTTGCAAACTTACTGATAACCTTCCTTTATTCAAGTCTAAATCATTTACGTATACTGTAGACAGTAAGGTCCCCAACACTGTGGAATCCCACTGGACACAGTTCACAAAAACTCCCCTCAAACATCACCCTCTGCTTCCTACCACTCAACAAACATTTGGATAAAATAAACCAAATTTCATTGGATCATATGGGCTCTAAGTTATGCTACCAGTTTTTCATGCAGAGCCTTATCTAAAAACCTTCCTGAAGTCCAAGTAAACAATGTTGATTGCATTGCTGTCAACTACATATGTGGGTACCTCGTCGAAAATTCAATCCAGTTGGTCAAACATGACCTTCCCTGATCAAAACCATTCCGATTGTTCTTGATCAATCCCAATGTGCATAGACCTTGGTACACAAACACCAAGTGCCATTACATACTGAGATTCTACCTGTCTCCCAAGTTGTGAAGGATTGGCCTGGCCTTGTTGCCATGAGCGTTCCAAGTAGGTAGACTGTTCCCTATTACCTATTCTTTGTTGAGAAATTAGCAAAAGAAAACATTTTTGATTACAAGACCATCAGGAAGTGGTCAGCACATAGTGTCCTTACAACCATGAGTGAAAAGGAGAGAGTGGATCCTGGCACATGGTTCCTTGAGCAGACTGTCAAAGTCATTTGGCAGAATGCCTCATCACCAGAACTTTCCGACAAGCACCAAGCCATCGCCTGGCTAGTGGTGAGAAAGGTGCAACCTGTGAGATGCTTCATGTATGTCCAGTCGGCCTATGCCACCGTGCACTGTCCTAGAAGCAGCTGTGGGATAAGTAGAGACTGTCACACATTTCCTTCTGGAATATGCTTTTTCTAAGGAAGTCTGGAGAGAGATGCAGTAGTTTTTGTCGAGGTTTGACCCAAGCATCTCTGTGGCATGGTGCTCTGTGCTCTTCGATCTGTTCCTCAGGACACACACTGGGACAAACATCAACTGTACCTGGAGGACCATCAACTCTGTGAAAGATGCTCTTTGGTGTGTCCAAAACTTGTTGGTCTTCCAGAGCAAGAAGTTGACCTTAACTGAGTGTTGCAGACTGGCATATTCCAAGGTCCAGGACAATGTGCTGAGGGATGCAGTAAAGCTTGGGGCAGCTGCTGCCAAGGCACAGTGAGGGAAGACCACCGTCAGAAGTCTTCCTGCCAAAGTCAAATGGGGTCCATTCAGTTATTAGGTTCTCCCGGTGCCTCAATGTATGTAAGTATCATCTTGTATGTGTAAGAGCTGCCTTTGGTTTGCTTGTTGGATTGAGTTAAGCTCTTTTTTTTTCCTTGATGTGCTACAGTATAGAACCAAACTGTATTTATGACAATGCATGCATATAAAGATTTTTTTAATGAATAAACTATATTTTTGAAATTTAAAAATGAAAAAATGTTTGCTGTGAAGACTTATTTGACTGCAGAGATGAAACCAGATTTTATTTGAGCATCAGTGGTCAGCCTTTATTTCCTATTGCTAATTATCCTGGAGAAAGTAGTCATGAGTTGCTGACTTTAACCACTGCAGTCCATTATAGTTTCTCAATGTGGTTTTAATTTGTAATCTTGCGTTCTTTCAACACTTCAGTGAAGAAATAGCCACATTGCTGTGGGACTGGAATCATTTCTGGGCCAGACAGATTAAGGACACCGGATTCCCTTCCCCAAGGAACATCACTGAAGCAATTGACTACTTAGTGCTCTTTCACAGTCAGCATGACACATATTAACTTATTGTTCAAGATTTACTTATTTATCTGAATTTAAATTATCCAAGTACCTCAGTGGGATTTTAAACTTCGATCTCTGAATTACCAATCTTGTAACGTAGCCTACTGTTAAAACCACATGGTTCATACACAAGGGTATCATTAGATTCAGTACTTCTAATCCCAGACTTCACTGCATAAGTTTTAGGAAGCTTTCAAATATTTCTGATCAGCCACGTTATTACTCCCCTCTGGTCGGACTTGAACCCAGACCTCCTGGCTCAGAAATAGGGATACTACCACTGTGCCACAACATCCCTTCAGATTTAACTATTATATAGGAATGTAGAGTCCAGAAATGAGCCTTTCGGGCCAATTACTTTATGGCAATGTTTATGTACCTCACAGGTCTCCTGCCATCTCACCTTGTTTAACTCAATTTGCATAATCTTCTATTCCTTTCACCCTCATGTGATTATCCAGAATTTTCTTAAATACATCTAGATTATTATAGCTCAATGAATTAACTTACTAGTAAAGTCCACAGTTTGGCCAATCTCTGGATAAAGAAGTCACCAACGTGCTACTTTTTAAAATATTTGAGTTTAACCTCATCTTCTGCCATGTGTTAATGGGCTGCGAAAGAGCTACTGCAGTCAATGAGTATAATATTCAGGTAGATATCATCGAGAGGGACGAATAAAATCAAATGGACCAGGCAGTTGTAAATTGCTCAGTGTTTGATTGTGTGTGTCTGTTGACTCTTCTGTGTGCTGTTAATTAAACCTGGGTATGGTTCCTTAGAGGAGAAAGTGAGGTCTGCAGATGCTGGAGATCAGAGCTGGAAATGTGTTGCTGGAAAAGCGCAGCAGGTCAGGCAGCATCCAGGGAACAGGAGAATCGACGTTTCGGGCATTTCCTGAAGAAGGGCTTATGCCCGAAACGTCGATTCTCCTGTTCCCTGGATGCTGCCTGACCTGCTGCGCTTTTCCAGCAACACATTTCCAGCTATGGTTCCTTAGAAACTGAAATTAAACTGAAGTGAGTATCATGAAAGTGGAGATATTTTGGAAACCTTGCATGTTAAGCTCCTGTTTCAACATAGAAACCTGTGCTTCATCTCTGCAAATCTCTAACGCACAAAACACAACAGAATAGATATCAATGGGAAAAAGATAAATTTCAGGCATCTTATCACCTCTGCAATGCTCAAAGGCTAAGAAATCTTAGATGCAACTCTGATAGTATTCTAGTGAAGGAGGTTGGTCATTTAATTTAAATATCGTTGCAACCAGCACAGGGTGATGAAGTTTTGGTCAAAGCAATAAGGAATGAGAAAAATGTTAAGAAAGAGGTAAAGCGATAATATTTGTTCAGAAATTCTGCATGCTTAAGATAGAGTTAACAATACAGGAATGCAGAAAGAATTACTAGGGTCTGAATCAAGCATTTTTTTTTGAGAAAAAGTCTTTTAAGAACAGGTTAATTTCAAAATTGTAAAAGAAAGGGAGAGGAATTCCACAGTTAAGTTAGTGAGGTATTAAACAGGACAGAGTGCAACAAAATGACAAACTAGCATTTCTAAAATATGTTTTGAACTGTCTCCTCAAGAAGTAAGTTCATTAGTTTGAAAGATCTGTTGCATCTAAATAGACCAACTTATGAGGAACAATCATATTCTTTAGAGAAGGAAAGCTGTTATCTTTACCTGGTCTAGCCTGTATACAACTCCAACTCCACAGTGATGTGGTTGACTCTCAACTGTCCTCTGAAATGTTCAAACAAGACAAGCCAAGGACAATTCGAGAAGGACAAAAGAATGTTGGTCTTGCCAGTGACTCCTACATATCATAAAACAAACAGACTTCTGAACAATGACAAGCCACAACATCAAACGGCCAGTTATCATTTTCCTATTTTATATTGTTGTTCAACAAATACCATACAAGGTGAGTGGCGGATACTTCACAGGATTTTACCACTTGTTTGTGGATCGCCACTTCTCTTTCTGAGGAAGATAGCTCTCTCTATTCAGAAATGACAATCAGTTGGTAATTAAAGTTAGGAATATAGCAATCGATGTTGAAGGAATGGTTGTCCACTTCTCTAAATGAACTGGCAGAGGGTGCATCTGATAATTTGCTGGTGATACCAAGCAATTTGACAACAAGAAGAATATAAACACAATTGACAGCCAATGGGATTTAATCTAAGTATAAGTGTACACTTAAGATATGCAGATAAGCAATCAACATCAAACAAGTACATGATGAAGGGCTCTCATTTTACACTCCATTAGGAAAGGTAGGAAAAGATTATGCTGAATCTACCCTCTGAAAGTATCTTGTCAAAGGTGAGCTTTTATTAAAGCTAATTATTAAGTGATGTGTTTCAAACATTTTACTCACTCAAAGTATGTTATTCCAGTCTTGAGCAGAAAACTAGCAAAGCCATACTTGGAGAATAATCACTAATTCTTGATCATTTTATCTTCTGAAAGACATTGATATATTCTACGTGAATGATAGTCTCTGGTTTTTAATTTATGGAGAAATCTAAAATTGTTTCATTGGAAAAAATATTTAGAGAGGGAATCCTTTTTTTAATAATGATCAGGAGTAAGAAAAATACAAATTCGGATAGGGAATAGAATTAAGCCTGTGACATTAGAACTAGTGAATATGGAAATAGAATAGAAACAAATCAAAAGGTAACACCCAGAATAGGATAACTAGCAACATGCTGCAACACAGCAAGTTGGGGATCTGCACATCGAAATACCTGGTGTCATTCTGTTGGATACCACAATTAATATTATATCGGATCATTTCTGGTGAAAATACTTCGAGTCCATCCCAGGAAAATTATTTTATCGGAGAATGTGCATGCAAGCATTGAGCCAAATACAATTATCCAAGACTGTAATTAATCCATAGCTCACCCGACTTTCTGAACTAACTATTGCTCATTTAAAGAGAAGTAAGAATAAACATTTAACGCCTTGATACATTCTCAGGATGCATTTCTTTTAAAGTGGAACTATTGCTCTTCAACAGATAGACATGACAGTCAATGTGTGTGTGTCTTTAAGTTTTGTTTGAGGTGCAAGGAGGTGAAGTCACTATAGATTTACCAGATTACAGGGCTGCTCTCTTATTTGTGGGAGATGACAATTGGTTAAACTTGAGGGTCACCATAACTCAGTTGAGGGAAAACCTCAAGACTTAGAGTCCTTCCTAATAAGCTCAACTGGTGCAGGCATTGAACCCATGCTGGTGGCACCACTCAACAACAGACCAACTGGCCACCCAACTGAGCTAACCTGGCTACAGCAAATTACATGGATTACTACTTAATGTATTCTTTGGTGTTAGGTTAGGGAGCAGCTTTGACCAAGAAAGCAATTTTTTTTAGCAGCTCATGTCTAAAGATCTAATATTAGTTAGTTGTGGTTCAATGTGTACCTAACTATATATTATGCCCAAAATAGACTTTATTGTTTCTCTTAATTTTCCTTGTTATAAAAAGTGAATGCAGTTCATGGTGAAAAACATATTCTCTGAATTGTGGGTGTACTATCAGTTGGTGAAATGCTTCGGTTCCCAGACATTGATTTAACTTTTCACCTTAAACTCAGCATATCACTCATAGAATCGTACTATTGTACAATGTGGAAACAAATCTTTTGGTCCAACTTGTCCGTACAAACCAGTTATCCTAAATTTATCTAATCCCATTTGCCAGCATTTAGCCCATATCCTTCTAAACCCTTCCTATTCATTTACCCATCCAGATGCCTTTCAAATGTTGTAATTGTACCAGCCTCCATCACTTCATCTGGCAATCACTCCATATACACACCAACCTCTGCATGAAAAAGTTACCCTTTATGTCCCTTTTATATCTTTCCCCTCTCACCCTAAACTTTTGTCCTCTAGTTTTGGACACTCCTGTCCTGGGAAAAAAGACCTTGGCTATTCAACCTACTATCCATGTCCCTCATGATTTTATAAACCGCTATAAGGTCAACCCTCTGCCTCTGAAGGTCCAAGGACAATCTCCAACCCCAGCAACATCCTGATAAATCTTTTCTGCACACTTTTAAGTTTAATAACATCTTTTCTAAAGCAGGGAGACCAGAATTGAACACTGTATTCCAAAAGTGGCATCACCAATATCCTGTACAGCCTCAACATGACATCCCAACTCTTATACTCAATGCAATGGCCAGTAAAAGCAAACATACCAAACACCTTCTGCACCACCCTGTCTTCCTGTGACTCAACCTTCAAACAATCATGAACCTGCACCCTAAGCTCTCTTTGTTCAGCAACACTCCCCAGGACCTTACCATTAAGTGTTTAATTCCTGCCCTGACTTACTTTGCCAAAATGCAACACTTCACTATTTTCAATATGAACAGTAAACATCCACTTGGTTACTGTTTTTGCAGCATTATTCAAAATGGAGATCAATGCAGATCTAAGAACTGATTCTAATATAGCTTCTTAAATGGTCCATTTTAGATTTGTGTGGTATAGAGGTCAGAATATTGCATATTACAAATGCAAAGCCTGCTGTTCTGAGCTTGCGTAATATGAATAAAATAAAATAGTGACTTTCTTCATTAAAAGTAATTTCCACTTCATCAGTGTTGGTCCGCCCCTTGGAAATCAGAACTCATCAGAGGATTACTTCATTAGGCAGAACACACTTTACCACCCATGGTGTGTTCTCATTGCTTTCAATGGGAAAGCCAAACTCTGCATCATAATACAGAGCATTATACATTTCCAGAAATAATGCTGCAGATGGTACATTATATATGATAGGAAAGCAGCAAAGCATTCAGTTAGTAAAGAGAATTTTTTTTATGATGTCAACTGGAAAGCAATCAGTTACAAAGAACCTTAAGTTAGCTGGCATCCTAAATCTTCAGAAATGCAACATTGCCAGGCAATTAGCAATCTATAAATCAGTGGTGAAAACAAGTAAACAACAATGTCAAACTTAGGACACCATGTTATCGCTTAACTGGTCCCTAGTCACCTTACAAAATAACGTCAAACCACATATTTGGAGTCAAGGGAGCAGTGCGTTGCTAATGATATATTAAGCACAAGCAAGACCTATGGGAATGAGCTCCCCCAGTCAATTATGTGAACAGTGTGAAATTTCCTCCGGTTAACCTTTCTAATGAAATCCTAACTGTGCTCAAAACACAACTATTTCACCAGATCAATCAGGCAGAAGAATGTTCTTCCAATATTTGTTTATAATGTGGCTAAGTCATCTCAACGTGACAAAACATATATTTTTCTCAAATCTATATCATTTGAAAAAATGATCTAATTTAATATTTTATTGTCACTTTACAAAAAATATATTTGAATTCACTCATGGTGCGTGAGCATTGCTAATGAGGGTTTGCAATTTGTTTTTCGAAGAGGTAGAAGTTATTAGTTCGGAAACTGCTGTCAAAGAAGTCTTGGCAAGTTGCTGTATTGCATTTTGTAAGTGGGACACATGACAGTAAATGTTCACCATAATTGGAAAGAGTGACTATTTAATGCAGTGGATGTGGTACTAATCAAGTGGACTGCTTTGCCTTAGATGTTGTCAAGTTTCTTGTGTGTTATTGAAGCTGCACTCATTCAGAATTGAAGAATTTTCTACCATACTCCTGACGTACCTTGTAAATGGTGGGCAAGTGTTGTGCGGAGTCACCAGCTGCAGAATTTCCAAACTCTTGTAGCCATAGTATTTTATGTAGTTTGTCGTCAATGGTATCCACCACTCCAATATCATCCTAACCCCAGGATGTTGATGGTGAAGGGTTCAGCATGACAATACAGTTGAACATCAAGAAAGGAAGTTGGACATCAAGAATGTCTCTTGCTGGGGGATAATCATTGCCTGGCAATTATGTTGCACAAATGTTATTTTCTACCTCTCAATCCAAGACTCAATGTTGACCTGGTTTTGTTGTGAGTCAATTTAGAGTAGAGCTGGAAAAGCACAGCAGGTCAGGCAGCATCTGAGAATTAGGAAAATCAATGTTTTGGGAATGAGGAATCGGAGGAGTTGAAAATGGTACTCGACAATTATCAGCAGCCATTTCCAATTCTGACAGTAATGATGAAGACATGAGAACTAAAAATGATTGGACAAGGAAAATATACTGAGGAATTCCCACAACAAGGTTGGGCACCAAAATTATGGCTCTCCAACAATCACAACCATCTTGCTTTGTGCTAGGTATAACGTTCAGTGAAGATTATTTTTTCTTTAATTCCCATTAACTTCAATTTTCCCAAGGACTCCTTGATTGCACACTTACTCAAATTCTGTCTTCATGTCAAGGGAAGTCACTCTCCTTTCAGTATGACATGAGCTGGTAAGTTCCATAACTTGTATTTATATATACATATATATATATATATCCCTGAATATTTATAATCAGCATTTAATCATAATGGGTAAAAAATACAAGCTTACTTTGATATCTGGAAGTGGGAATGGATGAGACAATGAGTGGAAAGTGAAATTCTTTTATAGTCTGAGAATGCTATTTAAAAGCAAGCATGTAAATTCAACTCATATATAGAGCTATGTACCATTTTAGAGTGATACCGTACTTTTACTTAGGGATGTTACAGAATATTCAAAAAGTATGTCCTGACAAAAAGCGGGAGAAGGAATTGAACCCTCCTTTTCCTATTCTGTGAACTTTAAAAATAATCTAAAGTCATACATTTTGTGAAGTTGAATATCCTTGTTCATCACGATATTGGATTTACATTCGAACATTTCTTCACTGTTCTGAATTAGTCTGTGTAATGTACTGCCCTAATATTCACAGGGACACTCAATGGAGTTCAAATAACAGCTTCCTGTAGGTAGTACTTTCTGTCAAGCCTGAAATTTTCCATGATCGGTTCAGCACAAATAATGATTTGTACTAATATACAAAATAGACAGTCAGCTTTTTTTATGAAGGTAGTGTAGAAGGAATACAAAATTGTATTAAGTCTATGCTATAACTGATTGGACACTGCATAATGTAAAGTAAAAACAGGCTCCAACTCTCAGCACAGCTAACCCTTATTTAATAAATATTAAAGTAATAAATTCCTGCAGTTAAATCTTCAGAATGCACATAAGTTATAGCAAGTTTAAATTTGTGAAGGACACTTTTTATAAGAAAAAGAGGAAAATGGATTTCTTAACAATAAAAGAACCCCTCCTCACTCTGAGAGAAACAGGATTTCATTTTATTTACTAATGTCCCATTAATTTTCAGGTGCTGCACAACTTCATTAACTAAATAGAATATGGACCCTTGCTTTTATTTACCATTATCCTACTTAAAATATAGACTCAAAATATCTTATTTGGGATGCATGATGACTGCAGATAGTGACGTTTACATTTAATTTTGATTAGTCTCAAATTGTATTACACTTGCAACATTCGGGAAACTAAATGAACACTTATTGCTATTTGTTAGAAACTTTTGAAAAGATTTAGATTTAGATTAGATTAGATTACTTACAGAGTGGAAACAGGCCCTTCGGCCCAACAAATCCACACTGACCCGCCGAAGCGCAACCCACCCAGACCTATTCCCCTACATTTACCCCTGCCCCTAACACTATAGAATCATAGAATGGAATCATAAAGCGTAGATGAAGAACATTCAGTCCATCTAATCTGTACTGGCTGTCTACAAGAAGAGACACACGCTGAAGGATCTGGCTGGACTACATAAAACGCTATTTGGACTTGCACTCATCTTCAGCAAAACTCACTATTTCAAAATCATTCTGGAATGCAAACATAACCCTGTTCTTTCTTTCTGGAATTAAAGCCATCTGCATAAACCCCTCTGTTTGGTTCTGTTCCCGTTCACACACAATCCTTCTGACCTGAGAAGGTCCCATCTCCCCCAAAAATCAGCCCAATGCCTCAGGAATCTGTAGCCACCTCTCCAGCCACAGATTCATCTGTTCTATCCTTTGATCCATGACTGCATGGCACCAAGACTAATTTAGAGATTACTACCTTTGAAGTCCTGTTTTTTTTTAATTTCCAAAATAACTTCCTAAGATCTGCATGCAGGACCTCATTTCTCTTTCTTTCTATATCATTCATCTCAACATAGACCACAACCTATTGCTATTCACCAACTTCCTGCAGAATGGCACTCAATCATTCAATAACATTCTTGTGCCTTGCACTTGGGATGCAACCTATTTTGAAGTCACCTCTATGGGCGCAAAAATGAGTATCTATTGTTCTCACTGATGGTTCCCTTACTGCTTTGCTTTTCCATACTTGTTCCTCCTCTGAGCAGCTTGACCACCCATAGTGAAATGGCTTGCCTCTGGCTGGTCTCCACTGAGGAACTATTGCCCATATCCCACAGTCAAATACAATTTGCAAGCAAGATACATTCATGGGATCTACTTACACCCTGCCTGGTCCCCCTTTTTCTGTCTGTGGTTGCCCATTCCCTCTCTGTCTGTTAATCCTTAAATTGTGATATCCTGAAAGGTGATCTCCATGTACCTCACAGCCTTCTGAATGTACCATTCTCCCCCTAGTGTTGCTCAAGCTCTAAAACCCAGTACTTACATTGCTCCAGCTTGGAGGCACCTCCTCCATACATGGTAACCCAGATTGCCAGGAGTGCTGAGTATTTCCCACATCATGCAGAATGTGCAAATCATGGGTGGGACACCTGAGACATATCTTAACAGAGTGGAATGTGGATTCCTGCTTTTATTTTGCAGTTACTCCTACTTAAGGATAAATGAGAAAATATCTAATTTGGGATGCAATATCACTACAGATAGCAATGGTTTGAAAAGCTTCCATTGTAGTTCTGTAAGGTTCCATTGGTTGTTTGACTTTTTATTGTTTGTTGCCCTTTGTTTATGCACTGAGTCCCACTCAAGTCCAGTGAGTCCCCCCTGTCCCCTTCTTTGCAAGCATCCTCACTCCTCCCACTCATGCTAAATGACTGTCAGAGGATACTCACCTCACCGACTCTTTTTGATGATGCTGACTGACCTTCACTGGGTCCTCACCTCACCCGCACCTCTCCAATATGATCTAGAACCCCCTTGTGTAGCTCAATGTTAAATTTTGCTTTTTAATAGTGTGCCACAAGGATCTGTGCTGGGTCCACTGCTTTTCATCATTTATGTAAATGATTTGGATGTGCATATAGGAGATATGGTTAGTAAGTTTTCAGATGACACCAAAATAGGTGGTTTTCTGGACAGTGTGTACCCTGATCAGATGGACCCATGAGTCAAAGAGTGACAGATGAATCATAGACTCCATACAGTGTGGAAACAGGAAATTTGGCCCATCGAGTCCACACCAACCCTCCAAAAAGCAGCCCACCCTGACCCATCCCCTACTCTACCATTATCACACTGACTTCCCAATGGCTAATCCATCTAATCTCCATGTCCCTGCACACTACGGGCAATTTGGCATGGCCAATCCACCTAATATGCACACCTGGATTGTGGGAGGAAACCAGAACATGTGAAGGAAACCCATGCAGAGATGGAATTTAATTTAGATAAATGTGAAGTGTCGCATTTTGGTAAGGCAAACCAGGGCAGGACTTAAACAGTAAATAGGGTCCTGGGGTATGTTGCTGAACAAAGAGACCTAAATGTGCAGGTGCATAGTTCCTTGAAAATGGAGTCACAGGTAGACAGGGTGATGAAGAAAGAAGGCATTCCGCACCCTTGCCTTCATTGGACAGAACGTTGAATATTGAAGATTGATGTCATGTTGTGGCTGGACAGGACATTGGTGAGGCATGTTTTGGAATTTGCATACAATTCTGGTTGATGTCGTTAAACTTGAGGGGGTGCAGAAAAGATTGACACAGATGTTGCGAGGACTGGACATTGGACAGAACGTTGAATATTGAAGATTGATGTCATGTTGTGGCTGGACAAGACATTGGTGAGGCAAGTTTTGGAATTTGCATACAATTCTGGTTGATGTCGTTAAACTTGAGGGGGTGCACAAAAGATTTAAAAGGATAATGCTGGGCCTAGAGGGTGAGGCTGGGACTTTTATCCCTGGAGTGTCAGAGACTGAGGCGTGATCTTGTAGAGGTTTATAAAATCATGGAGAGCATGGATAGGGTGAATAACCAATCTTCTTTATCCTAAGGTGGGGGAGTGCAGAACTAGACGATATTGGTTTAAAATGAGGGGGGAAAGATTTAAAAAGGACCTTAGGGGTACCTTTTCCACACAGAAGGTGGTAGATGGGAATAGAAAGGGTTTAGAGTCATAGAGATGTACAGCACGGAAACAGACCCTTCAGTCCAACCCATCCATGCTGACCAGATATCCTCTCCACCTGCCACCATACAGCCCAGATCCCTCCAGACCCTTCCTATTCATATACCCATATAGATGCCTTTTAAATGGTACAATTGTACTAACCACCACTTCACCTGGCAGCTCATTCAATACATATATCACCCTCTGCATGAAAAGGTTGCCACTTAGGTCTCTTTTATGTCTTTCCCCTCCTACCCTAAACCTATGGCCTCTAACTCTGGACTTTCCCACCCCAGGGAAAAAGACTTTGTCTATTTATCCTATCCTTGCCCCTCATAATTTTGTAATCCTCTATAAGGTCACCCCTCAACCTCCAACGCTCCAGGGCAAACAGCCCTAGCCTGTTCAGTCTCCAACTCTGGCAACATCCTTGTAAATGATTTCTGAATCCTTTCAAGTTTCACAACATTTTTGATAAGAAGGAGACCAGAATTGCACACCATATTCCAAAATTGGTCTAACCAATGTCCTGTACAGCCGCAATATGACCTCCCAACTCCTGTACTCAATACTCTGACCAATAAAGGAAAGCATACCAAACACCTTCTTCACGATCCCATCTACCTGTGACTCCACTTTCAAGGAGCTATGAATCCACACTCCAAGGTCTCTTTGTTCAGCAACACTCCCTTGGACCTTACCATTAAGCGTATAAGTCCTGCTAAGATTTGCTTTCCCAAAATGCAGCACCTCACATTTATCTGAATTAAACTCCATCTGCCACTTCTCAGCCTATTGGCCCATCTGATCAAGATCCTATTGTAATCTGAGGTAACCCTCTTCGCTGTCCACTACACCTCCAATTTTGGTGTCACCTGCAAACTTACTAACTGTACCTCTCATGCTCATATCCAAATCATTTATATAAATGATGAAAAATAGAGGACCCAGCGCCAATTCTTGTGGCACTCCACCAGTCACAGGCCTCCCATCTGAAAAACAACCCTCCACCACCACCCTCTGTCTTCTACCTTTGAGCCAGTTCTGTATCCAAATGGCTAGTTCTCCCTGTATTCCAAGAGATCTAACCTTGCTAACCAGTCTCCCATGGTAAACCTTGTTGAACGCCTTACTGAAGTCCATATAGATCACATCCACCATTCTGCCCTCAACAATCTTCTTCAAAAAACTCAATCAAGTTTGTGAGACATGATTTCCCACGCACAAAGCCACGTTGACTATCCTTAATCAGTCCATGCCTTTCCAAATACATGTACATCCTGTCCACCACTGATGTCAGGCTCACTGGTCTATAGTTCCCTGACTTGTCCTTACCACCCTTCTTAAACAGTTGCACCACGTTAGCTAACCTCCAGTCTTCCGGCACCTCAGCTATGACTATCGATGATACAAATATCTCAGCAAGAGACCCAGCAATCACTTCCCTAGACTCCCACAGAGTTCTAGAGTATACCTGATCAGGTCTTGGGGATTTATCCACTTTTATGTGTTACAAGACATCCAGCACTTCCTCCTCTGTAATATGGACATTTTGCAAGATGTCACTATTTATTTCCCTACATTCTATATCTTCCATATCCTTTTCCACAGTAAATACTGATGCAAAATACTCGTTTAGTATCTGTCCCATCTTCTGCGGCTCCACACAAGCCGCCTTGCTGATCTTTGAGGGGCCCTATTCTTTCCCTAGTTACCCTTTTGTCCTTAATGTATTTGTAAAAACCCTTTGAATTCTCCTTAATTCTATTTGCCAAAGCTATCTCATGTCCTCTTTTTGCCCTCCAGATTTCCCTCTTAAATATACTCCTACTTCCTTTATACTTTTCGAAGGATTCACTAAATTTATCCTGTCTAAATCTTACATATGCTTCCTTCTTTTTCTTAACCAAACCCTCAATTTCTTCAGCTGAAAATGTGTTGCTGGAAATGCGCAGCAGGTCAGGCAGCATACAAGGAGCAGGAAATCAGGAGTGAAGAAGGGCTCATGCCCGAAACATCGATTCTCCTGCTCCTTGGATGCTGCCTGACCTGCTGCACTTTTCCAGCAACACATTTTCAGCTCTGATCTCCAGCATCTGCAGTCCTCACTTTCTCCTCAATTTCTTTAGTCATCCAGCATTCCCTATACCTACCAGCCTTTCCTTTCACCCTTACAGGAATATACTTTCTCTGGATTCTCATTATCTCATTTCTGAAGG
>NC_057724.1:24207412-24227157 GCF_004010195.1 Chiloscyllium plagiosum
TTTCTCCAATTTAGAACTTCAACTTTTAGATCTGGTCTATCCTTTTCCAACACTATTTTAAAATGAATAGAATTATGGTTGTTGGCCCCAAAGTGCTCCTCCGCTGACACTTCAGTTACCTGCCCTGCCTTATTTCCTAAGAGTAGGTCAAGTTTTTCACCTTGTCTAGTAGGTACATCCACATACTGAATCAGAAAATTGTCTTGTACACACTTAACAATTCCTCTCTATCTAAACCCTTAACACTATGGCAATCCCAGTCTGCAGGGATATGCAACACATTTCCATCTCTGATCTCCAGCATCTGCAGACCTCACTTTCTCCTGCAGGGATATGGGCCAAATGCTGGCAAATGGGACTGAATTATTTTTGAATATCTGGTTGGCATGAACAAGTTGGACAAAATGATTGGTTTCCATGCTGTACAAATCTATAACTCTATAATGCTCATGTGAAGCATTTTGGGACATTACATTGTGCTGATCAGTGTTGGTCCTGGGTGTTTTATTTTGGATGCAATCTCAATTTTATACCTTGCTTTTTGTTATTTTTTTGTTTCCTTATTTTTCATACTTTCAGCATGTATATATCACTTGGGGCTTTATTTTAACTTGATGATGTTGATACATTGCAGGCATTGAATTTGAAGCCATATAACATTGGGGGCCAACCTGTTATCCACTATTAGCCATCTTCAAAGTTATCCCCTTGTGTCTTTTCATTCCCTCTACCATTTGCTTATTCTGTAGTCTATATCGTCGTACTGGTGGACTTTCCTGTGTAGCAGATTGCAAGTTATTGATTTCATTCACACTACATTCATGATTAATGTATCTGCTGGTTCTCGGCCAACTCCTTTCAATTTTGCTCCCTCGTATATCTACTTACTCAAATGTCAGTTTATCTCTTGTCCTCTGAAGGGTGCATGGTCATTCCTGTGTGCACGTTCACTGATCTCTTGTACATTTCCAACATTTTCCAAGTAGAGTTGGAAAACCTCTGTTTGCCAAGAGAGTTGAATAACATGTTAAAATAATATGCTATGATAGTGAACAAAAATTGGATCTTTACTTGCAAAGAGTTGAAACTGCTGCTGGTTTCAAATTAAAATTTAATTGAAAACAATGGAGGCAACATAAAACATGAAAACTACTGAAATGTTTCATCTAAGCCATTTAAATCTCGATTGTTTGATTGCTAAGTTCAATTTAAAACTTAGCAAAATTGCACAGCTCTGCTGCAATTTTCTTTTTAATTGCACGTATAATTATGTCATTTTGTAATCTTCGAAACCAGTCAAGAGTTTATATTTAGTTCAAGCCTGAATAACTAGTTGCTCAGACTTGACCTAATTCAAGCCTTGTTGTTGTAAATTGGTGTTCATGTAACAATTAAATTGAAGCACCAAGTGAGCTTTTCCCTCTGAACATGTCAAAGATCTTTCTGTTACCTAAGAAAGTTTATCAATATTTTGAAATTCACCATCAATGTTTTGTGTGACTTAGTTGAGAGGAGAAAGTAGTTACACGTGAGAAGACTCTCATAGAACTACATTCACAGCTCCCAAACCTCACCAAGTACATTAAAGTGTACATCAGTGTGATCACAATTAAATCAATATTTCAGCTTTGTGCATTAAAACTCTGTGCAAGGTCCTTCCTTTATTTCATTTTTCATTTGGTTCTTATAAGTACTTGATTGTTCTTATGCACACAAGGTTGTTATGTATGCATTAAGCTTCATACTGACTGCTGCCTCAGTGAAATACAATTTATGACTATGCTTTAGTTGTCAAATGTTCATTGGATTCAAGAAGATAGTTCCTTCATTCAAGTTGCCTATACTTCTGCAACCAGTCCCAAGCGATTAGGATGCTTGTTACTAAATGGAATTATTAGTTGATCACTTTTAAATACATCGAACATTCTGTTAAAACACATTAAAGTATATTTTAAAAAATATTCTGGGATGTTGGCAATCACCGAATTAGCTTCCAATAATCATTTTTAAGTCTGTGGCCAACATACAAGAATGTGTGTATTTTATTTTTGTTATATTGCAATACCACAGTGACACCAAAATAAATTGTTCACTTGCCACTGGTGTTCATGGATACACATATATCATGTTACAACATGCATTTATTTTGTGGTTTTTAAATAGAAAACACCCTGACATTTGATATTGAGTTACATCAATAGATATTAAGACAAGTGAACAAAACTTTTCCACATAACTAGTTTTTAAGGATGAGGTGGAGGTAGAGAAATAAAGAAAGAGAAGCTGCAGAGGTAAATTCAAAATGTAGGGTGCTTTTAGCTGAAGGCATGGCCAACAGTGGTTAACTGATTAAAATCAATGTTGACCACAAGAGGCCTGAACTGGAGGAATTCAGAAATCACTATGAACTGCATAGAGACTTGAAAACCAAAGAATTTTAATGTGGAGGAACACCATAAACCAATGTAGATCAGTGAACAGGGGGTGAATGGGACTTACAACTTTGTGGAATTGTTCAGTGAGTTAAAAATTCACTTTAATTAGTGTGACTGAAAATATGGACAGCGGGGTTTTGGTTAGAAACTTGTGTTAAGGGAGGATGGAAGACAGGAGACCCATCAGGAGATTGTTGGCATAGTTGTGCCTAAAGGGAACAGTGGCATGGATGATTGTTTCAGCAGCAAATGAGATGAGATGGTGATGGAGACAGCAATTATTACAGAGGCAGAAATAAGTGCTTTTGGTGATGGAGTACAAATGTGCTCAGCAGCTAAGCTTTGTTCAGAGTCAAGTAAGATACCTCGGATGTAGCAATTCAGTTCAGCCTCAGATGCTGGCCAGGAAAGCAAATGGATTTGATGTGAAAATAACAGAATTGTTAGAAAGGACCAAAGACAATTAATTCCAGCTTTTATAATATTTGGTTGTAGGAAATTTCTGCTGTTTGCTATCAGGGGTGAAAAGGTAGCATAACAAATTAGAGTGGGGAGTTTGGCAGAGTTGGTAGTGAAGATGAGTGCTCAACTGTTGCCTGTAGATGCGAGCTTTTTTGTAGATATTTGGGGAACTCCAGAAATAATATTTTGGGAGCAGCAAGGGAAATTAAACCAGGGTTGTCTTCAGCTAAAACTGATGAATCAGAACAAAACAAGAAGAAGTTTGGCTGGGCAACAAAAGTTCATCATTGGAGGAGGATGGTACAGACAGCAGTGTCAAAGACTTCAGATAGGTTGAAGTGGGATAGCCAAACATGTTCACAATCATACTGATTTCAATTTGTAACTTTGGTAGGAGTTGTTGCAGAGCTGTGGTGGGGCAGCAATCTCATTGGAGGGAATCGGGTATGAAGCAATAGGAAAGATCTTCACATTTTATAGGGTGATGACACTTTCAAAGGCTTTCGAGAGGATAGGGAGATTATAGATAGTGTGATAGTTTTCAAAGACAGGGCTACCAAGCATGATTGGTTTGAGGGGTAGATGATATTCAATGTTAACAGGAGACAGATGTTACCTGAGAAAATGACTGCAGAAGTGTTGTTGGTTTTACATCTTCTCACTCTTCTGTTTCAGGCTGATGAATGGGCCAAGCGTTCATAATATAACTGCTCCTTCCAAAGGCAAAATTATCTTCACATCAACTGATAGTGTGATTAGTCCTAAAGGTGGGGTGAGCTCCCATGACCCATATAATTGGTGGATTTGGGATGGGGAGGTCATCACCTACAAGACATGAATATCCTATTAGATGACAACTCAGGTATCTCCTTGCCTGGAACTGAGTTTGAAACATGACCTTCGGATTCCGAGGGTGAGAATGCTTCCAGTAAGCACATAGCTCATTCCAATTATATAGAAGTGTGCAACAAGGAACAAGATAACCTCCAGCACATGACGGAAACAATTTTTTTTCAGTATTGTATTAGGATAGCTAACAGCATCTGTCACTTGCGGCTTCCATAACAACATAAAAAATAACTAACCGGCAAGGTAGCCTGTCCCTGTGCATGTGCTGATTTCAAAAATGCCTTCTGTTACACTGATTTTTCACATTTTATTTGATTCTTGGTATATTTTTGTTTAAAAATAGTCCTTAATACAATAATTGCATTATATACATCGAATGTCATGGAAATATATTGAAAATCCTTGCAAAGCAATGAAGCATGGTATAAATGTGAACACTTTTACAGTACATTGGTGACTACAGAGTTGATTTTTTTTTTCTGACAGACTGATGCTGTGTTTTTTTCATGAAGAATGAGCTCTCTGCACCGCAGTGGACATTTGAGGATGAGCCCACCTCAGTCATGAGTTCACTTTAATTTTTCTACTAATGGCACTTTAATTAATATAAGGCAAGGCTTCTGTCTCTCTTCATGTGGATGTCTCACCTCATAGACCTTCAGGCAATCAAAGGGCAGCATTTTAACACAGCAGTTTAGGAAAGGTGGCTATTGTAGTTTTTGATGTGTTAATCTGCTTCACATGCACCACACAGAGTTAAGTCCTTAATGAGATGGATGTCTTGAAGTTTATTTACAACACTTACAATTTGCTCAGCGAAGTTATCACAGATTGACAAACCTATTATTTGAGCTTACTGATGTTAATCTACATTACATTCACAATCCTAACTGACTGAAGATGCTGTACTACTTCTAACACATGGAGATTTACTGAAGCCAAGGTGGGTACCTTTATACTGGAACACTTCATGTTATTGTGTAAGTGTCTTGAACATACAGGCCTACACAGCCTGGAAACTGAGTCATTTTATAATATACTCATTTGATAGGCACATGTTTTCTGATATCCATGACGAGCATGTATGTAGATGTATAAGATTGAATCTTGTAGCGGTCTGAGCAACATGACAATGGTGAAATGTACGACAAAATTGCATGAGAAGGCGAGGCATATCTCGACATCGGGAGCATCTGACTCCATCTTTGAATGGTTTTCACATGCAGCATGGCAAATTTCTAAATAGGCACTGGTGAGTTGCCAATTAAGGAGAATTTTTTTTTAAATTCACTTATGGGATGAGGATGTCACTGGCCAAGCCAGGATTTATTGCCCATCCCAGAGGGCAATTAAGAGTCAACCACATTGCTGTGGGTCTAGAGTCACATATACGCTCAGGATTGGACCAGGCTGCATTCAGGGCTGTTTTTTTATACTGCCATTATATATAATCTTTGCACTGACTTTCGGACAAAACTGTAGACAAAGCTTTGGAAGATTCATTGAAATTGTTCTTTGATTAGGTTTTTCGGCAAGTGCTGCTTTGAATCATTGTGTTGTACTTTGCATTACTCTGGGCAAGTGGATTCCCATCCAATTTAGCCCAATGACCTCAGTGGAACATACCTTGCATATTTCATGAAGTGTTGCCTTGATGGATGAGACAAGATCACATCTTGAAGAAGGTTTACAAGTTCCACTAAACTTTAAGATTGTAATATCTCTTCTAAAATCTAAAAAGCTACTAACATTTTATAATTGCTGCAAATTTACATTTGGTCTCTAAAAGGATGTTATTGGTGTATTCTTTGATTACATTACATTACATTGCAGTGTGGAAACAGGCCCTTCGGCCTAACAAATCCACACTGACCCGCAACCCACCCATACCCCTAATCTAACACCACGGGCAATTTAGCATGGCCAATTCACCTGACCTGCACATCTTTGGACTGTGGGAGGAAACTAGAGCACCCAGAGGAAACCCACGCAGACACGGCGAGAACGTGCAAACTCCACACAGTTAGTCACCTGAGGCGGGAATTGAACCCGGGTCTCTGGTGCTGTGAGGCAGCAGTGCTAACCACTGTGCCACCGTGCCGCCCACCAATCTGGGAATTGATTAACTCAACACAGCAGATTTACAATGTAGAGTGATGCCAATAGCTTGGGTTTCATTCCCACACCAGCTGAGGTTACCACAAAGAAATATCCTTCTCAACAGCTCTTCTTACCTTAGGCATGGTGATGCTGAGATTAAGTTCCTACCAATCATCTCTTTCAAATGAGAGAGCAGCCCTGTTGTCTAGTAGGACTATGACTAATTTACATTATATTCATTAGGTTTGTCTAAAAGTGCTTTCTTTGAATGATCTGATAGATGTAGAGGTAATGCCCACTACCATAAGCCATTCAGTAAAGTTTACACTGGTGAATTCACATTTCATACCCTTGTGTTGGCATTTCTCTATGAATTAGTCAACTGTTTCACTTGGCTGCTTGGTGGTATGGAATGAGCTCAAACCTGGGCACCTGGGAATTGATTCAAACTTTAAGTTGACTTTCTAAAAAAAAGGTTTATTGTGATCTTTCTGGTCATTGTTAGAAATACAGAGAATTTACTCGATGTTATCCTTTAGGACCTAAAGGATGAAGACGTTCAATTGTCTACCAATCTTTTTAAGCTTGTTTGATCCATAAGAATACTTCTTATTTAAAAAAAAAAGAAACTGAAGTTCTTATAGAAGTCAATGGATTGACACTCAGTGTTAGCTGTTTGATTCCCATCTTTCTTTTTGTAGTTTTATGTTCTCTAAGATGGTTATGCATGAGTCTGTATTGCAGTGCAGCAATTTATCTGTATTTTTATGTGTAACTCTATTTTATTACCTGTTATTATTCTTTTCCAAGTTGTAAGCTTAAACCCAATTGTGGCTTTTGCACTAAAGTACAAACAGGTTTGGCATCATGTGCTTATTTTAAATTTTTTATCCCTTTTTAGGAAAAAAATATGGCAAAACTAACTGACATCCAGACACAGGTAAGGCATTTTTAGTAAAAAAGAGATTTTCCTTTGTTTGGTTTCTTGTGCTTTCTACAGAGGCTGCTTTCCTTGAGCAAGAATCTTCTTCAGTACTTTTTATTTATAAAGCTTCAGAGAGAGAGAGGTAGAGTACTCACTTTGCTTCTATGGAGGTTTGTAGACTTTAGTTTTGGCTGTTGCACTTCAGTTTTAGTTGCTGTTGTAACTTGGGCTCTGAAATTAAACTGGATGGATGACTGTTATGATAATGAATTGTTACAACTGCCATGTTGCAGCTTTTAGCATTCACTTATTGCAGAGGCGAAAGTGAGGACTGCAGATGCTAGAGATCAGAGTCGAGTGTGTTTTGCTGGGAAAGCACAACAAGTCAGGCAGCATCCGAGGAGCAGGAGAAGCAACATTTCGGGCATAAGCCAATTCCTGATGAAAGGCTTATGCCTGAAATGTTGATTCTCCTTTTCCTCGGATGATGCCTGACCTGCTGTGCTTTCCCAGCAAAACATTCACTTACTGTCACTATTTAGCTTTCACAACTAATGTTTACTGGCACCATGATACAGTAATGGTTACCTATATATTGGTCTGCATAATATATATTACATATAGTTGAATTCTTAGTTATACAGAATGTCTTATAGTTTGCTCACAATGCTAACTATTTATATGGCCGCAATATCATAAACTTAGTATCTGTGTTCTGTGCTTACTGACATTTATTGTACATTATCAATACTGACTGAATGAAGCACTAAGCTGACTCCATAACTATTAGAGAGTGATTGAATGTAAGATAGGTATCTTTCTACCAGAATGTTACATGTTTTAATGACATGTGACTGTCTTAAAGGCCTTTCCCTTGGCTCAGGATTAGTCCCAGGATCTGGAAGATTGCAAATGTAATGTCTTTGGCTTCAAAAAGGGCAAAGGATAATGCAGGAAACTACAGACTTGACAGCTTTACTTCAATATTGGGAAAACTGATGAAGGCTATAATATGGGAGAAGGTAAATTTATATTTAGAGAAATAATAAGTTAATGCTAGAGTGTCAAATAGCTATGTCAAGGGCATTCCATGTCTGGCAAATTTGATTGATTTCTTTGATGAGGTAATACAAGCAGTGGATGAAGGTAGAGCTGTAGATGTTATATATCTGGACTTACAGAAATTATTTGATACGTTGTCACAGGGCAGCTTGTTTAGCAAATTAGAAATATGTAGAATTGATGTATCCAGAAGAACATGGATTAGAAGTTAGCTAAAAGATAGGAAACAGAAGGTGTGTACTGGTGGGCGTTTCTCAGATTGAGGATGAGTTGAAAGTGGTGTTTCCGAGTGATCAATGTTGGAACTTATTTTTCTACTTATATAAATGATTTGGAAATGGGTATTGAGGACAAACTCTCTGAATTTGCTGATGATACTAAGCTAGTGAGAATAGAGAATATAAGGTTTTTGTAAAGATCTGTAGCTCAGGTTGTGGATGAGGTAGTTGATTCGCTCATCAGGTTACTGGGTTATCATGCAGATGTTTCGCTATAATGCTGAGTAACATCATCAATGCGACTTCACAATCACCAACTGGCAACTAAATGACAGGATCCACTCTCCCTCATCTTTGTACACACAGACCAAGAGCGCCATCAATTCGACTATGACAACATAACCACTCTAGCACAAGCCAACCAGAGACCTGCAAGACCGTTCTTGGAAGCCTCGTTTTCAACCAAAAGGCCATCAACAAATACATAGAGATTGACCCAGCATACAAACTGCTGCAGAGAAGTCCCAGAAGTGACACTCACTCCAACGAACCGGACCAGATAAAAATCAACTGGGACAGAACAAAAGCGAGCTAAACAACTACCTCAGTATAGTGAATTGTGAGGATGAAGGTAAGCAATTTTAAAGTGACATTGACAAGTTGGCCAAATAGGCAGACACTTGGCAGATGAAATTCAAGGCAGAGAAATGTGAAGAAACATGGAGAAACAATACAGGCTCAATGGCACAATTTTGAAGAGAGTATAGAAGCAGAGGGACCTCGGGGTTCTTGAACATGATTCTCTGACAGTGGCCAGACAAATTGAAATAGTTGTTAAGAAGGCTTATAGGATCCTTGGGTTTATAAATAGAGGCATAGAGTGTATAAACAAGGAAGCGATGTGGCATCTCTATAAATGTGGTCAGACCACATTTGGAATATTGTGTTCAGATCTGGGCATCTTATTTAAGCAATAATGTTCATACCTGGAGAGGGTGCAAAGGACATTTACTGAAATGATAGATGGAATTGAGATTTTAGATATGAGGAAAATTTAGTGAAATTGGGCCTATTCTTCTTGAAGCAAGCAGTCAAGAGGTGACCTTATTGAGGTGTTCAAACTTTTGAAACTTCGACAGGGTAAAGAAGGTATTCTATTTCTACTAGCTGATATGTCAGTACCTAGGGGGTGTCATGACTGTCAGCCAGAGAGCTATGAGTGAGGTGAGAGAGTTGTTAGGATTTAGAATGTGCTGCTTGGCAGAGTGTTGGAGGTGGTTTCTATAGGAGGTTTCAAAAGACAGCTGGATATATATTTGAAAGTGATGAAATTAGAGGACTACAAAGATAGGGCTGGTGAATGGGACTAGCTGGGTGGATCTTTTGGAATCCAGTACAGACACAATGGGTGAAATGGCCTCCTTTTGTACTATAAGATTCTATGACTCTACGATTCATTCTCTGCCTCTGTCAAAAGTATACAAGTTAACAATTTTCCAAACACTCTTCAAGTCTGAAGAAATGCATACTGTGTTTTTCTCTCCACAGATGCTGTAAGACATTCTAAGTTTCGCCAGCATTTTCTGTGTTTTTTTTCCTTCAAGTCCTCTCAGGTCTGAAATCTACCTCATAATAGAACACTATTGAGCTACAGCTAGAGCAAGGAAGTGTCATTCAGTGACTAACCCAGACATTCAGGTAAATTCTCTATCTTGCTAGGACTACTGACAGACCCCAGAAAAGAGATATAACAGGGAAGGTTGGACAAGGAGGTTCGTGAACATGAGAAAGCAAAACTCTGAGAGGACATCCTTTAACTGACACAGAGGGGAAAGGGACGAGGCATGATTCCCACTTTCCATTGACCAGGGAGCTGGAGGAATAAAGCTTTAAGTCTTCAGATAAAATAAAACAAGGAATTGAAAATTGCTCAAAATGTGAAATGTGCTCAAAATGTGCTGAAAATAAAGGGTGAGGTGGGGAGAGATGGTGAGTGGCTGCTGGGAGTAAGCAAACTGTTGGAGACACTGCCCAGAGACAGAAAGACTGTTATGCAGACAAAGGGATAGATTATGATAAGGCAGCGAGAAAGAAAAGTCGATAATGGGGATAATGAGTAGGTGAAAAAAGGTTGGCTGTGCTAAAAGCAGCCCAAGTCATGACAGGGCCTGGGGTGTGGGAGTGGGGGAAGAACATTTCAACACACCTCCATGTTCCCTGACCAATATTCCTGTCTCAGGCTTGCTGCAGTGCTCCAGCAAAGTTCTGCGCCAAAATGGAAGAACAATGTCTCATTTTCTCCTCAAGGATCCTGCAGCCTTCATGGCTCAACATTAAGTTCAATAAGTTTAGACCACAACCACCTTACTCTGTGTTCCTTTATCCACCTCAACACCCCTGGCCCCTGTCATTACAAAGGCTAGGCTTTTGTTTGCCTAGTTGTCCTTCTCTCTCTCTCTTGGCTCAGTCTCCAGATTTATGCTTAGTCCTGCCTCTCTATCTCCATATCCCTCGCTTCAGTATATGTGCCACTTTTCCCAGCTACTATCAGTTCTGAAGAAGGATCACTAGACCCAACATGTTAACTCTGCTTTCTCTCCACAGGTGCTGCCGGACCTGCCCATTTGTATCGAAGCTGTAGAAGGATGATGTCCTTGTTTGGGCATAAATTGCACACTCGAGAGGTTCAGTTGGACATGGGTTGAGAACCCATGTAACTCCTCCCTTACTGCCTGTAAAATCATAATGAGCGTGAAGATTGGTGGACTATCTGCAGATACATTGTCTTTGCTATAATGTTCTAATCTGTGTTTGGATGCCTAAGACACTCATCCCGTGACCTGCATCATTCATCCCATGGAATTGGAATGCTTAATTCATTGATTGAAAATTGTTAATCTCCAGAGGCATACATTTATCTTATTTCACAAATGGTCTAAGTCCCCTCCTGTTTGGTCAGTGTACATCAATATATATAATTTTTTACAGCGATTTCAACTAAAAAGTTAGAGGTTCAATACTGTCAAGAGTTTCTTTTGATTTCAAAATCATGAGAAGAGAAAGGAATCTATTATTTGCTGTACTTGATATGTTACATGACAATATTCAGCAACACAATATTCTGATGCTAAACCAGTAGAAGACAATTTCTATTAAACTTGCCTTGTCAAAAAACAAGATTTTATTTTCTGTGCCATTAAAAACTGTTATATTTCTTTATAAATCATTGTCAGGAAGGATAATCGATTCAGTACAGATCTGCATATATTATTTGTGCTTAGATAGATTGTCCTGTTAACAAGGGTAACTATTTCCAATTAGATAGAAAAACACAGAATTGTGCAATAGTATCCACAGAAAATGCAAAACAGTTTCAGAAAATCCTTAAAGCCTTGGAATTGAAATGGAAATTGACGTATTTAGCCACTTTAGTCCAACAGATCTTCATATCAACATTTGAAATCAATGTCATTGATCCTCAAAACACTGATAACATCCTGGTGCCCAATGTAACAAAAAATTGTTGACTAGCCTTCACAATTTGTATTGCTCAAATATCAATGGTTCCCATTACAGCAACGTCTCATTTTCTCCTTGGGGATCCTTTACCTGGGAATTCATTACCTCGATGTGACCATCAAGTCCAATTGTTTACTCAATCTGACCGTTAAAGTACTTGGAATTTATAAATTTTGATTTGACCCAATTAATATAACCTAAGACTTTCATTTGCTGTGTGAGACTCAACTGTATTTGTAGAAGGAACATTCCTGCAGTTTGGATGTGGTTTATACCTGATCCATCATGGCCATTGAGCATTTGAAATAAGTACAAGTGATTGGATAGGAATGACCGAGAGAAAGATAGTTCCTGTTAAAGAGTTACCATTAGCACAGAATTGGTGCACTGAATAGTTGAGTTTGATGTTGTAATTTTTAAAAATGATTTTGTATTAGCTGCTCAATTCTGAATAAGGAATATGTTTAACACTAACCAGTTGGAAGAGGTTCAAGTAGTGTGCCTGGAAACATGATCTATTCCAGCAAATATGTAACTCCCAAGTAGCATGATGTTTTTATTCCTGAAACTTACCTCCACTCATGCAAAGTTATTGGAGAACTGTAGTTTCACAATTTTAGGGACAGCTCTGCATGGCAGAGCTATGGAAAAATTGTTGGAAGTGAATGTGCAAGCAAAAATGTACGAGGGAATATGTGTCCAAATTCTCCTAGTTTGTTGGAAAATGAATGTGGTCATTACCCCAGGGAGTCTGGTGAAAACAACATGTATGCATTCTAGTGCTAGTACAGTAAAAACTATGAATTAGATCAGGTAACAATCTGCTGAACACATACCATGAAATACTGATATAATCCATCATGTGACGTTAAGCTTCACAAAGAGTTTAGTTTCTTAAACTGAAACTAAAATACAAGTAATTATAAACTACCATGCCCACAAGGTAAATCCAGAATATAACACATGGAAAGATGAAAGAATATGAATTCTGATTGAAACCAGTGCCTTATGCTGTAATTACTAATGATGATATTTCACTTTCTCCTCTTTAATATTTTCTTTTTTCTCTCATTTCTCACAGTTGCTGACTTTAATACCATCATTCCTTTCCAAAATTAGCTGACTTCTTTTCAGTTCCCCATAATGATACAGAGCAAGGAAATCTTAATTATTACATAAACCAGATATTTAAGTTAATATTTCAGTGAGAGTAATTCTCCCTGTCAGAAATATTGCAGCTTTTTTTTTTAAAACGCAAAGCACATGACTAGGCCTCTCTGTTGACAGTGTGTGCCTTCCCAAGATTAATGTAAGTTTCTAAAGCATTATAACTGCCTGATAGTCCTACCTATCATCCAACCCACTTTGTTTTCATTCTGTTGCAGATATCTGCGTCCAAACAAGTATCAGATATATAGGTGCAAAAATCTATACAGCAGTACAGCTGTATAATTCTACCAAGAGGGAAAACATCCCAACAAATAAGTAGAATAATTTGAAACAGATGTCCAAACAGCAGGCTTGAAAAGCATTTGTGGCGGGGAAATAATAGTAAATGAAACACTTTCAAAATAATCACACATTTTTTGTACTCAGACATATTATCAGAGGGTAAAACCTATTATCACTCCTCTGATTAACTGCCTTTTTTTTGCTTGCAATACAGCAATGTGAAATATGTAGAAGTCATTTACAGTTAACCTTGTAGTTCAAGCACAAAAGTTGAAATCTTTGAAGACCAAAGATAAACTTTGGAATTATAGAGAGTCAAGGGGAAGAATGTGGTTGCGGTTGAAAATGAGATTTCATGGCAGCTTAACCATCTAATCATGGGCACGATAATCTAAAATACTGCTACACTGCAAATTGTGATGGGTTCCACCAATTTATTTTGGAACCTGCTGTGAAGGGTGCAAGCATGGACATGCCATGAGTGCTTGAGAAATCATGGAGCAGATTATGACATCAAACAACCATTTCCACTGCTTAGATGCGAGTTTTGAAAATTAGAGCAGGCAGATCTGAAGAACATCTACACTAATCACTCACGGTAAATGGATATTCACCAGGAATCTCACTCTGTTGCTATTTAGAATGAAATTGCAGAGTTTATTTGACATGTATGTGAAGTGCCATTGCAAAGTTCGTACAAGTACTCTGTGTTGTACAAATGCATTAGGTACAGAAAGAGTTAATACTGAGGAGTACCTTAAGTACTATCGACTATAACAATGTTATGTCGACATGTGGACAGAACAGTTTAGGCTCTCAAAAGACTTAGATTTAATATTCAGGTCCTCTTCATAGTCTCTCTAATGTGACCTGCAATAAAAATAAAGAACTGTGAATGCTGGAAATCTAAAACAAAAACAGAAATTGCTGGAGAACCTCAGCAGGCCTGAAAGTATCTGTGAAGACAAAGCAGAATCAATGTTTTGGGTCCAGTGACCCTTCTTCACAACTGTTGGCATCTGGAAAATGGTGGTATTTGTACTGAAGCCCAGAAATGGGAGTGAATGGATGGAACCCAGAGAGAGAACGGCAGTTTGGCAGACAAAGGAATGGATAATGGTGAGCCAGGGAGAAAGAAGTAGGGACCATCAATGGGTGAAAATGGGTTGGTTGTTATGAAAGCAGCCCATGTGATGACAGGGGGTATATAAAGGACAAGGAAGAAAGTGCTCAGATTCTAAAATTATTGAACACAATGTTGAGTCCTGAAGGCTACAGAGTTCTCAAGCAGAATGTGAGTGATTTTCTTTCAGTTTGCATCCCAGGAGCACTGCAGCAAGCTCAGCACCGAGATGTTGGTCAGGGAATATGGTGATTTGCTGAAGTGGCAAACAACTGGAAGCTCAGGGTCATTTTTACAGACAGAACATAAGGGTTCCACAAAGCAGTCGCCCAGTCCACTTTTCATCTCCCCAAAGTAGAGGACGCTACATTATGTGCCGCAAATAAAGTAGACAACATTGAGTGATGTGATGGCTAACCACTGCTTCACCTGGAAAGTGTATCTGGGGTCTTAAATAGTAAGGAGGGAGAAGGTACGCGATTGCGTGGGAAGGTGCCGTTGGGTTGTGGGAAATGTTGGGTGGGTAGGAAGAGTGGACCAGGGTGTCCTGGAGGGGACAATCCCTGTGGAAGGCTAAAAAGGAGGGGAGAGGAGGGGAATATGTGTCTGGTGGTGACAGCCTGTGTGAGATGGCAGAAATGACAGCTTATGATCCTTTTGATGTGGATCTGATGGGATGGAAAGTGAGGAGCAGTGGTACCATACTGGTGTTGTGGGAGGGAGGAGAAGGGATAAAAGCCTAAGTACAGGACACGGGTCAGATATGCCTGAGTGCCCTATCGACCCCAATGGTGGGGAATAGTTAGTAGAGGATGTAATCTAACTTGTAACTAGCTGCAACTGTGCAATTGTCAACTTTTGCTTCAACAGCCCCTTTTAATTAGACCAATAAATGTTTTTCTCTACCTGAGATCTGTTTCACTGGAGTGTAGGAAGTTGAGGGGTGACCTTACAGAGTTTTATAAAATCAGGAGGGGCATAGAGAAGCTGAATAGCAAGGGTCTTTTCCCTGGAGTGAAGGTGTTCAAAATTAGGAGGCTTTTTTTTAAGGAGCCCTTAACTAGGGTAAAGGTGTTCAAAACTAGAAGCCCTTCCTGCTGAAGAGTTTTTGCCTGAAACGTCGAATTTCCTGCTCCTCGGATGCTGCCTGACCTGCTGTACCTTTCCAGCACCACACTCTCAACTCTAACCTCCAGCATCTGCAGTCCTCACTTTTCCCTAGCATATTTTTAAGGGAAAGGAGCAAGTTTAAATAGGACATGAAGGGCAAATGTTTTTGCACAGAGAATGGTTTGTGTGTGGGATCAGAAAGTGGTGAATGCAGGTACAGTTCGAATATTTAAAAAGGTATTTGGATAAGTACATGAATGGGAAAGATTTGGAGGGATATGGGACAAATGCAGGGCAGTGGGACTAATTTAGTATGAGCACATGGTTGGTGTGGAGTACCTTTGGACCAAAGGTTCTGTTCATATGCTGTATGACTCTCCCTCATTAAATTAGATTCCCTACAGTGTGGAAACAGGCCCTTCGGCCCAACAAGTCCACACCGACCCTCCGAAGAGTAACCCACCTAGACCCATTTCCCTCTGACTAATGCACCGAATACTATAGGCAATTTAGCATGGCCAATTCACCTGACCTGAACATCTTTGGACTGTGGGAGGAAACTGGAGCACTCGGAGGAAACCCAAGCAGACGCGGGGAGAATGTACAAACTCCACACAGTCACCCGAGGCTGGAATCGAGCCTGGGACCCTGGTGCTGTGAGACAGCAGTGCTAACCACTAAGCCACCATGCCACCCAATGACCTCATGACCTGGCCTCCCTAGCCTTCTGTGGCAATGAATTCCATAAATTCACCCCTCTCTGGCTGAAGAAGCTTCTCCTTATCTCTATTCTAAAAAGTCTTCCCTTTACTCTAAGGTTGTGCCCTCAGATCCTTGTTTCTTCTACCAATGGAAACATCTTCCCAACGTCTACTCTGTCCAGGCCATTCAGTATTCTGTATGTTTCAATTAGATCCCCCTTCATCCTTCTAAACTCAATCAAGTACAGACTCAGAGTCCTCAAATGGTCCTTGTTTGTTAAGTTTTTCATTGCTTCTGTTCATTCTCGTGAACCTCCTCTGAATATGCTCTAGGGCCACAATCCCTCAATTACATAAAAGGGATACATCCAGTTCTCTGTAACACAATTGCTTCCTTTTTATTGAATTGTACAGCATTGTAATACAGCCTCTCAGTGCTACGTGTTTACAGTTGATGGCACCCTACACCTGTGAAAAGCCAGCTACTTCTCCAGTCCGACTGGCCAGATTTGCAGCACAAACCTCACCATCAGGAAATGAAATGAACCGGCGTGACCTTGCACAAAGGGCATCAGTCAGCATCCCGATGTTTTTGCAAGTGCCTGACTGAGTGATCTCAGTCAGGTCTCCTGTTACCCACTGGAAAGGGCTGGTTGCATCAAAGTTCAATGCAGCTGCCACCTTCGCGGGTGCCAAGGGAGATCGGCCAGCCATTCGTGTTGTTCTTAGATCCTGTTACAGTTTCCAGGAATATAAGGAGCATGCATCAACAATGTGCCTCACTCATCGCATGAAGTAGAGTTGGAACCAAAAAGATCTGGGCCTCCTGTGGACCCCACACATCCTGAGGGCTCCTTTGGCTGCAAGGTCTCCCTGAGCTGACTGTCCTCATCCCCTGCAATAGTCTGAACTTGCTGTCAGCCCTGGTCCTCCTGTATCCACCTTCACCTTCTTTGGAAGGCAGCCACTGAGACCAACATCATGCTTCTGGCTGGGCCCAAGACTCCCACTGGAAATGACCTGTGTTGGGAACAGAAGGAATGGAGAAGATTCTTAGGTTACAGAAGAGTTATCGGTGTCATACCCCACAGCTGAGCGCTGCACATACTTCTCCATACAGTGGGATGCATGGCACACCTATAACATGGGTCAGGTCTCCATCATTCAACCAGCTTCATCGTGTGCCCCAACTTGGTGATGGTGCTGTGCTGGTTGTGGGACCACTCATTATATGAAGAAGGGGTTCCTGCTGTTCTGAACCACTTCCTATCCCAGACAACCATCAAAGATTCAACTTTACTTTGCATTCAGAGCAGAGATGACAAGTATTGAAATAATGGTGTGCACCTCCCACAGCTCCCTTGGAAGTTGGAAAAGTAATGGGTTGCCTTTGAATGTAATTGAACCCTCAGCGTTGATTCTGCATTGTGAGTGGACAAAGAAAGATTGCAAATCATGTGTAGCTAGAGTTTGCAAATCCTTGCATCAGGTATTTGCTCATTCAAAGCCCTGTCATCTAGCAGATGGAGTGTGGGAGGAGATGGGAGGAGGGTGGGAGGAGGGTTCATTGCCAGGGAGTCATAGTATTGGGGTGATGTAAAGGCATCCACCAAAGTGACACTGACTGAGCACTTCCTGGCAATTGCCCAGCAATTTTCTAGTTGCATTTTGCTTGCAAAGAATGGCACATGATGACCTAGAAGAGAGCAGCCAGTGGACACTGTCGCCACCAGAGCCCACCTGGTTGCCAAGCAACCCCCACCCTCAGCCTCCAAATCCTTTCTTACATTACACCATGCCAACAAATCATTGAAACCAATTCCCCCCGAACCTGCCATGTTGAGCAATGAAACCTTGGATTTCGGTGGTCTGACTACCTCCTGAGTCCTCCTGTACCTTAATGATGCCCAACTTGGTCTTCACGTTCATCTATAAAGGTTACAATAGTGGTCGCTGCCAATAAACCCTCACCCTCCAACGTCGTTCTGCCTACCTTGCATTCAACTGGAAATTCATCCCTATCACCATCCCAACCTTATCTGTGCCTCTACAAATGCCTTAGCTTCATACCAGCAGCATGATTCCCCCGCAGATTTTAGCAGTGAACCCCCGACCTCTTCAACATGCCACCATTGCATATTCCATAATGACCAATGGATACAGCCCCAGGACTATACTCCTCCTAAGATGTCTGACCAATTTTGCCATGCAGCCGCGAGACATGACTAACCCAACCCCTGACCGCTGTGTTCACAGCTCACTGACTGACAATGCACAATCTCCCTGACTGCTGCCCACTGTCCTGATTGTACTCGGACAGACCCTCTGACCATTAGCGGCCCAAGCAGATGATTGACCGAGTCCAGGTCCCTGGGCTATGTGCAGCCTGTGCTGATGATTGAAGGTACTGAGAATCCCCGACAGACAGTGGCCCAATACACCTCCAACGTAGCCATTTGTTTGAATAAGCTGGCAGTGTGTTTGCTGCGCAGACAGCAGCTGCATGTTGTAGGTGTTAGATTGTCATCTTGGTGTGCCTTTTGTGAAAACCATTCCCCCCCCCTTCCCTCCCACTGCCCTGGCGGTGCACAGATCCCTCCTGACAAGCAAGGTAAGCAGCCTGTCCGTGTCCCTGTCCAAATGAAGGTATCAATCAAATAGCACTGAAAGCCTTTAGACTCTAGCTGAAGATTCAGTGCAGTAACAGTCATGGTATGGTTAGGCAAGGAAGCTGTGAGCATCCAGGCAGGTGCTAAGTGAGTGACATTCTAAGAGAGCAAGCAAACAGCCCTGACATTCAGGCTGATCTAATCCATGAGCTTTCAATTCAAGTTGGTGGATCATGAAATACACGTTCATGCTTTCTAAGTGGCCTGCAAGTAAATTGAAGATGGTTACGAGGGGTAGCTGCTAGTGGACCTGGATGACGGATGAGTGCAGTTGGCAGCCATGGAGTGTCCCCTGAGATGCTGTTTTATGCTGAACAACATGGAAACTGCTCACAGCCTACAGTGAGCAGAAGTTACACAGTCTCTGCATGGCTTCCAAATCAAGAATTCTTGATGTACAGTCTGTTCAGCGCATTGCGAAAATAAGAAATTGAATATTGATGAAGTTGAAATGTTAATAAAACATTTAACAAGCTGCAATTCTCTTTATTTGACAACTCGCTGCTGCCAAGGGAGAAACCTGCCTCTCCTCTGAGAAAATGCGTAAGAAATGCAGTAAATTGCTCCTGACGTTGAGATAGATCTCACCAGACTTCTCACCCAATTCTTCCATATTTCTTACCATACCACACGTCACTTAAGCACCTATAAAACTCCACCCTCAATATGTGTGTGCAAATCTTCACTTGCAACAGCGAAATCAATTTGATTTGGTCCCATAGTGAATTCCTCTGTGTCAGTGCCTCCAATGATATTACATTAAGCTGCTCCAAAGTCGATGCTCCTGGTTTAAAATCAATGAATCATTCCTGCAATTCCAACTCAAAGAAATACTGTAGCTTTCTTTCTTTAATAAAATCATTCTAGAGGTCTGAATTAGTAGCATTTTTCTCACACATTTGCCCTCAGGTTGGCGTCATCACTTTTAATTGCAGTTTACCTGCTTTGTCACAGTTCCGTCACTAATATCCACTTCTTCAGATTGGAAGAGAAACATGATTGCTTAAAGTGGCTGATCAGCATCTATTTTAAACAACAGTACTTTATGTTTTGAACCATCACATTAGATTCAAAATATCTTTCAGAGGCATACTTTTGAACTGTCGCTCTGAACTATGTA
>NC_057724.1:24227670-24230295 GCF_004010195.1 Chiloscyllium plagiosum
TGCAGGTATCCTGGTCTCTTTCTGGTTGCATGATTAATTAAAACTTTGTCCTCATACAAAACAAATCTGTAGCTTAATTGTTCCTGGGAAATGTGCCATGTTTTTTCAGACTTTTAACAACAAATGAACTCTTTCTCCACAGTCACCACGCTAACATGGACTTGGCTGTGTCTCAGTAATGTTTTCAGTCACACTGACATTTGAAATATTCGCCCATGGACAGAATGCACACCTTTCCTTCCACATGAAAAGGCAAATGATATTCAGACCGGCACGGATCAAGTAACTATCAAAACTGAACAGGAAGTTCAATTTGAATTTCTCATCCACAAATCCGCCCTTTCAGAACCCTACAATAGAGAAAACAAGTCACCACCGTTAACACAGGATGGAAATTCATAAGACAGTGATAGTATTAAATTGTAGTTTTTGTTCCCCCAAAGCTTTAAATCTCAGTCTCACAATTGCTCTCTTCTGTGAACTGAAATCCAAACCAATCTCCTCACTCCTTTTCCTCCACACCCAGTTCTCACACACTCTCTCTTCTCTAGCTCCTGCCTGCAGACTAAGAAACAAAAAAAGGTTTCCTCCCACAATCCACATATGCGCAGGTCACGTGAATTGGCCATGCTAAATTGCCCATAGTGTTAAATGCATTAGTCAGAGGGAAAGGAGTCTGGGTGGGTTACTCTTCCGACGGTCAGAGTGGACTGGTTGGGCGGAAGGGCCTGTTTCCACACTGTAGGAAATCTAATCTAATCAAATCAATGTGTCTTAGTCGGAGCCTCCTGGATGTTGGTGAATCCTCCTCCCACCTCCCAGGGTTTCCTTCCTGGTCAGAACTAAACTGATTTTTTCCCCAATCTGGAACATTTTATTTATTTCCCCCACACGGACCCTCTGATGAGAACCATCCTGCACACACTGGCCAAATCATATCTGATTGAACTAAGATGAACCAAATTAGAACTTTAATTGCAGGCCCATCTGTGATCCTTTCCATAACATTCCTGAATCTTCACACGAGTTCTGTTAACTTTCTGCAAAATGCACCCCCCCCCCCCCCCCCCCGATAGCCGACCACTTGTCACGATATCAGGGCAGGGGCCATTTCCCTGGGTCCTGTTCCTAGAGGGAAGAAACTGCCAATGACAGATTAACCCCACACACGCACAGCCTCCCTCCTGGCCCTGACCAGCCCTGCACATACACTAACAATTGGCCAGCACTACGCCCATGCACTGGTCTCCCCTCCTACAGCACATGCTCCAGATCACACACAAAGCTGGGTGATTGACAGCAGTAGCTGCCCAATAGGGTGGAGGGGGCGGGCTGGAGATTGTAAACAATGAATGAATGTGGAGGACACTGGGGGGATGGACAGGTCAGTGAGGTACAGGATCAGTGCAGCAGCAGGAGGGGACCCTGGACAAACTGAGCAATGGGAGAGTCTGACAGGAGAAAAACTACAGGAAGGTTCTGTTGAGGCTCAGGCAGGGACAGCTCGGAGACAGCATGGCCTTGTGGCTTGGGCACGTTTTCCATTCGGCCTTGTCAAAGATGCTGTTACTCAATTCTGAGCCCGATCCTCCTGGTTCAGAGGTAAGGACACTACCACCATGTGGGCTAGTGGAAAGAAGGGAAGAATTTCTCAATCTCTCTCGCATGGAAACTCCATGAGCTCCTCCCACTTACTGTCTATGGTGGGGATGGAGACAGAGCAGATGGCAGCGGGGTTCGGGATATAGGGACTGCCTTTCAAATGGAACTTACCTGTGTGGGTGATATTAACATGACTCAATACACAGTCACTAACACAAACCTGGTGTTCGTGAACTTTATCCAGAACATTAACACCCATAACTGGGTGACACAGATCCCAATGTACAGAGTTAAGTCCTGGATATTAATAACGGCTTTGTGTATGAGAAATCACGTCTCATGAACTTGAGTCAATTTTTTTGAAGTAACAAAGAGGATTCATGAGGGCAAAGCGGTGGAAATGATCTACATGGACTTCAGTAAGGTTCAACAACGTTCCCCATGGGAGACTGGTTAGCAAGGTTGATCTCATGGAATACAGAGAGAACTAGCCATTTGGATACAAAACTGGCTCAAAGGTAGAAGACAGAGGGTGGTGGTGGAAGATTGATTTTCAGATTGGAGACCTGTGACCAGTGGGGTGCCACAAAGGATCGGTGCTGGATCCACTAATTTTCATAATTTATATCAATGATTTGGATGTGAATATAGGAAGTATTGTTAGTAAGATGACACCAAAATTGGAGGTGTAGAACATAGAACATAGAACAATACAGCACAGAACAGGCCCTTCGGCCCACGATGTTGTGCCGAACTTCTAACCTAGATTAAGTACCCATCCATGTACCTATCCAAATGCCGCTTAAAGGTCGCCAATGATTCCGACTCTACCACTCCCACGGGCAGCGCACTCCATGCCCCCACCACTCTCTGGGTAAAGAACCCACCCCTGACATCTCCCCATAACCTTCCACCCTTCACCTTAAATTTATGTCCCCTTGTAACACTCTGTTGTACCCGGGGAAAAAGTTTCTGACTGTCTACTCTATCTATTCCTCTGATCATCTTATAAACCTCTACCAA